>NC_133754.1:174703750-175303750 GCF_036562045.2 Rhinolophus sinicus
GCAGGAAATTACTGTCTTGTTTACCACTTTTTCCTAGTATGGCTACCTCTTGAATAGGACAAGGGTCAAAGAGAGACAACCAGGGTGGGGAGGAAGATAATATTAGGTTGGTACAAAAGTAATTGTGGTTTTTGCAATTATTTTTAAACTTTTAAACCACAGTTACTTTTGCACCAACCAAATATATGCCCAGTAGGATTTCATTATTCACATAAGGTGACCAGAAATACTCTGTTACCAAAGATACGAAGTGGGATATACTGACACAGTGCTTTCTACTTTGGCATTTTTTCTTGTTAATGATTCAATATGGGATTCTTTCCAAAATTGCCTGCACTGTTGTAAAAATATTGATCATAAATATAAAACTTACTAATGAAGAAAACACATAATGAGAAAAAAGTTCCTACCTTCTTCTTGATTTTAGAAAATCCTCTCCCAAGGGGATATTGTCTGCATGTTTTTCAGTAGAGGTGAAAGTCAACTACAAATACTCCAGGAAATGTAGAAACTAACTTACTGAATTGGTGCCTACCGTGTTTCTCCAAAAATAAGACCTAGCCGTACCATCAGCTCTAATGTGTCTTTGGAGCAAAAATTAATATAAGACCCAGTATTATATTATATTATATTATATTATATTATATTATATTATATTATATTACATTATATTAAATTATACCTTATATTATATTATATTATACCTGGTCTTATTTTAATATAAAAATAAGCTGATGGTCTGGCTAGGTCTTATTTTCAGGGAAGCACAGTAGATTTGGGAAATAGTTGTGCTTTCAAATCATGGTTCTACCACTTACTATTTGGGAGATTGTGTACAAATGGCTTAACGAATCTGAGGTGCAGTTTCTTCATCTGTAAACTGGGTATCCTACCTATAGTACCTTACTAAGAGAGATACGTGACATAAGGCAGTGTCTGATCCATGGCAGTAAATAATAGCTATAATTTTATGGTGTATTCTGTATTGTTTAATCTGTGCCACATTAATCATTACCAGGAACATTGGAAATATCACTTCTATATTTTTATGTGAAAAAAACTTGAGGTTCAGAGAGTTCAAGAAACTTGCCTGAATGATACATCTTGGAAGAGCCAACTTTGATACTGTAATTTATAAGGAATATTTATTTGGTCAATCAGATGACCAAAATATATTTCTCATAGATATTTGGTCTTTCCTCCACAGTTCCTGGCTCACAGCTCCCCAAACCCTGGGAATCTTTCTGAGCAACAGGATTAACTTTTGTTATAATATTTGGTCTCTTGTCCTCAGTTCCTGAAATTGATTCAGAGACATAAAAGGGTAAAATGAGTGTCTTGTTATTTAGTACATGCCCCTTTCTACCACAACTGGGCTTATGTTAATGAGGTCACTTTTGGAAAGCACCTTAGGATAGTGGCTGGTTACCAGGGGAACCAACTGGAATAGATGGTTGAAACTTTCAGTCCCACCCTCTTATTTCTGGGGAGGGGAGAGGATGAATCAATCACCAATGGCCAATAATTTAATCAACTATGCCTATGTAATGAAGGGACAGGGTTTGGAGAGCTTCCATATTGGGAAACCAGAATGCTTCCACGTGCAATCATGCTGGGCCCCCAGCTCCATGAGGACAGAAGTTCCTTTGTTTGGGACCTTGCCGTATGTATTATATCTCTTCATCTGGCTGTTTACTGATAGCCTTTAATATCCTTTGTAATAAATTGGTCATCTAATGAGTAAATGGGTTTCCTGAGTTCTGTGAGCTGCTCTAACAAATTAATTGAACCAAAGACGAGGTTGTGGGAATGTTTAATTTGTAGCCAGTTGGTCAGAAGCAGAGGTAACAACCTGAATTTCTGATTGTCATCTGAAGTGAAGAGCGGTCTTGTAGGACTGAGCCCTTAACCTGTGGAATCTGGTGCTTTCTCCAGGTAGATAGTGTCTGAATTGAGTTGAACTGTAGGTCATTCAGCTGGTGTTTCAGAATTGCTTGGTGATATGGGGTGTTGCCCCCACACACTGAACTCTCAGCAAGTATGGAATTTGGACCTAGTTATTCATAAGGGGAAGGGAAATGGGGAAACCAAAAAGGGGGTGTATACAATTCAATGATTTTTGCAAGTTTCAATAAATAAGAACTGTCCTTGCGACAAATGTAGATATTCACTCTATCATTTAAAATCTCTAAATATGCATTTTCATAGAACCTCGGGGTGATTTTGATAGTTAATATGTATTCAGGACTTATGCTTCCAGGTGGCAGTCTAAATGGTTAAGTGCTTTGCTCAATGTCTCACAGCTGGTAGGTGGCCAAGGTAGGCTCCAACTCTAGAGGCCATTATCTTAACCACTTACTATACTCTAGTGCCTTCTCTGAGTCAGATAGCTTCTCTGAGTCAAATATTGAGAAATAAATGTTGAGAAACATGGAAATAAATAACTACAGAAAATGAAAGCTCTGAGACTGTGGTTGCTATGGGGAACTATGATGTCTGGGACAAATCACCAGGGAGAATCTATCTAAAATTAAATGAAAGTTGTCTGTGTTGAGTGAAACCAGAAGCATAAACGTAAAACCTGGTACAACATGCTCAATAAATATTTGTTTAATAAATAAATATTTACAATGATAACAGCAAGTTTTCAGCCTTTGGAAAGAGAGACAAAACATTTGTTTAGTCATGGGATCTTTGACACCCCAAATTAGAATAAACTTGAAAAGTGATCAAGACCTGGTCACCCTTAATGGTACGACTCTCTCACAATCATTCAGGCCTATGGTCAGTCAGTTAAAGAAGAAAGCAGTCTCTAGTTTCTTGTGAGGAAGCAAGATCAAAGACTGGAAAACTGACCCACAGAGACTAACAGCTTAAAATGCTAGAGTCAAGTAGACCCTGGATTCTAGACAGGTATTTGACAGACAACAGGGGGAGATAAATACTGCGTACAATCACAGCACAGATTCTTCAACAGCAAAAAGATGCTCGTGGACATAGGAGGCAAGGTGAGCCTATTGATTTCTCTCACAATTCCTTTTTATTGCTCATCTTTTTCCTGTTAGTTCATGCAGCCAGTTTCCCGGGACTGCAGTTCCTCTTGGGCCTGCCAATCTGACTGCTGTAGAACAACCATGAAATATGAAAGTCCATGAGCCCTGTAACTGGCCAAGTGCCAGTTAATGCAGTAGAAATACTGAGAGTTGGAGTTGGCAGGTGGAAGAGAGAAAGGCAAAATGAAAAAAAGAAAGAATCCATGAATGGTGTCTTCACAGAGACAGGGATTTCTCCTCGGTGTGCAGGAAACTCAAGAGGGGCCTGTTAAGGACTGACTGTGTCTAGGGCCCTAAAATCCCTGTGTTGAAGCCCTAATCTCCAACGTGATGGTATTTGGAGGTGGACACTTTGGGAGGTAATTCACTTTAGATGAAGTCATGAGGGTAGAGCCTCCCTGATGGATTAGGGCCTTTATAAAAAAAAGCCCAGAGCTCAGTTGCTCTGTGCCATCTGAGGCTACAATAAGGCGGTGACAATATACAAGCCAGGAGCAGGGCTCGCAGCAGAACCTGACTGGACTGACTCACTCGTCTCAGAACTCCCGCCTCCAGTACTGTGAGAAACTCATGTTCGTTGTTCGAGCCCCCCAGTTGATGGTATTTGTGATAGCAGCCTGCGCTAAGACAGGGACAATGAAAAAATGGAAAAAAAAATGTTGAGAGGTGAGGCTGGAGTTGTGATCACAAACTAAAACAATAAATTCCTGTGAGTCCTGTTAGAGTACAGTCTTTCTCCAAACAGAATTAGAAGACCTTTGCAGGCTCTTCGAGCTCACTTTCTAATTCAGCCTGGCGGGAAGACTTCACTCCTAGTACAATAAGCCGGCCTGGGCCTAGGAATCACTCTTGTACTCCAAAGCCCTCTTCCATGAATCGAGATTCTCCCTGGATCTGAGCAAGGCCAGCACTGTACTCCTGTTTGGTTTAAAGGATTCAGGCCTTGATTCTCAGTGTCTGAGTCCCAGCCAAGAGAAAGCTCCAAGCAACCACAGTCCTCTCAGACTAGGATTTTATCTTTCTTTTTCTGGACCTAACAGAACCAGAGTCCTGCTCCTGAATCGGGGGTCCTTCTGGAGTGTTGCACCTCTGCATGCTGCTGGTGGCCTGTGGTCTGCTTAGCAGGATCTCCCCTGTACCACTCCCTCACCTCCTGCTACTGCGTTCTGCCCACCCATCAACACCTGAAGCCCGTTGTGAACCACGCCCACACTCAGATCACCGTCCACCCTGGACCCCGGGCCTGCTTTTTCCTTCAGCACTTGCAGCTGACCCAACACTCTAGGCCTTCTGAGTGTGATATCTAGTGTTCATTTACTGCATTTAGTCTGGCCTGTGATGTTTCCAAAAGATTCTTTTTATAACATTTATGAAGCATCAAAAGGATAACTAAAATACTGTCCAAAACAAGAGTGGTTAATTACCAAACAGGTGAGAAAAACAGTGAAATAGAGTAGGTTTTGGTCATTCATAATGTTTGCGAATTGGAAAAGAAATGGGTTTGGTATGGTTTAAAAGAGAGGTAAAGTTAAGTTAGTTCTTTCATTTATTTAATCAGCGGGCTTTTAGAAGACAAACCACTTCAGACTCTGAGGTTTTTGCTGCAAACCAGATAAACTTTCATAGAGATGCTAGTCTAGAGAAGAAGGAAAATCTGAAATTTAAACTGTCATCTAGGATGTGGTAAGAGTGTTTTAGTGTTGGAGGGAGGCGTTCTAGTACATATCTACAGAAGCTGACGTTTGAGAAGCAATTTTTTAAACATGATCCACACATGATTTTGAGATGTTGGGGAATCCCCAAAACACATGTTACCTAAGACCCCATGTGGCGCTGAAAATATCCATGGCATTGAGTTCTTTTTATCAGGGATACTAAGGCAGGAAGTAGAGGGTAAAGAGAGAATACCCCCATTGCAATTGTTCAAGTTGTTTGCTTAGAAATGGGGTGCTACAGGTAGACCCAAAACCAACAGCAAGGCAGAAGGGAGTGGATGCAGCAGGAGTGATCCCTCTTTATCTATTTCTCTGTTTGGTGGCATCTCATCTCTCATGAAGAATGTTTTCGTGAGCATTTTCCTCCTTTATAGATGGAGTGGAGATGTTATTCAATGGTTTTCAGCAGTGAGGAACGCATGGAGGCCTAAAGAAAGGAGTTTGCCTCTCGGAGACAGTACATAAGGATCTATTCCTTTATAAGAGACTCTGGACTCGAATGAGTGGATCCTATAATGCCTGTCTATCACCTGCATGGGAAGCATAAGCCCCACTGTCCAGTTAGCCAGTTCCCTGGGCCTCTTGTGGATCACAGTCCTACCCGCCTTTCCTCCCCAGTCACATGTATGTTAGTCTAAAGAGAGAGAAGAGGTCTCAGTAGCTGCCAAAATGATGCAGTGGGAACGTTTTGGTGCTAACCTGAAAGATCAGATTTCTTTTCTAGAACATCAAGTGAGCTTGTATCCTCAGGCAGCTCTGTGTCTTCGTAATGTCCTTTCAAATCCATCCCCTTCCTCCTCATTTGAAACTAAGAAAAATGTTCACCTGTTTATAAAAATAGTGTTATTTCCCAGTAATAAGACAGCTGGTAGTTTTTACTTCTTTTTTTGTGTATCAGTATATTCTAAATGATATATGTTCAGCAAGCAGCTCTTTTTAAACATGTGTTCTAAAGTGGTACTAATGTGGGAAGGTAGATTAGTATAACCTTCTTGCAGAGCCATTTTTAAACATTCTTAACAATTAAAATACAGATTGTGATTCTATTTCAAAAATGTATTCTAAAAACAGGGCTCAGAACTGAGCAAAGATATTCTTACAGGAATATCATGGCAGTATTTGCAAAGCAAAACTGGAAATAGTCTAAATGTCTAACAATAGCTAATTCATGAAATAAATGATGGCTTTCTCATACAGCCGAATCCTTTATAACTATTAAGAGAAAAATGATCGATCTATATAAGCTGAAATGGAGAGCTCACTAGGCTGTTGTATTAAATGAAAAAGCAAAGTACAGAAGGGAACTTCTGGGATTCTGTTTGTTCTGTTTCTTGGTCTGGGTCCACTGGTTACATCTGAGCACTATAAAAACAAATCAAGAAGTTATAACTTAAAATACAAGCATTTTTTTATGCATATCATACTTCAAGGAAAGTGTTAAAACAATGCACAGAATATTATATGTCATGCCATTTGTGATTTCAAAACAGTAAATATTTATATATTCCAAGATATATAAGACTCTATAAACTGTGATTAGCTCTGGAATGAAAAAAGGAAGTTAGGACATGTAGACTTTTACTTGTGGTTTTATACCTTTTGCCCTTATTGATTTGTGTCTCATTTTTAAGTAAGAGAAAAGAAGTAGTTAAAATTATTTTAAATATGAGTACACATTTCTGCAAAAGGAAAAGAACATCTCAGTCTTCGAAGTACGCTATGAAGCCCCATGGTGGCGTTTCCTTGCTAGATCTATGCTCTCCACCTCTAGAATCCATCGTGATGTATCTACAATGCTCTACTCTCTCCTCTTGGCCAACCAGACTCTCTCTCCACATCTTTCAAGGCCTCCATTCCAAATCTAAGTGGGTGAGCATCTGTTAAACAGCTGCTACTTCCAAATTGAGAAAGGGCCACATTGCAAGCAAGAGGGCAGAACAAGAATCATTTTGAGTGGAAAACGGCTTGGCAGGGTCCAATGCTCTGGGACCCATCTGAGCGGAAAGATCATTAATGTTAATCTAACTGAGCTCAGGGTGGGAGGAGGCGAAGCTGTGGTTTCTGGAGGAAATGGCTTGAACTAAGGGCTGGTTTTATTTGACAGAGACAATGAAGAATCACTTGCCTGTGCTAAATGGAGACATGATTGTCCATAATGGATACATGATTTTCAGCTGTCTTCCTTTGTGCCAGCGCAGAGGAGCCACAAAGAAGCAGTGAGGTAGTGGGGTCACCAAGCCTCCCCATGCCCAAGGCTAAGCTCAAGTATGAGGCTGGGATTTCTGCTCTAAGTCGAGGGATTACAGGATTGGTCACACAGAGCTGTTTACTTTTAGGTTTCTTAAGTCACCCTGAAACCACATCTGCTAAAAAGGGCAAACCCAAAGCTGTCCTCCTTTGGGCACATCCTGAGAAGGCCAGGTACTTTGGAAAACACAATAATGCCGGGAAATGTAGAAGGCAGCAGGAAAAGAGGAAGACCAAATGTGAGATGGATTACCTCCATAAAAGAAGCCATAGGCAAGAGTCTGTAAGAGCTGAGCAGGGCTGTTGAGGACAGGACACCACTCATTTATAGGGTCTCCAGGACTTGGAGTCAACTCAGCAGCACAGAACACACACAGATAGCAAAGATCCCACTCAACTATAGACTAATGGTTAGGAGCAAAGCGTTTGGAATCAGACTCAGCCATGCATAAATCCTAATTTTAACCCTAGGTGGCTTGGTGACCTTAAGTGAGCACCGAAACGTCAGTGTCTTCATCAGTAAAAGGAGAACAGTCATAATGTTTACCTCATGAAGTTCTTTTTTGGGGTGATTAACATTGATAGACCATTAATAGTGATATTTACAGAGTGCTTATCATCTGCCATGGTACCTATGAGGTAGATACAATGATAACCATTTTGTATGAGAGAAAATGGAAAATATAAGGATATGGCTAAGGTAGAGCAGGGGTGGGACCCAAACACACATCTGTCTGATCCAGAATCCAGCCGACTCTGAACCCCACTTTGCGCTGAGATGGTGGAGTTTGGTCCTGTCAAAATGTCAGTGTTCTGCTGAGATATCTTGAAAATAAGTGTGCTTAATGCAAGCCTTCATCATTCTCTAAAATCTGTTAAATTAACCACCCTTTCTAGCACCTACTCAGGATCTTCAGTGGCTCAAAACATTAATAAAATTCTCAAGACCAAAAACATTAAAATTGGTTCATAGCACACTCTCACATTATTACAATGTCCCCCTGTTAGTAACTGGTGACACTATGGTGCATTGGCTACACTGGACCAGTGCTACTAGAAAGTTCTGCTGCAGGACAGGAGCATCAGAATCACCTGGAAGGAAGCTTCTGGAAATACACATCATGGTCCCGCTTCAGACCTGTAGTTATAATCTACTTTGGAGGTTGGAAGCTAGGAAAGTTTTAACAAGTTTTCCAGGTGATTCTTCTGCATAGCAAAGTTTGAGAAGCCCTGGGACTACACTATGGTATGAGGGCAAATCATTAGCTATGAGAAGGGAAAGCAGGCAGGTGAGCCCTGTACCCACATTACTAGGGAGAGAGTCTTCTTCCACAAAGAAAGGCCTGGTCCTTTATCTCCAGGCAATCTCAGCCTTAAGTTATTTCTCTTTTACATGATGTTTGGGCAGAGAAGGAAGGGTGTTACAGGCAAGAGAAAGGGGAAGTATAGTTCACTGCTTCCTAAAATCTGGAGGGAGTTTTCAAACACCAAAAAGACTTCGGATAAGCTGAAAAAGGTGGGCTTTGTTTTTTGTTTGTTTGTTTGTTTTTTCTATTTTCCATTTTCTTCTTTTTGTTTCCCTGCTTTTTTCTTTGTTTCCGTTTTTGGACGTGTTCTGTAGAGACAAATATGTGCTCTGGACCTGGAGTTGGGAATCGGGGTTCTACTTGCCTTCTTTCCCTGCTCCATTTCTTTTATCATGCCAGACCATTTTATCTCCTCTCTCTACTTCCTCCTTCTCTTTCTTAACTCCCTGCAAGTAGCTGGTCTGTTGGAGGAATTAATTGTGAATAAAGCAGACAATGTCCCTACCCTCAGAGAGAATGCAGACTAGTGAGGAGCTAGTGAGTAATAAATGGGCAAATACAATGCAGTGTCATCCTTAGAATGATCAGGGAAACTCTTCCCAGAGGAAGGATTGGCGAGGATGAGACTCGGTTAGGCAAGAAGTTTTGAGTGGGGTTGAAAATTGGAGGGAGCATGGCTAAAGGAATTTAAAGAAAAGGAAGGGTGAACATGCAAAGGATTTTAAGAAGGCGTCTCAGCTTGATCCGAGAGGTAAGAGGCGGGTGGCTTGATATGAGGCCTGAGAAACCACCAAGGGTTGGAGGAGTAGGGCTTTGAGCAATCAAGAAAGCAGTCACTCTGCCAGCAATAGGCATCACTGTAGGGGATGGGTGGAGGAGAATGCTGCTCTCTGCCCCTCTCCGCTCCACCTCAAATGAGGATTTATTAAGGGAACTCAACAATGGAGTTTCTGATCTACAGCTTTTCTGATCTATAGCCCTTCTTAACAGAGGAATGTACCCGCAAGAAATCCAATTAATTTGAAACTCAGATTTCACATAGCACCACTTCCTAGGTTGTCCTTTCCAAAGCCTGGGGGTCCACAGGGCAGTATTGCTTAGTGGTTACAAATGGGATCTTTGGTGCTAGCCAGACAGACACATAGCTTCAAATGCCTGTGTGGCCTCTGACTGCCTTTGTGTCCTTGTGCAAGGTTATTGAAGTTCTCTGACTTTCCATCTCCTTATCTATATAATGCGAATAATAAAACCTGCCTCGAAGAATGTTGCAAAGATTAAATGAGATAATGTATTCTTGTCATATGGTCTGAGTACATAGTTAGTCCTCAAGGGTTCTAACTGAAACACTCCTTGCCATTTTATTCATTTGACAGATCAGCAAGCATTTACTTTCTCCCTAGTCTGTAAAAGAGTAAGATGATCCCTTCTCTTTGCCCCAGGGACGTGGGGTAGGAAGAACATGATAGATAAGGGAGACAGAAAAAATGTTTTATGGGACTGTAGAGATGAGAAGGTTAACTACTGGCTGAAGGAAGGGATTTATGGCAAAGACGACATTGCAGTTGAGTCCTGAAGGGTACGCCGAAGAGGAAAAGGGAGCAAGTATAAAATGTATTCTGATGATGACGACCATTTACTGATCACGTACTAAGTTCTGGGCACTGTCGTAGGCACAATACTTACATTGACTCATTTGCTCCTTACAAAAACCCTAGGAGATAGATGCCATTATTGTTTCCATTGTGCAGAGCGACAGACAGCTACACAGAGAGGTCAAGTAACTTGCCCAACGGTATATAACTATGAAGTAACATTAAGTAGCCGCCAGCCAGAGAGGCACTTAACCACTCCACTCGTATTTGTTCTAGTTAATTAATTATACCCCCATTTTATTCCAGTTTATTTTTAAAAGCTTCGTAGATGGACTTGGTTAGAGCATAAGGTGCTTGGAGGGTATTATTTGAGGAAATTGCCTCAGAGAAGGGATTGAAGTTTCTTTTGGGGTGTATAGGTGAGGAGCAAAGATTTCCGAGAAGAAACATTTAGAAACAATAATTCCATGTGGTAGAAATAAGCCCTCTGGTGCCCTTATTTCATTGCCTCACATTTTTATGAACCGAAATATATTCCGCTCACACAAACCACTTCAATATCTTTTGTTTTTAATCTTTGCAACATAGGAGAACAAATTTAACAATGAGATTCTGTTTCTGTTCTGTACATGTGGAATAATTAAATTTGCATCCCACTTCTGCGTTGGTTCTGCTCTTTGAAGGGAAATGTATCAATTGGACACATGCCCCATGAATTCTAGTCTGCAAATAAGGCGTTGGAGGAGGGGGAGGGAAAGGCAACATCTTTCTCTCTAGCAATAATCACAGTAAAATCTTCATGTAGCGACAGCTTGTTTGAGGCTGGTTTAATTCCCATTTGAGAAGGGCCAAAGGGCAGGGAATTAAAGGGAGGAAACTGGAGAGAGGCAGAACATAATTACGGAAAGTACCAGAGAACTCTGAGAGGAAGTTTGCAAGAGAACTCAACTGGCAGACACCCGAAAAGGACCTTGGTCAGGAAGCCCCGGGGACTTCTTTGAGTCTCTGGCTTACTTCCAAGGTCCTAATATCCTTTTCCATATAGTACCCAGGAACTTGGCCTGATTCATGGAAGATATAAATGTTATAGAGTGCAATTAATTGATGCATGGGTTTTGGAGTGAGGAGATGAACTTGGATTTAAATCTCAGTCCTGCCATTCTGTGTCTTTGAGACCCCAGGCAAGTTCCTTGCCATCTCTGAGATGCTTTCTTTCCCTGTGAAAAAAGTGCAGGATCATTATTTCTACTTCCTACTGAAAGTGCAAATTAAAAAAAATTTAAAAAATCTAATAACACATAAAAGCTCTTGACACATATTAGTTACGCAATAATTTTTGTCCTATTTTCTCTTTCCTTTCAGTGACACTCCTACATTTCTATTCCTTAAATGTACCACTCATTTCACTTAAATAAAGTCTACTTCTAAACTTAGGGGTGGTGGGGGCGAAATTGATGCAGGAGGAGAAATTGATACAGGAGGAGAAGCTGGTCACTTAAACGGGAATAGTCTAGGGTATTAATTGGTATAATTTCACTAGTAACTAAGGATATTATATTTCAGAAAATCTCTCACCTAGTGACTCCTTTCATTGTCTTACTGACCTCAGCATATCTTTCTTTCCTCTGGCTCTCTCTACTGTTCCAAGAAATTAAATAAGTAAACTTTAACCTTTTTTAATTCCCACTGGCCTGTATTCCACCTGAGAGTAGAAGTTGTCTCACTTGTTAATACCTATATCACGCTTCCCTAGCCTATCTCCTGGAACATATGTTTTAAAAGCATGTGTAAAGTGAATTAATAAATGATAAATAAATGAATGAATGTTTTGATCTTTTTCCCCTGCAAGGTTTTTGAAAGAACATGGAAAGAAAACAGTAAAGAATATCTGGTCTGACTGAGATGAAGTAAAGACCAATTTTTTTGGTCAAAGAGATGTTTGGACTTGCCCCTCCTCATCCCAAATTCTGGAGATAGAGATTCTTTTCTGACTGAAAAACCGAGTGTTTTTTGTTGTCATTGTTGTTTTGTTTTTAATGATTCCCACTACATTAAACACTATCCAAGACAGCAGAATGCAGAAATAGCAATGCTTTTCATAACTGAAGAGGCTTTTTGTTTGTTTCTTTTGGAAACACGATGGTCTCAAACATTTAATCTTCCTTGCCTTTTCTTCCCTCTTCTCACTGTGATATGGAGAATGGATCAGAGATACCCAGAGGTGGAAGCACGGAGAGCAGTTAAAAGCAAAGCAGTAGTCTAGGGGGTTATGATGGCAGCTTGGATTAGGATGGGACCAGAGAAATAGAAAGAAGACAAACTTGAAATACGTTTCTGAAGTAGACCTGAAAGAACCTGAGGAGTTTGGAGTAGACAATGAGAAAAAGGAATAGATTAAGGGTGACTTCTAGGTGTTTCATCTGAGCTAATAAGATATTTGTGCCATTTATTGAGACTGGGAATATTGGAGGAGGAAAAGGCTTTCCTTCCTTCCTTCCTTCCTTCCTTCCTTCCTTCCTTCCTTCCTTCCTTCTCTCTCTCTCTCTCTCTCTCTCTCTCTCTCTTCTTTAGTATAGGGTTGGTGAAATATGCATATCACCTTTGTTTACTTTTTCTATTTGGGAATACCTATCACATAAAAGAGGAAACTTTTATTTGACAGTTAGCATTTTGAGTCTAGAATCCAAAGGTGAGCTCTGGGCTGGTGATGAATTTGAGCTTCTTCAACATAAAGTTGGTTTCAAAGCCATGATGTTGGATGAATCTGCTTCTTAGGAAATCGTATCCTCTTCTCTTTTGAATATAGACCAATCTCAACCAAGTTCAGTGGGTATTTGAGTCCCAAAAGTGGACTCATATCCCTCTTGCAAAAAAGAACAATATGCATTCAAAACTTATGGATTCAAGGGAAAATATTGGTACAGGTTAAAGATTTGACAGCAGTGTTACTGGAGCTAAAGTGTAGGAATGGTTGAAAATGTTTTGGAGTATCCTTAGGCTTATAGGATCATAGAATTTAGGGTTACATGGTAACTTAAGCCACTTTTAAACTATTATCCCTTTAAATAATAACTCTATACAACATTCCTGGTAAGTTATCAAAAAATCAGTGCTTGCACTATTTCTGTGATTGGGAGCTCACTACTTTGTGCCAGTTTGATTATATTTACTTTTGGTATTGGTATCCTAAAGAATTAGCATAATAATCTTTTCCCATGCTAATGTTGTAGGTATTTGAAAACAGTAATGATATCCCCCTCTTTTCCGCCAGCATTTATATATCATGAGGTGGTTTTTTTTCTCAGCCTTTTCTCCTAAGTCATGGTCATTTTATTTCCTTCATATCCCCCATATTTCTCTAAATGAGCTATGATTTTTGTATGTAATCCTCAAAAGTTTTGTCTTTTAAGATGTGTTATAATGATGTTGATTTGGGTGAAAGAGACTCAGAAGTCTCTCATGATGACAAGGGAGAATGAAATGTCACAGACCTAAGTCAAATATATATTTCTGGACTCTTACAACTATTACAACTATGCACCTTACAACTATTATAGGTGCATACAATAATTCATTTCCCCAACTATGGGGAATATTTTAGCTGCTCATCGTATGTTTTGGCCTCAGCTCCGTTATGCTTTAACTCTTCTGGCCACATACTTTCTTTCTTCTCCCTATGGGACGGAGGAGATACCAATCTAAAGAACTACATTTTGCCAGTAAGGAGACACTGATTTTTAAAAAATTAGTGTTTATAAATGGGATCTTCTTACCCCTCTTGCCTTTTATTTCTTTTTTTTTTTTTAATTTATTTTTTAAATTTATTGGGGTGACAATTGTTAGTAAAATTACATAGATTTCAGGTGTACAATTCTGTATTACATCATCTATAAATCCCATTGTGTGTTCACCACCCAGCGTCAGTTCTCCTTCCATCACCATATATTCGATCCCCCTTACCCTCATCTCCCACCCAGCCCCCCTTACCCTCTGGTAACCACTAAACTGTTGTCTGTGTCTATGAGTTTCTGTTTCTCATTAGTTTGTCTTGTTCTTTTGTTGTTTTTGGTTTATATACCACATTTTATTTCATTATGGAGTGAGCAACTCAGCTGGGGCTGCAGGACTCAGCGCTGTCCTATATTTTTTCTGTTTGGCCTTTGAATGGATCAACTAGGCAGACCTATGTGCTGTACCCATGCAGCTGGCGGGGTAACAAACCAGGGGAGTACTCTTCAGAACTTCCTTAGTTTGCTCTCCGTTTGCAGGCATATCGGAATGTATAGATTCCGACAGAGAGATTTAAAAAAGCTGGGAGGTTTGAGGCCTGGTTTAACTTCATATTTAAGTCATAATCTTTACTTCCCTATTTGTCAGAGCACTACAAAAAGAGATCCAGGCATTCACCCAGTAATTTATAAACAGGTGTTTTGCTTCCTATTCAGTTAATGTTAGTTTAGTATCTATGGCATTGATCAGAACTGCCACAGGCAAACTGGCGTGTAGCATTCCAGTTTCCCTCAACAAGCATGGAACAGTATTTTCCATCTTCCACAAAGTGAACCTCATTGATGAAGCTTCCTGATTTATACAAATTCACAATGATTTTCTTTCTCTGTTCTCGTCATCATTTATAGCCTATAACCATATAGGCTTAAGTGTTAAAAGTATTTTCTGTGTCAAATATGATACTAATTGTTTTATGTCCCCTAATTAAATTATAACATCCTTGAAGGTAGAACTAGTTATTATATTTGAATACATTTTTTGTTGTAGTTTTAGTAGTCCCCTAGTGGGTGAACATAGAGGTGACAATCTACTATAAAATCCACTGTCTTCTTGATATTATATAAAATATCGCTACTTCATATGAAATTCACAATGTGCACAATGTTTGAAATCCAGCTTTGCTTTTTTTTATGGAAATACTGTTCACATATATAAAGTCATATACTGGTAAATGGAAGGCATCAATAAAATACCTGATATGGGGGATTTTGAAGGTGAACCGCATCAAACTTAAGACAGGCTTTGCACATTTAGTTTGAAAAATTACTCTGCCTCCAAAGTTCTAAAGGGTATGATTATTTTCTTGTTTTAATGCAAACACAGACATCTCCTCCAGCTCTTGACCCTTCCCCCCCTCCCCCAGCTGGTGTTTCTATTCCTTCATTGACCTGCTTTACTCCCACCATCTCCTTTGCCTTCCGTACCTGAATTACATGCCATGGGGATGCATACAAGGTATTTCTAGTCCACAAGATACAATCCATCAGCACTTCTTATATGTTGCACAGAAATGAATCCATTTTAACCGGGGAAGTAGATACATCAATTTAAGTGGAAGATTTTTGACAGTTTAATTCAAATTAAGTCCACTCTGTTCAATTAGAGGAGATCTGGGAGGAGATGTAGGAGGATGGTGGGGGCGATAAACATTTCCTATTAGAGGAAAACAAATGCACTTCTCCACATTAAACTTACTTGTGCAGAGTTTTAGTTTAAAAAAATGACATCATAACAAGTTGCTAATTTATGTTCCCTCAACAAATGGTGAATTACTCACTTCATTTTATATTGCTCTTTCTTTGCTTTTGGCTGGATCCTGACAGTGCCCAGAGATTACAGGGAAAGGGAGAGAGCGACAACTCTTTCCAACTTCAGAGTTGGCTACACCATGTTGGCCATGCTTCATTCAATGAAGCTTTTGCTAAAAGGCTTGATCAATGCATAATGGCATTGACAAATCTAGGGTGCTGGATTTGAGATGAGAAAGCTTGTAGCACACAGCATGTCTGAGCATCTAGGAGTTTTCGTCTGTCTTAATACATGGTGTTCAAATAGTGTTTGTCATGGTCGGTCTTTCGAAGAGGAATCTAACACATCCAAATCTCTACAAGCAAACTCTAAGGAAGCAATGAGAAATAATAATGCCTACAACACTTCAGAAAATAAAGTGAGTGGGATAAACAGACTGGGGTGAAGTAATAGGGAAGGGTAGAGAGTAGGTAAAAATGGAGAGCGTGTGTTTCATGTAAAAGGAGAAATGAAATAGTACTTAGCTCTTGCTTATTTGTTATGGGAAAGTGCAGTGACAGCATTACTGGATTTTCTAGTTTTTCAAGAGAATATAAATAAATCAGACACATATGTGAAATCTTTCAATTTTTTAAATGTTGGCTCAGGCCATGTAAAACACGGTTAGGGCTGAATTTCACTATGTGGTATTCGTCTAGAGCACTGCACAGAGCTAGCAGATTTACAGTCTGCTTCACCTTACTTCTCTCTCCAGTGTCCATGGTAGATGCTCCTCACTGACCCTTCCCCACCACGTGTAGGAATGAATTTAGAATTCTTCCCAACAGGTACTGCAAGCAGCCACTACCAACCCTTCAGAGTTGGCGGGGCAGGAAGAAGTTCCAGACAAAGGACACTTAGTTACTGTATTCAAAGATTTTTGTCATGCATGATAGAAGATTTTAAAACTCGAATAAAGAGTTGTCAGACATGAAAGTACAATAATTCTATCTCATTATCTGATTGTCTTGTTCAACTTATAAATCATGTTCAAATATTTTTTTTTTTTCGAATTAGTCACTAAAATCCCTATGAGAAATTATGTCTATGTTAAAATGCAGAAAACAAATGCTCAGAGAAGTTAAGTGAGTTGCAAAAGATCTTGCCAAAGATCACACATCTAGTAATTAGAAGCATATTAAAATAGTAGCTCAGGTAACTGGAGATCTGTATGGGGGGGGGGGGAACAGCAAAAAACAAAACAACACAAAATCACAGAGAAAAATCCCCAGGGAAAGAAGAATTAAGCTCACAGTGCTGAAGTGGAAGGAAGAAGTGAAAGGTTACACCGAGGGGTCAGTTAACCTACCTACATAGACCTTAATTTGCAAGTGCAGCTGAGGAAACAAATGCTTGTGCTTGCGAAGTAAACTATATCATTAGAGTTAAGTGACCTTATACTTGATGGTCACCTTTCTCCTACTTTCTCTGTTAGCATTAACCAGAGATTTGGGGGGAAAGAGAGAAAGCAAGCAACGCTGCGGCATTTAGATCAGAGAAGGCAGGCAGCACTGGCATTGTTCCTTTTATCTTTATTTTCTACCTGGATAATTGCATTGCTGGTTCACCACGGTGGCCACTCAAGTATTTTTCCTGTGGGATTTCTAAAATAATTAGCCCAGTTCCTCCCCACACTCGAGAGAATCATCTAATTGAGGCATAACTGTCATTGGTTCTTTCAACAAAAAAATAGTTCCTTAATCCCTGTCACCATTCCCCAGTTACAGTGCTGCTGTGACGTTGACGATGATGGAGTTGTATTTGTTATCCTTCCTATTTGTGTGTTTTTAATGAACTAGAACATGCTTTCACATGTTGCTTTACATTTGATTGTCACACACACTCACACCACACAACCTCTTAGGTAAACAGAGCAGGCAGTATGAGTGGCAGAAAGATCGATGCTTACAATCTTCACCAATTAAATGTCAAAATCAAATCAAATAAAAGCAATAGCAAAGGCTAACATTTGCGATACGGAAACACAGAGAGGAAGACTTTAAGACAAACACTGGTGGACACGGTAAAATCGGACCATGATTTGATCGCTGTTAGAACCCCAAACACACACCGACTCATTTAAGTAATTCTTGGCTTTTAGAGTTAATTCTTAGATTAATAATCCTTATGGCTACCAGAGGTGATTAGATTAGGACTAGGCAATTGCCCATGCTGACTTTTAGAAAATGCGGTCCTATCTGTGTACAGGATAATGTATGGAATTTACTTCAAAATGTTTTTTCTCAGTCCCAGTTTTTTACTATCTTGGGAATATATTTTTATGTGTGGCGCTGTAGTCCTGAATGTTCACCATATCCAAAAAAAATGTATTTGTTTGGCTCAGTTCTCTGATTACTATTCATACAAGTAGTTTTTATGATGAAAAAGTAGTCTTGGCTACTTTCAGTAATTCCATTCACTCCCAAGATATCTACTCAGACATTCTGGCACTACTTATGCCAACTCTTGAGTCCCATGTTATTGAAAACCTTTCTATTTAATACTTCGAACTTACATCTAATATTCCTTTAATGAACTTATATCAAGAGTGCTTGTCATGTTGGCATACATCACAAATATCTTATTGGTTTCTTATGTGAAAAGCTTACTTTCTATCCTAAAGTTAGCACCACTCTTACTAACTTGGGGTCATCTAACTCTTTATAATTATTTCATCTATCTATCCATCCATACTGCCAGCTATGCATCCATCCATCCATCTATCTATTCGTGCTATCACTCAAAAATATTTACTGAATGCTAGCTATAAGCCAGAACTTGGTAAACAAGACACAGTTCCTACTTTTTGAGGGCTTATTGTCTAGTATACAGATTTCCAACAAAGTAATATATATTGAAGCGCATGAGAATTTTCAAAAACATGGGCACAGGGGTCCCCTCCTAGAAATTCTGATTCAGTTTGTTTATTGTAGGGCTCAGGCATTGGAACTTCAAAACAAACAAAAAGGAAGAGATGATTTTGATGTACAGTCCAAAATAAGAAACATTGAATTATTAATCACATAGCAGTAACTTACATTAGCATTCACATTTTTTCCTCTGTGATAGTTGAAATGTGGAATGGCTTAATGAAGTTTCCAGGGTCACAAGCTAGAAAAAGAAAACAAGAAACACCTCGCTTTAATACAGATACTCTTCTGGTCCCTACAGTGCTGTTTTCACATTACGTGCTCTGTCACAATATTACTTTCCATTCTTGACAAAAAAAAAAAAAAAAAAATCAAACTTGAAGCTGATCAATCTATATATAAAATGATGAATTTATGCAGTATACAAAACATAGACAAATGCTGAACAACACCACCAAACATGATAAGGAAATGTTCAGATTATGGGAAACGCTATAGAACAAATAACCTTATTTTTTCAATAAAAACATTGCATAAAAAAATATGGAGGGGGATCCTACAGACTGAAACAGATTTACGGGACAAATCTACCAATTACAATGTATGGACCTTATTTGGATCCTAATTTAAACAAGCTGTAAAAAAATGTGAAGCAATCAGGGAACTTGGGATATTGACTTATATAATTACAAAATTTTTAATTTCTTTTAGGTCTAAAGGATTTTGTTTTTTAAAACATTATTTTATTAGAGATGCCTATTAAAATAGTTATAAAAGGTATAATATCATGTCAGGGACTTACTCTAAATAATCTGAGTGGAGAATGGCTGTGTGTACATGGAAAACAGAATCGGCCATGAGTTTAATTGTGGAAGCTGGAGGATTGTTGTATGTGGATTTTGTTCTGTTTTTGTATCTATTTGACATTTTCCATATTAAAACTTTAAAAAAAAAATACTACTTATGTTGACTAGAAGGAGAGTAAAATCCACCTGAATCTGAGGTCATGGGTGGTGCCTAACTCCAGAGATCTACAGAGAATGTGAAATTTCATTTCTTTGAAATGGTATAGATGGAACGCACCGTATGAACCTCTGCCTCTCCTTCTGTCCTCTCCACGTCCATCTCCAAGTTGCTTAATCCTCAAGTTTATTTCATTCATGGTATGCCACGCCATGTACCTCACTCAGCCCCCATTCCTATCATTTTCAGTCAATTTCTAAGACCTGTCAAGTACATCTCCAAATATCTTTTGACGTTTTGAGAATTGTGAGATTTTTTTTCACCCTTATCTTTACTGCCACGTGTTTAATCCATGATCTCTTTCCTGCTGACTGTGTATCCAAAGTGGTTTCTCTTCCTCTGATCTTGAACTTCTGAACATGTAAGTTTAATGACATCACATTTCCACTTCAAACATTCTAATGACTTGTTACTGAATTTAGTATCGATTCATTTAATTAAAATCTTATTAAAATATAGGAGGTACTACATAATGAGGTCCCTGCCCAGCTCTCCCCTTGAATCTCCCTCAGTGTGTGTCAGACTTACCACATGTGGTAAGAGACAGGCATTTCCAACCTCCACGCCGTGTGGTCCACAGTCTTCTCTCCATTGTGGTAGTTCATCCCCATTTTTCATTGCTCTCCATATCCATGTAAGTCTTTAAGTCCTTCCACTCCAGGTGAGATGTTCTTCCCTGCCTTCTGACTATAAATTTGGTCACATGACTTCCTTCAGCCAGTAAAATGCGATGAAAATGGTCGTGGTGGTTCTCAGATGCAGCCTGGTGCATTCTCCTTTGTCCCTTGCCCTTAAGCACTCACCATGAGAACATGCCAGGGATGGCCTGCTGGTCCCAGGAGGGTTATAAAGGCTCAAGGGACAGAGCCCTTTCCCCCCTAGTCTAGATCAGGAGACCGCTAGCCAGGACTCAGACTCCAGAGCTAAACAAAAGGCCTACTGATGTGTGCTGCTGTGGTAATTTAGCTGTTTTACCCCCAGCATTGTCGTGTCCATAACTGATTCACTCACCTTGGAGAATAGGATTTGCTGATTCCTACCATGCCGCTTAGTGTTATGGTAAAAAAAAGCATCAACATGTTGCCCAGCTCTGGATTTGTGGCTTAGAAGTGTTTCGATCTAGGATAGTCACTTCATCTTATGGAAAGTCATTTTCCTTAATTACATGAGGTTTTAAAACTCCCTCTGTCTCCCTCAAGTGAGAATAGACTAAAGAACTGGATGTAAAAAAAAAAAAAGGTGGGGGGGGAGAGCTGGACTTTTACAAAATACGAAGGACCTGAGCTCTTTGAGTCGAGACACTTGCTCCCAGCCACGCCTTCCAGTACCTCGGTCAGCTGCCAACCCTCTGGACAATTTGCTCCATGTCCAACAGTGACAAACCTGTCTCGGCCGCGTATTCCTTTACAGGTGGGATTTATGGCCTTATAAACTCTGAATCACTGTGTCTGATAAAGAATCTTACAGACCTGAGTGGTATCCAGTTTCATAATTGCTGGAGTAACTTAATCGTTTTCAAATATGTGGCTTCAGCAGCCAAAGAACCTGTGCAATGTGCAGGTTTTTACCAAGTGTGTCCCCACTGCTGTCAGGTTGGCCCCTCAGGGGAGCCCTCTCTCAAATTCCTAAGTGCTACAGAAATCTAGAACAAATAAACCGACAGATGGAGTCTTCACCTTTTTTCTTGTTGCTTTGCTAAATTGGTTTTCCTAAATGCATAGAAGGGAGGAAAAACCGATCTTAGCTCTGTGAGATATGATTTTAAAGAGAGTTAGTAGCACTTTTTAGTTTTTCAAATTAAATCTCCGGTGGTATATGTGTTTCTGCGTGTGTGTGTGTGTGTGTGTGTGTGTGTGTGTGTGTGTGTATGAAGGGGTCATGGATTCTTGGGTGAGAACAGCAGAAATAAAAGGTAGATGATACCTCTTTTATTTTGCTAATGTCAGGAATTTTAGATTTTATTCTAGAAAATAACTCAAAGCTACTTTAAATTTACCAAATGCCCCCTGGTTATTCACACTTCTTAGAGATTGAACATGGTATCTATCCCCTTTGCCTTTCAAATCTTTGTTTTCTTTTTCCTCCTGTTCCTTTTCTCTGCTGCAGACTAACTGCACACACACACACACCCTTGTTGACAACTCATTATTCAACTATTAATGTGGACAATAGTGCATTCCAGTTAAGACTTCCAACTTTAGAGACAGACGGCCTGACACTAAATGGCTGAGTCATCTGGGGCAAGTCACTGAACGGGTGGGTCACACAGTGTCTTCAAGTAAAACATAGGCTGATAATAATAGAATCGATCTTATAAATTGAGAATTAAGTGAATCAGTGTATAAATCTATATATAAATGTGGTCAGGGCTTGGCACAGAGAACGACCTGAGCGTTTGCAGTTATTAAATATCCTTTCCGTGGAATTTGTCCCAATCCCTACTATGGTCCCTAATAGGGACAACAATTGTTCTTTCGTGGCACTCAGCTTCTCCTTATTTCCCATTAGACTATAAACAGGGGGAGGAACCATAGCAGCCCATGTTTTATACCAAAAACTTAATATAGCACTGGTCATATCATAGGCACTAACCATTTTGTGAGTGGATGGATATAAAACTGGAGTCATAAAATTGGGTGAGACCTTGAAGGTCATCTCCTCTAATCTAGTTCCATTCTTGACATTGTCCCTTCATACCTTATCTTAAGCTTAACGACCTCTTGTGGCTGGGAGTTCAGTGTCAACCAGATATATTCCTGAACAGCTCTCATTTCTAGAAGAGTTCTCTTTATAGTGAAGTCAATTTTTTTCTGTACGTGTGTGACTTCTCCCCATTTGGATTAGTTCTACTATCTTCAACCACACAGATTGTCTTCACCATAATGTTTCTTGAAAGTTCTAATAGCAGCAGATACTGTTTTAGCACAGCCTTTTCTTTGGCCTATTAGCCATCCAAAATTCCTTCCATCACATCTCTGTCTAGCTTAAGACTCAAGAATGTCACATATTTCCTCCCCAGGCAGCTCATTATTGATTTCAAGTGTATGCAAAGTATAACATACAAGTATAACAAACACTTCCCAAAGTACTTTCTAAGGAATGCTATCATCATAGATGTTAGAAGATACAGCTAAGAAAATTAAAAAGTCACAGTAAGTTTGGGAAATGCTGTAGTAAACAACATTAAATTGTGTTTTCTGTAAGTTTTCTTAGAATTTTTAATATTCCGATGTGCTCTGTGAATCTCTAAAGGCTCTTGCAGTATGCAACTTGTCTCAAAATTATTTGACCAAAGAAATGATTTGTTATTTTCCTAGGGCATCTTACATGACTACTGTTCCACTCTAAACACATTTAGAGATGCTGAACCAATATTGCTATAACTCTTGATTAGATTTTCTAATATATATATATATTTAAAATTCATTCTCTCACTTTTTTTTAATAAACTTTTAATTTTGGATTTACAGAATTATTTCAAGATAGTACAGGGAGCTCCTGAATATTGCACACTTACTTTCTCCTATTATTAATCTATTGCACTGATATGCCATATGTCGCAGTTAACAAACCAATACTACTATGTTATTGTTAATTAAAGCTATGCTTTATCCAGATTTCCTCAGTTTTTCCCTGATGTCCTTTTTCCTATTCCAGGATTCTATCCAGGATGTCACATTGCATTTAGTAGTCATAGGTCCGTAGGTGCCTCTTAGTTGTGACAATGTCTCAGATTTCCCCTGTTTGCAATGAACTTGACAGGTTTTGTGGGGTACTGGCTAGGTATTTTGTAGAATGTGTCTCAATTGCAATTTATCTGATGCTTTTTCTCATGATTAGACTGGGGCAAAATGTGTATTTGGAGAAAGACCACAGAGGTAAAGTGTCATTCTTTTCATATTGTATTAAAGGTATATACTATCAATATGTCTTATCACTTTGATTGCTTGGCTTGAGGTAATGTTTGTTAGGTTTCACCACTATAAAGTTACTCTTTTTTTTCCCTTTCTTTCCATACTTAAGGCATAAAGAGTTATGTCCCACTGCCTTAAAGGCAGTTTATTCCAAAAATTATTTGTATTAGCTTGGTGCAAAAGTTATTGAGGTTTAAAAGGTTAAAAATAATTGCAAAAACCGCAATTACTTTTGCATCAATCTAATAATACTTCTGTATGGGAAATTTGTTTATTATCCCCATATATTTATTTATTCAAGTATTTATATGAGTATAGACTCATGTGTAGTTATTTTGCACTTTGGATTAAAACCCACTATTGCTTTATTGAATTTTAAGCAGATGTTCCAGCTTTGATAGGCAGCTCATTCCTTTGGGTCCTGTATCCCTTTGGTAGAACCCCATCACTGTGTGTGGTGTGTGTTGACATGTCATTTAGCACTTTTCTTTCTAGAATTGCAGAACACTACAGCCTCATCTGGCATATTTTCCTACGAGATGTACCCCTTGCTACTGAGGTGTTTTTGGCTCATCTTTATTCCCTGTTCTTGTCCTAGAATCAGTCATTTCTCTAAAGAGTCCTGATTTCTTTCATTAGAGAAAGATATCAGAAACAAAGATCTGGGTTATATGTGTGCTTGTTGCTACTGGGATATCATTGCTTCTAAGCATTCACAGCTGACAGAGCAAGGAAATATATGTGCATATACTAACCTATGTAGACCCACATATCTAAAAATATTTCTCTATATAATCTGTATCTTAATAATATGAAACAAATATGACTCCATACTGCTGTCTCCAATTCTAATCCATTAATTTAATATACAAATCATTTTAGCCTTCTCTCATTGCTCATCTAATAACCTACTACCCTAACAATGGGTGACCTGGCTCTAACCATTTGTCATCCATAAACATGATTGTTCAATCCCATTCTACTTATATAATGGTTATTAGAATTATTAACCCATATCCCTGTGGGAAACAACTTTATCAACTAGAGTACCGTGCTAAGTACAGTTCATTTTGCCTTTAATCTTACAGATTCCACCATATCCAAAGTCACTTAGGTCAGCAACTTTTCCATCATTCCTTCAGGCATATTGATGAGTGGACATTGTTAATTGTGATCAAGCCCAATTTATACTACTTATTTTAAATATTTAATCTTAATTAAATCAGTTCTTCCCCTTCATGAATGCACAATTGAAATTTTCCATAAAATCACTATCTGATTTAAGCTTCTCTTGTTTCAGATTTTCCTCTGCTTCCAAGTATTAGGAAAGATCTGGTTCTGAAGAGGTGAGATTTGCGATCACAGGCAGTAATAAAGTTAACAGGCTTATGTCTCCATTTGTGTCAATATGTTGTTAAGACTTAGCACTGACTTTAGTGAAAGGTGAAGTAGGGAGTTTTGAAAGGTGATTTGAGTGAGGCATGCGGCAAAGGCCTCTTTCTCTACAGAATTTTGTTTACTCATCAGCATTTCTGGTACTAGGTCCTCCATTCTGATCTGAAGTGTTCTTCATGTATACTTTTCTGATCCGAGCTCCAAATGTAAATGGAGAACCTTGTGAAAAAGAACTCTTGCTTATTGAACACATACTCAGTGGCAGCACTTTGTTAGGTAGTTTGCTTTAATTAACGTAAATGATATTCAAGCTAGTCTATGAGAAATGAAACCTTACCATACTCATTTACAAGTATGAGGAATTATAGGTTTTAATAATTCCTCAATTACCAGAGGAATTATAGGTTTAGACACATTGAGTAACTCGCTCAAATTTACACAGCTACCAAATAGTAAAGATGCAGCTCAGACAATCTCACTTCAGCTAACTTTTCATAAATCAGCAGTCAGATGAAAATGCCTGCCAGATTCTATTTAGACCAAAAGACTACATTTCTATAGCATTCTATTTTCATATTTAGATCTCTCTTGAGAGTTTTTTTGGCATACAAATAGTTTTATTCACAATTTATGTCCCCAGCACCTAGGGTGTGACCTAAAATATAGATACTTCTAGAAACTTAGAAGATATTTATTGCATATATGTGAGTGTCGAGCTCATATAATTCTTTAGATTGCACTCATAAAATGCTTTGCTCTAGCTATCTTGGCCTTCTTGATGTCCTTCAAACAAATCAAGCTTATGACTTCTTCATTACCATTGTTTTTTCCCCCTTTGGTCCTCTCTGATTGGAATGTGCTTCTCCAGCCTTCCCATTACTTGCTTATATCATTCAGGTTCTATTCAGACAGGTGTTTTTTTGTTTGTTTGTTTGTTTGTGTGTTGTTTGTTTGTTTGTGTGTTTTTTTTGTGTGTGGCTGTGCTATCTAAATAGCACCCCTTCTATCATTATCTGTTTCTTTACTCTAATTTTTATAGGAATTCTCAGTATCTGTTATGGCCTGAATTGTGTGTCCCCCAAACTCACATGTAAAGCCCTAACCCTCATGATGACTGTGTTTGGAGATAGGGCCTTAAGGAAGAAATTAAGGTTAAATGAGGTCATAAGAGGGGGGCTTATCCAACAGGTATGCTGTTCTTATAATTTGAAAGAGGATGAGGCACCGGTGCTCTGTTTCTCCTCATGCCCAGAGAAAAGACAGCTAGAAGGTGTCATCTAGTGAAGGTTTCACCAGAAAAAAAAAAAACCCCTGATGGCACCTAGATCTTGGACTTCCAGATTCCAGAACTGTGAAAAATTAGGTTATTTGAGCCGCCCAGTCTGTGGTATTTGGTTATGGCAGGCCCAGTCAACTCATACACTAACATTACACTCTATGTTTGTGTGTTTTTCCATATCTTCCAGAATATAAGCAATTTGCACACAAGGACATATCTCTCACATCATTGTTGTATGCCCAAAATGTAAAATAGTGTCCAGCCATAGTAGGTGGTCAATAAACTTTTGTTGAAAATATAGATAAACAACTGTGAATTATTTATATTGGTCCATCATGAGCTACTGGTTGTGGCTAATTTCAAATAATCATAGACATATAGTTTTGAAGTTTCTTAGATGCCATCTGGTCCAAGTTGCTTCCCGTAAAGAAGACGTTCTTTGTTTGAACATCTCTAATAAAGAGGAGTCATACCTATGAAACAGGACATTTCAAGCCTGACTATATCATCATCATCATCCTTAGGAAGGAAATGCCTTTAGTGATTACAAATACCATGTCATTGTAGTAGCACCACTCATTCCCCTTTGGTCCAATTCAAATATTATTATTAATACTGAATTAAGGACCCGTAGCAACTTGTTTGCAGCAACTTCATATCCTGTCAAACTGGACTTTCTTTTAATTATGAATGTCCTGTAATATATCACGTCATCACACGATTTCCCTTTGTATATTTTTAATCTACTGTGTCCATAGCCTGTAGACATGCAGATTCTCTTTGATAAAGGTAAGTGAATACGCTGATAATCCTCCTTCACCCAGTACTCCCCTCCAGCAACCATTTTAATTATTTCCTTCCAAGACTATCACCACACCAAGACAGCTTTTCTTTACTCTCTACTTCGTCGAGTTTTCACCCCACTCTCCTTCCTCCAAACCCAAACTCAGCTACACATTATCTTGCCAAGTTCACCAGTATGTTCTCATTTCAAATCCATTGGATGATTTTCTTTAACCTTTTATGACACTTGACACTGCCAAAGTGCTTCACCTTTGTCTCCTTAATGGCATATTCATCTGGTGCTTCAGTGGCCTGTCTGACCACGACACTTATAAAATGTGTCAGTTGACTCCTCAATTGATTCCTTCCCTAAGTAATGATGTCATCCCTGGATTTTTCCTTCTCTCTCTCATTTGCTCGATCTACATATCCCTGGGCAATTGCATCCCTCCTTGGGGTCATATTGGCTGCAACTCTCATTACTCCCGAATCTATGCTTCTTGGCAACACCACCTGGCTGAGGTCTGTATCAACACAAAGAAGTTCTTCACAGGTGTCATGATGTGTGGGAGGGTGTCATGGTAAGAGCACCGCCAATGTTTCCAAAATATTCTTCAGTATCTTTCCTTTCCCACCTCCTGATGTTCTCCTCTTCATTCCCTGGTATACTAATAACCTTGTATTCCCATATGCTTCTTACTCTGGCATTGACATTACTAGACATGGGAGTCAGAGACTGGGACTTATCCTGGGCTCCTCCATCCTCTTCCACCACCTGCTTTAGAAGCAGCTGTTCAGTGTGCTCGTTCCACTGTGAGGGCTCAGATTTCCCTGCAGACCATCTTCTCCCTCTGTGAATGTTACAGCCTTACTTGCTTTCCAATCCTTTCTGCAGTTTCAGTCACAGGTACCCGAACACCCTCTGCCAGAACTCTGAGGCAATTCTCGAGTTTCAAAGTTAGTGACAGAGCAAGCTGCTGAATGTCAGACATTGAAAGAAAACCTGGCCAATCAATAAGTCCCCAAGGAGATTCCATATTCACAAGTTACCCATGAAGCTCCCAAAAGAGATAGGAGAGCTAAGCTTTTTCTGGATGAATATTTGGTAAAAATAATTTTAAAGATGATTTAACAATTAGCATGAAAAAGAAAAAAAAAACTATTATTTTTTTTTCAACCACAAGGAATCACTTCAGTTGTCTTGACAGCACTGACGGAATAATTTGAGCTGAAGGGATGAAGTGGGAGGGGTAGCTTTGCTTAGTTCAATCCTCTCTCCTCCCTCCACCTCTGAAACAGAATATTAATCAGCCACAGTTGACTGTCTCATTTCTCTCTTAAATAATGCTTGTACTAAATGTAAGGTGATGCGTGTGTTTAATTCCTAGAAGATATTGCTCCAGGTACAGAGTTCATGGGGAATATGATGCGATTATAGAAGTATGGTTGAAGGAGGCTGAGGTGGGTGTAAAGATGCTGGAGTTTTATTTCTTTGGTTTTAACTGATTTCTTGGATATCTTGGAACATCAATTCTCAACTGACAGAGCTGAAACAGGCCTTACAGAAAACTTAGTCCAAATCCTGATTTTACAAATGAGAAAATGAGGCCCAGAGAGATAAATGATAGTACCAGCATATGGGATTCGGGTCTTCTGGTTCTTATCCCAGCAAACAATTTACTAAGCCATGCCATTTGGGTGAAATAATAGTATTCTACTTAGGATCTATTTTCTTGTCATATAATCTTTGCTCAATTTCTTGCTAATTGGTTACTGCTTTATTGAAAATGCTCCCAGGTTAATAACAAACTCATAGTCACCAAAGGCGGTCATACTTTTTAGACATCCTGAACAATTTGCACAGTGGACACTTACGTTTTTTCGTGAGTTTCTTCTGTGACTATCAGCTACCTTAGATACGTATTTAAATTAATTTGGAGCAGGTTCTACTTAAAGTTCCTGACTTCTGGATTCAGTATGGTGTCAGTCACTGTTTAACAACTGGTTCTCTAGGTTTGTCAGGGGAAGGGGACCCGATATGCAGTGTTTGCTGATGTCCATGGTTTAAATACTTGCAATATGGCCTAGTTTAAGCTACCAATGTGGTAAGTCTGGGAAGACAGAGTTTGGAAGAAATATTGATTTCTCATTATTCTCTCTCTCCACAAATTCAGCTGTTTAGATACTTATTAATTTTATTTCAGTGACTACCACCTATTTGATTCCAGTTCAGAGATTCCATCCAGCATTTCCACACATTATCTGCCGAACACCTTAGTTTATATTAGTATGTGACTCAAATTATCATCCTCCCACAACAACCCTGCCTCTTCTAATTTGCCATTTTCAGCATCACAAATTTTCTGATAAACTAAGTTCAAGATGCCACACCTTTCACTCTTGACTTTTTATCCAATCTAGCCCTCACATTTAACTAGTGCCTGAGCCCTGTTAAATCTACCTACACTAATTATTGCACCCTATTAAATATTAAACCCTACCTACCTGATTGTTGCATTCAAACTCTCATTTCCTGGATTTACTAGCCCCAGATTATTTGTACCACTGAAATGGAAAATATTCGCCTGCCTCAAATACCTCTCTCTTTTGACAAATACGCGATTCACACTTATTTTTTTTTCACTTTTATTTATTTTTTAAGTGTGTTTTTCCAGAATCTATCAGCTCTAAGTCAAGTAGTTGTTTCAATCTAGTTGTGGAGGGCGCAGCTCACAGTAGCCCATCAAGGTTGCCAGTTTGAGCACCAAATGGGCCACTATGAGCATTCATACTTATTAGGAGCCATTTTTGTCTAAAGGTAAGAACATTTCATTTTCCACCACTAAAATACCTCCCATCCTTTTAAATGTTGTGTAAAGGACTCACATCTGTAGGTCAGAAGTCTGACACATTGTGGCAAGATTCTCTGCTCCGGTATCATAAGGCTGAAATCAAGGTGTCACCCAGCCTGACTGCTATTCTGGAACCTCTGGGGAAAAACAAAGCAAAAGAAACCCTGTTCTATGCTCATTCTTGTTGACAGAGTTCAGTTCCTTGTGGTTATAGGACTGAGGTTTCTATTTGCTTCCTGGCTATCAATCAAATGCTGCTCTTAGCTGTTAGATGCCACCGGTATTCCTTGCCATATGACACCCCCATCTTTAAGTCAACCAGAGGACATCAAATCATTCTCATGCTTCAAAATCACTGACTTCCTCTTCTACCACCAGCCTTGTTTTAAAGGGCTCATATGATTAAGTCAAGCCCATCTGGGTGGGTAACTTACCTGCTTTAAGATCAGTTAATTTGGAACCTTAATTACACGTGCAGAATGCCTTCGCTGCAGTACCTAGATCAGTATTGATTGCATAACTGGGAGAAGATGAGTGTATACCAGAGGCCAGGAATTTGTTGGGGGCTAGCTCAGATCTCTGCCTACCATAGCATCTGTTGATTCTTTGCTTGGGAAGCTTTTGTTTTTCACACTCTTCTCTAACATTACTTAGGTCAGAACCTCAATATGAGCTATATGGATGCTCTTTCTTCACTACCCTACAATCCTACTCTCTCTTCCCAACACTGTTTATCTCAGCTTCTTGCTAGTTTTCTTCATGATAATTATCAAAATCCATTGTCATGTCATTTGTTTACTTGTTCCTTCTCTGTCCTTTTCTCTCCTAGCAGATGTAAGCTCTGTGAAGACAAAGGAAAAGTTTTGTTTCATTCAGCAATTGACTATTAGCACCTTATACTGTAAACCCTTAATAATTGTGTAAGTTCTTAATAATGTACTTAATAATTTACTTTATAATAAATACATCATTTAAGGTCTGATGATGACATTTAAAAGTCTGAGAAAATGTTTGGAAGGACAGTTCCACTCCTCATCGAAGGTTCTCTCATGCTGTCATTTGAAATTGGCCATTGGCAGGGTAGGAGTTATTTACCTTTTCCTTCCTTTTGTTTTCTTTCTATTTTTGTGGAAATTTTCAAATATGCACGGAAGTACAGATAGTAGTAAAATGAACCTTAATATACTCATACTTCACTTTCAAGCTCTACCAATAATGTTTTGCCAGTCTTATAACATCTAAATTCTCAACTTCTTTTCCTAGAATATTTTCAGCCAAAGTCCCAGACATCAAGTGATTTCTTTTGTAAAGTATTTGCTCTATTTTTATAAATAATAAAGATGAGTATTTTCTTAATATCATCAAGTATTTTCTAATATCCAATACATACATAAATTTTCTAATTGGCATGTTTGACTCAGGATATAAATAATTAAGATCTACCTATTGTGTTTGCTATGTCTTTTAAATCTCTTATTCTATAGTTGAGGCTCCCATTTCAAAAATGGCATTTATTTATTTGTCCTGTATAACAGCACCTCTTCCAAATTTGACTGGCTACTTCTATTTACTTTGTCTATCTTGGTTCTTTCTTCACTGTGTTACCATTGCTTCTAGGCTTCTAAGCAGACATAACTAGGAATATTTAAAGAGTTATCATGAATTCATTTGATATTTCCAATTCAAATTTAAAATTGGGTGTTTTTACATAACTTCTATGATTGTACACGTACATTATGTATCTATTTGTTGACAGTGTTCTTAATCAACAGAATTTGCATTATCACTTATTTGCATGTATATACATGCATGCATATGTATATATAATCACTTCTGGAAAAGCGGTATCAATATTACTGTTGATAACACTACTGAATGTAGTTTAAAGATAACTTTGTAGTTTTTTGTTCTTAGAATATATGCCATCAGGGATAAAATACCTCAAAATTCTGCGTTATAAAATCACTAAAAGTATCATTTATTTCTCTGTTGTAATGCAACCAACTTGATAAGTACTTTGGTTCATTTGTTAAATTTCTTTCCTTTTCAAATTCTCTCCTTTTTAAATTCAATCTCGGGGGTGGCCGGTTAGCTCAGTTGCTTAGAGCATGGTGCTGATAACACCAAGGTTGCTGGTTCGATTCCAACATGGGCCACTGTTGTCATGGGCACCCTCCTTAAAAAAGAAAAAAACAAACAAAAATAAACCAAAAAAAAGAAAATTCTAAAGTAAAAAAAAAAAAAATCAATTTTGTTTTTAATTGGTATTTACATGGTTCCAAATTTCAAAACTATAAAACAGGATACACATAGAACAGAATTATTTTCTTCCATGTCCCTCCCTCCACTCTCTTCCCTTCCCTGGTCCTGGAGGTAATCAATTTTATTAGATTTTATTTATTTCACCATCATGTGTGTGTGTGTGTGTGTGTGTGTGTGTACACAGGCACATGTGTGTTTTCCTCTCAGATATCCAGAAGGTAGCACACTTAAAATACTGATCTGTACCTTTCCCCTCCCTCTCTACTTAACAATATGCATTGGAAACATTCCATAATCTCTATCAGGAGATCTTATTTATTCTTTTTATACACTCTCGTAGTATTCCACTGTGGAAACATATCATCATTTATTCAAACATCTTATTATTGAAAGACATGTGGATGTTTGTAATTTTTTTGTAATTACAAAAATATAAGATATAATAAACATGTGCACATGTCATTTCATACTTTGACAGTTTAACTTTTAACAAATCTGCTGTGAATGGTAGCAAAACACACTGAATCTTCTCTCGCCCTGCCTTTCCAAACATACCTTCCTCTCCAGGGAAGAATATTTATTGGCTGTGCTGTATAAACTCAATGTAAAACCCCACTTGAGAATCTTTAATACCTACAGAAATGACTATCTCTCACACCTCTATTTAGCCATATTTTATGCATTATTCAAGTCACATAGTGAACTCTGGCTTTCCCATGTATTGTTCCATGACCAGTTCATCTTCTATTGCATTCTTTCTGCTCTGAAATTGCATAAGAGGATTACTCTTCCTGGAACGTAATCAGTAGCCATCTATAGTTTTATTGAGATGTGGCGTATGTCAGTATCATATTATTATAATGAAATATTACATTTCTGTAAGGCAGAAACCATCACTTTTTTTTTCTGTATCTTTCATACACTCTGTCATTGGACTGATTACAAGATAAGCATGCAGTAAAAGTACTTACTGAATTGAATTAAATCAAATTGGATTGATTCTCCTGGATCATCAGTGTTTTCTGGGGCATAATATAGAGTTATTCTACTCTGAGCAAACATCCTTTCTGAAGCAAAGTAGAGTGGAGCTTTCTACAAAAAACGATTTCAAGATATATCTTGTCTAATAAAGAAAAGCAGTGGGCTTATAAACAGAAAGATGGGTTACAACTCAACCAGAGAGGAATATTACTATGGATCTGATTTAAAGGTCCTGACCCTACATTGCATGGGTGATAATAAAATAAACACATATTTACAAATTGCTAGGGAACATATAATGTCCATAAACAAAATTCCTCACTGAGCACAATCAAGGTGTAATAACAAAAGAGAAACATAGGATTTTGGATTAGTAAAACTGACTCTAAATCACAGCTTTGTCACTTCCCAGTTACACTGGACAAATGACTAAGCTTCATTGAGACAAAGGGGATAGTAATAAGAGCCCTATTCCTGATAAGAGGCATGAATATCACAAAATACTAAAATGTGATTATTGATTAAGCAATAGCTAGTTATTATTGTATAAATAAGGAATTAAAACCAGAATTGTGAAAAGACTTCCATAAAATCACAAAAAGAACTGGTGACTGTTTTTAAACTTTAACTTGGTTCTTGAACTACCAGTTCTTCAGTATTTCACTATGCTTCTTCCTAACGTGGATGAGGTACCCTTGGATTGCACTCTCCCACCAGTTTCAATAAAGCAAATAAAATGACACCCTATGTCTAATCACTATGGACTTGTCTGCTACATTTTCACCTGGAATTGGCATAATATCTTTGTTTTGGGAGTACTCAATGTGGAATTTTTTTCCTGTTAGAACCTGAGCTTTGGACTGTCACCTCATTGAACATGGACCAAAAACGATCATTTCTAGAGTCATGATTTGCAATAATTTGAAACTGTCAACCCAGAAGTGACAAGTTCTGAATCTTATAACTTAGAGTCTCATAACTTAGAGTCTTTCCAAATGAGATTTTTTGTTTGTTTGTTTGTTTTTGTTTAAGAAAACTGGTATAGTATCCTCTAGCTCTTCAGGCTTCCAAGTCTCCAATGTCAGTTCCTAAAGTAACTCGAAAATCTGCCAAATATGACCTTCTTTAAACAACATCTCTCTCTTTTTTTCCAAGGAAAACTGTAAAGATCAAGTCACAGCTGCATGAAGGACCTAATTAAACAAGTGTAAGAAAGCAGAGAAAGGTCAGGTTGTCAAAAATCATTGCTGTATCTTTACTGGATTGTATTTAAAGGCTGATTGCTGCAAAGAAAATAACTCAATAAGGTGTATGAGACTGGAATAACAAATGAACTCAAGAGGCAGACTTCTGCCTGGCATATAATGAAAGATTTTGAGATAAAAACCTAGGAAACAAACCAAGGGAAATGAAAGGGAGAGAGTATGTGGTGAGTAAAACAAACAGCTGATATTAATATGGAAAAGAGAAGAGGTACCATAGGCCAAGTTCAAAGAGGAAACAGGACAAAATTACAGATGACAGTTCATCTATTTGAATTTATTTTTGTCTTTTTAAAATCAAGGAGTGAAAAGAATAGGTATGTGAGAGGTGGTGCAAGAAGAGGCAACTGTTATTATGCGATCAAGATAAAATAGAAAAAAGGGGAAATTAAATATTTTAAATCAGTAAAACACATTTAGTCAGGTGTGGATAATATTTTTATTTACCTGTAATGATTCAGAGCTTCCTAGATTGCATGTTATTTATGTGAAGGGGCTTGTAGCCATCTTGTTTCTCTTCTATCCTTCCTTCCAATGTAAGGGGAAGTCAGAGAGACCTCGAAAGAGCTCATCCCAAGGAAACCAAAGTACACAAGCATTGCTTCAAATTAGCAGCTTATGCCTTGAGAAAGGAGGAAGTGAAAACATTTTTTTTTTCTTTCTCAAGTCTATTTTTGAAATATTGTAGACATAGGCCCATGGGAAATTCTGTGGGGTGTTAGTTAGCATCCGAGTGTAATTTTCAGTTCAGTACACTTTGATCTGGTTTTCAAGTCTCCTGAATCTCTGAGGATGTGGTGTAATCTGAAGGGTAGTCCCTGTGGCCTCTGGGAGTGAAACACTTGTGTTTTTGAAATTGAGCTGGAGAAGTACATTTGCATGTTGTTGGAGAAGAGCTATCAGTTCAAGGGAGAAAATAAACAATAGCATTAACCACATAAAAGATAGGTGTGTATGCAGATGTGTGTGTGTGCGTGTGTCTGTGTGTGTGTATGTGTGTGTGTGTAATTAAAATATTTCTTTATTCTACCAGAGATTCTTAGGTCTTTTTCCTTTAATTACATCATTTAAATATTTATGAATTAAGCTATAATAGAATGTATACTTGCAAGAACAGGAGGAAGTATATGCTTATTACTGTAGCAGATGAGAATTCAGCCTTTCCCCTGATTCCTCAGAATGGCATGGGTGCCATCTTACCATGAATAACTGACAATGCATTCAGAGAGTGTGCACCACTGCAAGTATAATTGCAATTTGTTGTAATTTCTGCTTAAATTCCTCCGTGACACAGTTGATTTATTTTGCAAATCAGTGCATCTAGAGGATGTACTGTGTCGCATTATGTGCCTTTGATATAGAACCTTTGTTTTATAACAGGGAAAATAATTAGCTTTTGGATAAGCTTGAGTTGTGATGTCAGGCGCTATCCGTGGTGCTGAAAGAAGTTATTAGCGCTGAGCTAATGAAGGCACTCAGCCAGGCTCTGCCACCTTACTAATTTGTCTCTTTGGGATTTTAGCGAAATTAAAAATAAGATAAGCACAAAAACGGGATGAATTTTATAGGGGAAAAACTAGTAAACTTGTTGACAGACTCTACAGAGACTCCTGATAAAGCTAAATTTAAGGAAAATTTTCATTTACCTAATAGTTTGTCATCCAAACTTTATTTCCCTTAGTATTGGTGATAGAATCGTTTAGACATATTTTAATTAACTTTTATACAGGTTTCTATATTTGGGATTTCAAAGATTTTTTTTCTGGAAATGATCAGCAAGTTGCAATGTCAGCATTCATCCTGTGCCATGTAAGGGTCTAATTTCAGGATAACTCCTTTCCAGACTATGAAGTAGATTTGTATTAAAAGTAAATATTATAGAAAAGGTGGCGGTAAATGAGTAATAGTTGGTTTTAAACAGTAATATTTCACCAAAGAATAACTCCTGCTTTTGTGTTTTTCTCTCTCTCCCTTCGAATTGTTAAATACAAATCTAATTGTTGAATGCCTCAAGCTCCTTTTGACTTTTGATACATTGAAACTTTTGCATTGCAAACTGGAGCACGTGGAACTTGATGCCAGTTAGGAGGATATTTAGGCTCAGGTCTAAACAAAATCATCACCAGCTGGTTATTTTATGCTCTTATTAGGTTATAAAATAACACTCAGGTATACAACAGTAATCACAAAACTGTGATGCTGGAGAAAAAGTAATCACATTAAATTGACCTTCATGAATAACAAGTGAGGTTCCATTTCACTTCATTTTTGTTCATTTTAAAACCAGCATTAGCTTTTTCTGGCACATAATTTTTCATTGTTTACTGAACACAGCACGGTTAGAATGAGTCACTGTCTTTAATATTAGTGATTATGGTCCGTTTCAATTATATAGTGTGTTATAGAGTTTGTTGTATTACTCTCCATATCTCTGCTATTTGACTCTGCTGGGAAAGATTACATGCAGCAGAGATGGTAAGAAGTTGAGGTACTGTGCGTGGGAAGGAACCCCCAAAATATTTATATGGTAATATGGAGAAACTTTCTTAAGTATGCTTTTGAAAATTTCACGATATCTAGATGAGACTGTCATCTTATGTCATTTGACACTAATATTTTTATTATCATCTCTATATTCAATATACATGTTTTTCAAATTTTATATAAAATGTAGGGATATATAATTTATACACAACAAAACCACAAATCAACTTAAATGTATACTCTATAGAGTCCGATAAAAGTATATACCCACAAAACCATCCTACTAGCGAAATACAGTCCTTCCATTTCCCCAATATATTTTCTCATGGCCTCTTCCAGTCAATCTGCTCTACTACTCACCGCAGGTAAATTGATATTATTTCTATTACAATTAATTAATTTTGAAATTTCTATAAGTTTATAGAAGTGAAATAATAGGAAATGTACCTTTTTGTGTCTGGCATAATTGTGAGACTCACTCATGTTGTAGTTTTGAGTAATTTGTATTATAGCTTAGTTATATACCATTGTGTACCTATGCCATGAATCCCCTAATTTGGTTATACATTCATGGATGGTAGACATTTGTTTGTTTCTACTTTGTGGCTGTTTTGAGTAAAGTGGCTATGAATATTTGTCTACTTTTTGTGTGGATATATGTTTTCATTCGTTATGGGTAAATACCTAGGATTGCAACTGCTGCGTCATATGGGAAGAGTATGCTTTATGAGAAATGACTAAATGTTCCCCAAAGCACCATTTTCCATCTTATCAGCTTTATATCACATTTCCAGTTTCTCTGTATATGAATCAACACTTGGATTTGCCACACTTTTTTATTTCAGTTCTTCCAGGGTGTATTGGTACTTTCTTGTGAGTTAAAATGAATTTCCCTAATAACTAATATGGTTGAAATTATTTCATGTGCTTATCTGTCATTACATTATCTTCTTTGGTTTTTTATTTTATTTATTTTCCCACCTTGTGGTATTGTTTTACTCTTATTATTGAGTTGTAAATGTGTCTATGATATAGCTGGGTAAAAATCATTTGTCAAGTGTATATATTTGCAATATTTTCTCCAAGTAACCAGGTTTTTAAAGATCTTATACAACGTCTTTAGATGAAGTCCAATTTAATATTTCATCACTTACTGTTAGTTTTTTGTGTGTGTTCTAAGAAATCTTTGCCTATTCCAAAGTTGCAAAGATTTTGTGTTCTAGTTATCCTAAGTTTTGACAAATGAAACCATCACCACAATCAAGACGGTGAGCATACCCATTGCCCTCAAATCTTCCTGGTGCCTTTTCGATTTTTTTGCTTTTGTCCCTCCTGAAACTCACTTACTTGTCCACAGACAAGCAATGTTATACATATTGTCAATATGGGTTAGTTTGAATTTTGTAGAAATTTGTATAAAAGGAATTATAGAGCAAGCATTATTTTGTCTAATGTCTTTTATCCAATTTAATCATTGGTGATTCATTCATGTTGTTGTGTGTATCAAAACTTCTTTCTTGTAGTTTATTCTGTTGTTGAGTATTTCATTGTATAAATGAACCACATTTTGTTTATCCATTTACCTATTGATGAATAGTTTGGTTATTTCTCACTTATACCTATTATAAATAAAGGGGGGGTGTGTGTACAGATTTTGACAGCCAACATCTAGGAGTAGAGCAGATGGATCATAAGGCAGGTGTGTATTTAACATTTGTAAAGAAACTGCCAACCCGTCTTCCAAAGTGATTGCACCGTTTTACCTCTGTCCAGCAGTGAGTGAGAATTCTAGTTTCTCCACATCTTTGCCACCACTTGGTATGGCCAGTCTTTTAATTTTATCTATTCTAATGTGTGTAGTGGTTTTAACTTGCACTTCTCTAATAACTTATGACACAAATCAGCTTTTCTTATGCTTACTTTCCATCTGTGTATCTTTGAAGTATCTTTCCTAATTTTTTGCCCAACATGCTGCTGTGATCTTTAGGATTTTCCAATCTCTCTGGCTGCAAAACAGATACTATGCCTGTTCCTGTGTGAGCACTAATGTTCTCTAATCTTTTTGGATGATTCTCCTCCTGGCTTCAGGTAGTTTCCTCACACATATTCCTCAACATGCTTCTGAATACTGAAGCATAACTTTCTGCAGACTTCCAGAATTCTCAATGTGTCTGTCTCCTATATGTTACTGTGTCTTGTTAAGTTGTAGCTTATCTTGTTCCCTGGACTCTTTCAGTTCCATCTGCTAAACTCAGGCTCCAGGGTGCTCTACTTGTGTTGCCTCTGACAGTCATACCCTGGAAAATCTCAAGTCAGTAAGTTAAGAAATGGTAGGGCCTACTTTATTTGTTTCCCATCTCTTAGAAATCACTCTCCTTTGTTACCTGGTGTCTTAAAAAAAACACACAAAAAAAACAAAAACAAAAACACACACATTGTTTCCAATATTTTTTGTTCATTTGTTTCAGGTAGGAAAAGTCCTGTCCTTATCATACTATGCTGACTCAAAACAGAAGTCCCTGTATCCTCGTTATTCATTTTCTTGCTTTGTTCTTTGGCTAGGAGCTCTGATTATAAAGTTGAATTGAAGCAGGAATAGTGGAAACACTTGGCATTTTTCTGGTTTTTGAAAAAAAATTTTTGTTCTTTTTTCCCCATTAAATATTTTCTTAGCTGTAGGATTTTTGTGCGTGCTCTTTATCAAACTAAATAAAATTTTGTTTATTCTTTGGTTGTTGAGAGTTTTTCTTATTTATAAATATTGACTTTTATCAAATCATTTTCTGCATCTTGAGAGATCGTTCGATCTTCCTCTGTTCTATTAATATTATGAATTATATTGATTGGTTTTCAAATGTTAGTCCAAACCTCAAATTCCTAAATAAACTACATTTGTCATAAATACTATATCATCCTTTTTACATATTGATGGGTTTGTTTTGCTATTATAATATGTTGTTGAGTATTTTTGCATCTCTGTTTATGAGGAACATTGGCTTAGAGTTTCCTCATAATGTCCTCATGTGTTTTTGGTATCAGCATTATGTTGGACTCACACAAGAAATAGGAAAAGTCCTATTTTCCTTCATTTATTGAGTCTGTGTAAGGTTGATATTATTTCTACTTTATGTGTTTGAAAAAATTTACCCATGAAGTTCTATAGTTTTCTTTTTGAGAAAATTTTAAATTATAAATTCAATTTTTTATTAGCTTGCAGCTATTTAGATTTTCTATTTTTTCTTGTGTTAATTTCGGTAATTTGTAGCTTTCAAGTAATTTGTCCATTTCATGTAGTTGTCACGTTTTTGTGGCATGAAGTTATTCATCATATCCCTTTATTTTACTTTTAAAGTTTGTAGAACCTGTAGCAAAACTTTTCTTTCATTCTGGATATTTGAAAATGTGTGTTTTCTGTTTTGTTCTTGATCAGTCTAACTAGTGTTTTTTGTTTTTGTTTTTTTCATATTTAACTTTTTAAATCATTTTTATTTCATTTACTTATATTTTTATTCATTTTCTGTTTTATTAATGTCCACTTTTATCTTTTTTATTCTCTCTTATATTTCCTTTAAATTGATTTACTATTTTTTCTAGGTTTTCACGATGGACTCATATGCCATTTTCAATTTTTCTTCTTTTCTACTATAAGCATTTAAAGCTATAACTTTTCTAAGTACTGCTTTATTTGCACCCCAAGAATTTTTTGTTTTATTTTATTTTCCATTGAGTTAAAAATGTTTTTCAATTTCCCTTGTGTTTTCTTCTTTGATCACGAGTTGCGTAAACTTGTACATTTAATTGCCAGCTCTTTGGGGGGGGGGGGGAGAACTTTTAGGTATGTTCTTGTTACTGATTTCTAATTGATTCCATTGTTGTCAGAGAACATACTCTGTATATTACCAACCATTTAAAATATGTTGAAACTTGTTTAATGAGTCAGATTATGGTCTATTTACTTAAATGTACCATATGTATGTGGAAAATTGTGTATTCTGCTATTTTGTGTGAAGCTCTGTTATTATCAACTAGATCAATTTGTTTTGTAGTATCATTTAAACATTCTTTATTGTACTGATTGTAAAGCTATTATTCTACAATTACTGAGAAAAGACTGACAAAAACTGATAATAAAATTGTAGATTTTTTTATTTACCCTATTAGTTTTGTTAATTTCTTGTTTGCCACTTATAGGAGATCTTTTCTTAGGAATATCTTATGTTGTCTTGATGTATTGACTCTTTTAATATTGTGAAAAGCCCCTTCATCTCTGATAATATTCTTTGATCTGCAATTTCTTTTGTCTAATATTGACATATCCACCCAGCTTCTATACTATTTTACTTTTAAATTGTCTCTGTGTTTTTTTAAGTGTATTCCTGTAGAAATCATGGAGTTGATTATTTCTTTTGTCTGATATTGTGTGCTTTTTAATTAGTGTTTTAATTCATTTACATTTAATGCAATTAATGGGATTGGATTTAAATCTCTCGTCTTGCTATTTTTTAGATGTCCTATCTGTTCTTTCTTCCTTCCCCCTATTTTCCTGCCTTGTATTGAATGTTTTCTTTAATATGTTTTACTTAATCTATTAACTTATTTGATATAAATAAGCCAATAAAGAACTTAATAGAATTCTTTGTTTAATTATTTTCATTAGTTGCTCTAAGGTTTACAGTGTGTATTTTTCCGTTATCACAATGTACTTTCAGATAACATATCAATAATACATTAGAACCTTAACGCAGTATACATTCCTTTTCTTCCTTACTGTCCTTCATACTATTAATTTTATATATTGATCTCTTATATGTGATAAATCATAATGCCTTATTATTTTTGCTTTTTGTGGTTAATTGTCTTTTAAAGATATTAAAAAGGAGAAAATTATTTTCTATTTACCATGGTATTTATTATATTTGGTGCTCTTCATTCCTTTGCTTAAATCTGTCACCTTTTTATCTGGCACCTTTTCTCTTAGCCTGAAGGAGAACTCTCTTTTACATTTTTATACTGCAGTTCTTTTGGGGAAAAATTCAGCTTTTGTTTGTCAGAAAATGTCTCCATTTCACCTTTAGTTTGGGAAAGTGATATTTTGAAGAATCTTTTTGAAGACAACAATTTTAAGGTATAGTTTTGAATGTATTTTTATCTCTTCAACATTTTAAAGATATTGATTCATTATCTATGGCCTTGCGTCATTTCTAATTCGAATTCTGTTATTAATTTTACTTTTTCCTGCTTCATGTAATGTCTTTTTCCTCTGCATTTATTCAGTATTTTATTTTTTTGTTATTAATTTCAAACAATTTGATTATGATATGCATTTGTGTATATGTTTTGTGCCTGTGTATGTGTGCACATGTGTGTATGTGTGTGTGTATGTGTGTGTTTACTTCTGCATATTGTAGTTTCTTTTTCTAGTTATTGATATTTTTTCATCAAACATGATATTTCAGCCCTTGTTTTTTATATATATTTTTATGCATATCTCTTCCCTGTCATTCTATAATTAAAATTAACTAAGACTACATGATATTTACCCATAAGTCTCTAGAGTCTTGTTCTTTTGTTTTCAGACATTTTTCTCTCTGAGCTTATATTCGCATAGTTTCTCTTACCCTGTAGTCAGTTTCAGTGCTCTCTTTTCTTCGTTGGTTTGTAATATTCTATCGAACCTATTTGTTGACATTTTCAAATCAGATCTCACATTTTTCTGTTCTGGAATTCCCATTTGTTGCTCTTGAAAGTTTTCATTTTTCTACTGATATCCCTCATCTTTTTACTCATCATATCCATCTTTTCCTTTAAGCCTTTAATCATCTGTATAATAGCTATTTTGTACAGTCGTCTCTAATGTTAACATCTCCATCATCTCTGGATTTCTTTTTACTGACTGCATTGTACTCATTTTAGGTTATCGTTTCCTGTTTCTTTAGCTGTCTGATTTTTTTTTTTTTTTAATATGAAAGTCATCATATATGCTACATTTTTGAGATTCGGGATTTTGTGTTCTTTTTAGAGCGTGTTGTTTTCTTCTGGCAGGCAATGAGTTTCCTGGTGTCTGAGCTTTATCCTTTGAGATTTGATTATAGTTGTTTTCATGGGTATAAAAATGTTCTCGGTCCAAAGTGAAATTATTCTTTCCTCAATTATGGCCTTTGAGTGTCTTAATTGAAAACCTAGAGTGTTCAGTGAGGTCTCTCCACTCAGCTGGTCTGAATACCTGTTTCCCAGAGCTGTGTGACTTCTGAACCTCTGGTCATCTCACAGCTTCCCAGTACTTGTACCCTGATGGACCTCATGGAGTTCGACCCTCTGAATTCAGAGCTTTGAATTCATGGTCACCTGTACAAATTTCTGAAGCATCTTCCTATGGTATTCACTTTTCCCTGCTATCGTTTCCCACAAATTTCAGCCACCTCAGCAGACTTATACCCTCTTCTATTCCTTCTAACATCAGCAGGTCTGTAACAATGTACTTGTGTTCTACCCACCTACACCACAATCTGGAAATTTCCTTCCCTACAAACCTGGGGTTATATGGGGACCCTTCTTTCGTTTGTATAGCTTTGTAGTTTTTATGTGGCAAGAGGACTGATTTAATACCAGTTACTCCATCAAGGTCTAAAGTCACTGCATGAGTTTTTAAAATCTTTCCACACTTCCTCAGTGGGAAGGCTATACTCCCAAAATGTATTCTTTCTTACACCCTTCCATCTTTCATTTCCTCAGATTCTACTCTGAATATGACAGTGATTTCAAATTACCTCTGCCTGGTAAAATGATCATTGATTTTATGTAAACTAAATGTAGTCTATGAAAGGATTGTGTAACCCCTGAGTAGCAATGCTGAAAATAGATGATGAGGAAGAACAAAAAAACAGAATCTATTTTTTATGTTCTTCAACAAATAATTAACTTTAATCATGTATAGATTAATATAGGCTTACTATACTTGTAGATTTACAGATAATTAAATTTAGAAAGTTATACATAACCGAGACCACCTATTTTATCTTTCAGATGAGGATACAGCGCTGGATAAGATTTACTTTGTCCGAGATTCATAAAGCTGGTGAGTAAAAGTATTTGGTCTTTTAAAACTATCTTTTGTATCTTGCTCCAATGTTCTTTCTAATATTACTTGGGTCAATGAGACACATTTATTTATGTAAACTTGCAACTACCTTTTTTTGTTTCTACAAATAGACAACTTGAAATCATGAGGTTTTCGATCAATTTTGTTCTTTAAAGTAAGTGACCATTAAGTGATTGATGATGCACAAATTTAACTGATTTAAGCAGGTGAGTTGCTAAGAAGTTCAAGACATTGCATAAACCTTATACTGATCTTTTGATGTGTGAACCTTAACACATCAAATTAAATCTTCCCTTGAACAAATTGTCTCTTGAGCTTTCTACTCAATTCAACCCCCATCTGTTTTAAAAACACAATAACAACATTTCTTGAGATAATTTAGTTATTCTCATCCCATTAGGAATGTGGAATTAATAGTCAGATTTAGAATGAGAAATGGAAAAGTGAAATCATATGAAATTCAAAGGCTTAATTGACAACTGTCCTCCTCTCTCTCTCTCTCTCTCTCTCTCTCTCTCTCTCACACACACACACACACACACACACACACACACCATGGGCTTTCCCATTATTTGCTAATCAAAACTGCGGACGTTTTATCTTTAAAAAATAATCTTGCTTTTATTAATCTTCATTGACTCTAATTCTGGGTGTCAGTTAATGTTGAAAAAAAGTAAAAACGTTATTTCTAGTTTTTAACATAACCAGCTAATATTAGGATTGTAAATAAGGACTCTGTTAATTAGATATACGTATACAGTCATATATATTTACCATATTACACTGTTCCTATGGACATAGATTATAGTGAAGTACTTCTTTGGTACTTCATTCACCCTCCCAACAATCTTGAGTAATTATATCTATCCTCATCTTACAGGCTAGTTATATTAAAGACAGTTGGCTAAAGTTGTATCCCTGGAGCATGACTGAAGCTGAGATAGGGACTAAGTATTCTGATGCCAAGGCCTTTGACTTTACTTGTATATATAATTTGCTCTTTCAGCTTAAAAATCTGTGAAACTGTATCAGAATTAGTGAGTAGAGTCCTTCATGGATAATTCTATAATTTCCTCATCTTGATAAATGTTGCACCTTCAAATGAACTAACTTGCTAGGGATTGCAGTGGATTTGGAGTCTGTCACATTTTGGTTTTGAATAAGTCATTCTACTTTCACTGGTGATGTTTAGGGTAGGCCTAAATTGATATTAAATGATGTATGATTATGAAACTGAGAAACAATTATATGTTATTTTATTGATCCACTATTTGTTCAATGGATCCCCCCACCCCCCAAATATATACATATAACAGAAAATGGCAAGGGGAAATACGTTACTTTTAATTATTTGCCAAGATTCTACTGAAAATTCACAGAAAATGATTATGCCAATCTGTGGAGTGGCATGTAATTTAAACTCAATGCCTAAGATTTGAAATGTAGCTGGCTTGAGGGACTCTCCCTTCCCTTAAGTTAAAATCCAAATATATACCTGTGAAAATTCATCAACTGCTGATATAGTGAAGCAAAGACAAAACGGTACATGAACATGTGCCTGAGAGGTTAAGAAAAATAATATAGGAATTGTAAGGGAAAGAAAGACCCTGTGGTATTGTACATATTTTGCTGTACACATGGAAAAATAAAGACTACCCTCTTGTAAATGACATTTAAATGAAGAGTTGATAATTCTCTTCATTAAATATGGCTCAATTTTGGAATATGATAAAAACATAGTAAGTTTTTTTCTGCCTCTATTAGAGAAGGAAGATAAATTAAGGATTTGACTAATAACTGGAAAATGTGTATCTGTTTGCTCTCCTACATGCGTTTGGGGTTGGATTCTAAAAAGGGAAAGTAATAAAAATAATGGTATTCCCACAAGGAATTCATAGAATTCACAAACTATCAATAACTCTTATTAAATAATCAAAGAAAACACATACTGACTAGGTATTCTATTTAGATATGGTAGAACAGTCAATCCAAATATGAACGGATCATCATATATCAAATATATATTATATGAAATGTATTCAGTAACTGTATTTTTCACTTCACTTTATTTCAGGGAATACCTACTTTATATGTAGTATAATATAAATCATATTTAACCTTTATAAAATATTTATATAAAATATTTATAAAAATCAATACATAAATATAAATTATAGCTGTATGTATCTATATATGTGTGTGTATGTATGTGTATATATATATGTATATCATGTGGTTGTATTAGGAAAGATAGAAAATGCCATGAACTAATTATTAAGAGATACACTTAACTGCTTGGAATCTCCACAAACTTCTTTTTTTATATAAACAGTTATCTATCTGATTGTCATGTTCCAAATTTTCACAAATAAGACTAAATCTTTATTTTGATTATCAAAATACATAATAAATACAGAAGACCTTTAAAAGCTAAAAAAAAGGTGCTACAAAAATGTTGACAATATGATGATGTCAAAATAACAACAAAGAAGTTGATGATGTGAAATCAGCAAAAAGCAAAATGTGACATGGTGGGTACTGTCTGTTCTGCCAAGACCTTCTTGGGTCCTTTGTTCAGATTCTGTGTGCTCTGCCCTGGGTTCTGTGTGATTTGTTCCTACCAGTGTGCACCTGGGGCTCACTTTGGAGGGTGGTTCTTGGGTTATCACAGCACTTGGCTGGAAAGTACAGACACTCAGAAGTGCTTGGGGGTTTCCATCTGCCTGTAATGGCTCTTAGCCAATGGCTGGTGCAGGAATTTCAAAGCCCTGCTCCTTGGCTACAAGTATACAAATTCAGGTAATAAATTATACTAGAGTTTCTTCCATCAGCTCTTGCTTGAATATGTTTCATCGCATAACATCCTTCCCTGCCCTATCCTAAACTCTCACTTTCTTACTAGGTTTTTCTGAGAGTGTATCCTGAGAAAAATCTGTTATGCAGACATAGTTATCCCAGGATCCACTTCTGGGAAATCCAAACTAAGACAGGTGATGACCCCTCCTATTATATAACAGTTTATGGTTTTCCTTATTATATTTATCTTCTACTCATCTTGGGAGGCCTTCCTTTCAACAGTGAAAGAAATGAACTTTTGAAGGTTAAATAATCCACCTGAATTCAAATATAAAATCAGAACTTAATCTTGAATAGTTCTCAGAAGGTTAGAAAATACTGTTTGGAATGACTCACATTGAAATCATATGGAAACACTTTGGTTTTTAAGATTGTTTCCTTTTGTTTGGGATAAACTGGCTTCATTTCAAATACCATAGAGATAGATTTTTTAAAAATAGAGAAAGATAAGTTAATTTTATTTGTCTGTAATTTTTGTAGCTATAAGACCGTATGGAAAAAATTTTAAATCTGACTTACTTGTTACTGACAGCGTTAATTTGAAGAACCCCAAAATAAAAGAAAAAAAATGACATATTGATGGTCGAACTAAAACAAAAAATTATCTTTCTCTTCTCAAGGAGACTGCAGAGAAAGACATCCATTTTATATTTCTGTCATTCTGTTAAATGCAATGGATACTTGAAATATCACCCTGGTGATTGCATTTGAAAACAAGACACTTGCACACTTTAACCTTTTACAAGCTTTTAAATAATGAACTCAAAAGATGAGGCCATTGGTTAAATAAACAGACTATTTGGTTGTGAAAAGAAATGCTAAGATAGATGTTTTCTAATATTTTGAATACTGATGTAAACTAACTGATTATCATTGAAAAACTCACCAGCTGTGCTGTACAGTTTGGTTTCCTAAAGTATAAGTAGGAAGGCAGATGATCTAATATCTGAGCATTTTCTGTTTTGCTGATGATTCTGAGACTCTCTAGAATACCAAATAAAAAGAAACCCAGGCCACTGTACCAATTGTTTAAAACCTACATTAACCTAAAGAAAATATTCAAGATAAATATATAACCTTGAAAAAAATCCACTGATGACTACTTCTAGCCATGACAGAGTATCTAATACTGTCCTAAGCCTCCCACAGCAAAAATGAAAAACTGGACAAAATGCTCTAAAGAACTGTTTTCACACATTAGACAACCAGAAGTGCAGAATTCTGATCTCTGAGAGAAGCTGAAAGTGAGCTTAATGATTGCTATAGGTTTTTGTTTGTTTTGTTTTGCTTTGTTTTGTTTCATTTTAACCTAAAGTCACTTACTCAACCCCAGTATATGAAGAGCACACCCAATATGGTAGTCTTATTGAGTTGAAAAGACTGAATCTGAATTTGGGAAAGCTGAGGTATCCAAAATTTGTGGAGCAAATAACAAAAGTGGAGAGTGCTCAAATGTTATCATTAGAGTTCCTTTAAATCTGGCTAAATATCAAATTGTATGTATAGGTTTGGAGCGTGGGAGTCTGGTCACAGAACACTGCTTGGTAGTAGAACAAGTATCCATGGGTTGAACAACTCCTGGCATTCACAGACATTTGGGAGACATTCATGTTCTGGTGAAACAAAAAGGAGGGACATTTTTGAACACCTGGATCATTCTGTCAAGTACCCAGGAAGGCTAAAACTTAAGAGTAGGAATAAACCACCCTGGAGTAAAGGCTACTTTGCTTAGACATTCCTAACAAAACATAAAGCCAAGCCTAAGAAATCAAGGGCATCTGCTAATAAATTACATGCCTACTTATAAAATCAGAATTTGTAAAATAATACTACAAAATCTAGCACAAGTCCATCAGCAGAAATATAGTGAGAGATATCGGTGATGATGGGATTAGCAACGAGGCCTTTAAAACAGATATTAAAATACAACAAAGGAACGAGACAAACAAATGAAGAAACAAAAAGTCATAGACATAGAGGACAGTTTAGTGGTTACCAGAAGGTAATGGGGGAGGGGGAAGGTAGATGAGGGTAAAAGGGATCAAATATGTGGTGATGGAAGGAGAACTGACTCTGGGTGGTGAACAAACAATTTGGTATATAGATGATGTAACAGAATTGTACACCTGGAACCTGTGTAACTTTGCTAACAGTTGTCAACTCAATAAACTTTAATTTAAAAAAGTATATACACATATATAAAAATTATATATACATATATAAATTCAAGAATTTAAAGGGAAAAAAATAAATCCAATGAAAAGTGAAAGTTATTTTTATTTAAAGACCTAGGGAATATCTTCTAGAATTGATACATACATACCTAAAATAAAAAATTTACTTGATGGGCTCAAAAATAGGTTAGATGTTGCAGAAGAAAAGATGAGTAAACAAAAAGATATTACAATTAAAATCACACAAAATATAAAGAAAAAAATGACTGAAATAACAGATCTTCAGTAACCTCTGGGACAATATCAAGAGATTTAACAGAGTTGTAATTATAATACTGGAAGAAGATTGGAGCAAAGGAAATAGAAAAATAAAATAAAATAAAATATAGCCAAAATATTTCCAAATGTGATGAAAAAAATATAAAACCATATATTCAAGTAGACCAATGGACCTGAAGGAGGAGGGGAAAAAAATCACACCCAAGGACATAATAATTAAATTGATGCTCACTAATAAAAAAGAGAAAATCGTAGTCAAGACAGAAAGCTAAAGTCTTATGGGCTTCAAGTATCAGAAGGCAGAGCGTGAGATGAGTAGGATTGTCTAGAAGCAAGGAAACCAGAGAGAGGGTGAGCTCCTCTGAATCTATGTCTATGTCTATCTATATTCCTTCCCACACACATCAAATAATAATAAAAAAAGTATCCAATGGCCAACCATCAAATAATTCAGGTAGAAGTGAGGATATAGAGGCATAGGGAAGAAAAAAAGTAGCAGTTGGAAGTCATATGAATTTGGGTATATTACTTCGGCCCTCTGAACCTCAGCTTTCTCATTTGTAAACTGGGACAATTATACCTAAATTCTACATAACACAGCAGACCATAACATATTCAGTAAAATAATGTAAAATAATGTACATAAAATGCTTAGTGAATTGTAGGCAGTATAGAGCAAACCTCTTCACTTCATTGATTCTCAGATTTCCCATGAGCAATGGAGTACTGTTAGTGGATCTCAAAGCTAATTTTCAGCTATAGCTCCACAATGAAAATGTTGAGTAAATGACCTTGGATAAGGATGGAAATGAAAAACCCAGGCATGAAAATAAAAAGGTTATTGACAAACAATATAAACAATATTCCCTACCACAAACAATACCCGACTCATGATTTTCTTTATGAATGTATCTGCAATATGGAGATAGAGAATTATAAGTAGCTCTTTCAAGAAATACTTATTGAACACAACCTATGTTCCCTACAATATTCTAGGCACTGGGGGCTACAGTAGTGAGCACATTTGACAAAGATTCAACCAACAGAGAGATGTTGTGCCAGTGGTAGTAAGTCGGGGCTACATATTAATGTACGAAATACACACACGAGGAAGTAAAAAGGTTCTGAGGTAATAATAAAAGAGATACTGAGTTAGAGCAAGATAGGAGATCTACAATAGTCTGTGTATTAAGTGAAGGCTTCTATAAGGAGATGACATTTAAGCAAAGACCTTTACATAAGAGTCAGCCATGTGAAGATTTTTATATTAGAGTAATCCTAGTTGCTGTAATGAATATATGCTAAAATTTCAGTGGCTTAATAAAATAGACACTCATCACTGCCTCATGTAATAATCCAATACAGTTATTCTTGGTTGGCTTACTCCTGTGAGTTGATTTTGGGATCCAAGCTCTTTCTTCTGTCTTTTGGATATACCACCCCTTAGGGCTTCAGAATGCTCTAATTCCAGAAGGTTGGAAGGAAAAGAAACAGTGGGAAAAAAACAATATCTATATTTTTTTTAAATTTCCTGGCCAAAAAAGTGATATATCACGTCCGCTCACATTTGATTGAAATAACTGATCATCTGGCTAGTGAAGATTAAATAAGTTAAAGTTTCAAATGTAGATTTGACAGTTCCTGGAACATAGGACTTGTTAGGTAAGAGTTCTTGTCTAAGTGATTCTTAGAAAAGAGCATTGTGTGTAAAAATCCCGATGTGGGAACGCACTTGGTATCCCTGCAGAGCATGAAGACCAGTGTGGAATGGGACTGTGACCGAAGCAGAGCATGGTCGGAGGAGCTCATGGAGGGAGGCCAGAAATGCATCAGGCAGGTTTTCTCAAACAGGAGACAGCCTTCAGCTCAAACTCCAGCAGCCTTGTATGATTTTTTTTATGTATGATTTTTTTCTGTGAAAAATCCAGTTCCCACCGCAGAGGTACATTAGGATCAGGGACAATTTTCAGAAGCATCTTACGGAATACTTTGTCATTTTGAATCAACAGTAATGGGAGTTTAGGGAGGAGGTAGGGTGGGCACTGACATGAATCTGACTCGAGTGCAGTTAATTCTGTCTCTGATGCAAGATAGATATATTGGAAACCGACATAATTCTCCAGAGTTGATGATGTCTTCCTTGGAGATAGTTCTTAATTATGAGTACTCATGAGTTTAAGACAGTAGCCTAAAGCACTGCTTTGCCCTAATCTTACCCATCCATTCTCCATAAGCAAGGAAATATATTTTCAGAGGAACAGAGGCTATTTTTCCTATCACAAAAAAATTGCATTTTGTTCAGAACAATGGAAATATAGATAAAAAATCACATTGGGTCTGGGTTTATTGGTTTAATAATCACTTGAATGTTAGTTGTGTCATTAGAAATTCACTAAAATCCAGGTCTTCAGAATTAAAGTAGTAGACCATATAAAAAAAATATTCTCTAAGAATTCAATCCCATGTCTTGTCTTTTATCCTAAAACCTCCAACGCCTCCTGTCCCATTCTTATTCTCAGGTGATGATGATCTTGCTTCCTGCTTCATAAAGAAAAATAAATTGGAAGACATTTTCACAAGCTCACACACTTCGTCTACCCATATAGCAAGGTCATTATCCAGATACATAGCTTTCCCTTCTGGTACCTTGTACGAAGGGTCTCTGTTCTTTTCTACGCCCACTCCAACCATAGTGTTCCCTGTTTGCATATGAGGTAAATCCATTCTTCTAGTGGCTCAGAGCGTATGCTTCAGAGCTATTTTGAACCCTATCGCATACCACACATCCATTTTGTTGCCAACCTACAAAATAGGTTGTCTCTACCTTCAAAATACCCAAAATGCCACTATTATGACCCAAGTTATCATTATTTCTAGCCAGGATTATTACAGTGACTTGTAACGTGGTCTCTCAGCTTTTCCTCTGTTCCATCTATAACAGTGATTCTCAACCAAGGGTAATTTTTCCTTCCCCAGGGCACACACAGCTGGCAATGTTTAGAGACATTTTTGGTTGTTACAACTGGCAGGCAGGGGGCTACAGGCATCTAGTGGGTAGAGGCCAGGGCTGTTGCTAAATAGCCTACATAATATAGGACAAATTCCTACATCAAAGAATTGTCTGGCCTAAAATGTCAATAGTGCTGATGTTGAATCCTTCTGGCCTATAATCTATTCTCAAGACAGCAAACTGAGTGAGGAAGGGAAAGGGTGAGTTTGATCATTCCTCTGCTCAGACCTTTCACTGGCTCTTCAAACCTCTGAGGGTAAAAGCCCAATTTCTTTCAATCACCCACACTGCCCTCAAAGATACTGTTTCCTGCTATGTCATTGGACACGTCTCCATTTTCTCTTATAGTCACACTGGCCACCCTACTGACCCTTGGACATCCCGAGTTTTTCTAACTCAGTGCCTTTGGATTGACTGTTCCCTCTGATGAATCGCACCCCTACCAGACACCCACAATGCCCACTCGCCCTGCTCATTCATCATCTCAGTCACATCTGCCCTCAAATTCCCCATCAGTGTTGAACTACTCTCCAACATTCTCTATTCACCTTACAAACTTCTTTTATATATAATAATTGTTATGGACTGAATGGTGCAGCACCCTTCAAATTCATATATTGAGGCCCTAATCCCCAGCACCTCAGAATGTGCCTATATTGGGAGAGAGGGTCTTTAAAGAGGTAAATAAGTAAAATGAGGTCATTAGGGTGGGCCCCAATCCAACATGACTGGTAATCTTATAAGAAGAGGAGATTGAGGCAGAGAGAGGTGCAGAAGGAAGACCATGTGAAGACACAGGGAGAAGGAAGCCATCTACAAACCAAGGAAAGGGTCCTTCAGAAGAAACCAGCCCTGCTGATACTCTGGTCTCCAGAATTACGAGAAAGTAAATTTATACTATTTAAGCCACCCAATCTGCGGTACTTTGTCACAGCCCTAGCAAACTCATACAGTAATGATTACCTTCCAGTACACAATACAGTTTAATTTGGTGTTATAGTAATTGCCTAACTGTTGCCTTCCTACACTTGATTGTAGTCTCCATGAAGGCAAGGGTTTTTGTTTGTTTCAGATATGTTATCCTTAGCTGTATTTCCTGAGATCTATACTTTGCAAATGAGGAAAGAATGACAGAGGAACTTGAAATGGTTTGCCCAGGGTTCTAAAGTGAACGGATGGCAGAAGCAGCACAAACTCCAGGAGTCCTCATTCAGATTCCTGTTGGCGCTCTTTTGAAACACATAGTTGCCTTGGGATAGAGGAAGAAGAAATGGTAGAGCAGAGCTGTTGCAACAGCAAGTCTCCCATTCGTCACCAACCCCCATGCACCAACACACCGTACTCACAAATGAACAATGAGGATGGACTGCCAAAACCGTCCAACTGTTTAAGAAATGCACTTAACTCGTTTCTGAAGAATAAAATATATAGACCTGTTCAGATTACAGTACTTTTCAGTGAGTGATGAGCAGTAGAAAAGAAGAGGAAAAATGAAACTCTTGAAGAAAAGCTACAGTGTAGAAAAGCAGAAGCAGCAAGCGAAAAGTATTATGAATTGGAAGCAATATATGGATTTCCTGGTTGTTTCTGTGCTTACTATCATGGAAGACAAAGCTTCAGTTATGAGTAAAAATATTCATTCCTTGTTCCTACCCACGATAAAACTCCAGTTTAACACATTAGCCCCTTTCTCTGCCATCCTGCCTGTGAGCTTGCCAAACCAGCCAGCTTCTATACAACTCACAGAGAGATTCCCAGCACAAGGAGAGCTTTGTTCTCATGGAAGAGTATCCCTGTGTTTTCATCTCTTACAGTGGTTTCCTTTTATCCAGAATCATCTGCCAAAATAGAATAAAATAAGCAAAAGGGAATAGGTGGGGATGAACACACTTGTTCTGATTGAAATCTATTTTCATCTCATGAAAAATATCTTAATTTTCACTTATATTCCATGTCCATAGCTGAGGACCATTAAAACTAATAAAACAGAATCATTTGTGGCAGATCTTAGAAAACAGTTTCTGCAATCCACTGTGCTCTCAAATGCTCATTAGACATAGTGGTGTTCTTTTCAGAAGAATGCTCACCGAATGCTTAAAATGTGTCTCCTCCAACTTTTGACAACTTGAACTAGCAATGGAGTGTTTGAAGCGAAGGCTTGACATGAAAAAGATGCTGCACAACTACATCAAATAGGACTAGGACGACACATCAAAGCCAAGCGCGTGAGGATGCAAGGCCGATGGAGGAGAAAGAATCAACACGTTTGTTTCTGCTTGCGACATTTTCTGTCATCAGAATAAACAAGGGGTTTCCATTTAATGTCGGCAGAACATTCCACAGAGTGTAAGTTAAGAAGCTCTGTTTCTTTCCTTAGGAGTCAAAGACCCGATATCGTGAAAGTCCTTGAAGACGGTTTTATATTCACCTGTAAAATGACGATGACAAGAACAATAATAATACAAAGGACAATGTTTACCCATGCCACATACTTTTCACGGGTGTTAGAATAGCAAACCTATAGTAAGAGACTTTTAGAGATTTTAATTATTAAAGACACCCTAATGTTGACTATTTGTAAAAGCAATAGCTATCATTATTGAGCGCTCACTAGTGTAGTACATTTTATATTTATGATTTCTATTTTCATATTGGGTCTTTACAAAGGTAAAATTGTCTCCACGTTACAGAATTGGGTACTGAGAGTCAGTAATTATCATATTAATGTTAACTAATATTTTAGTATTACTACAGTATAATATTACTATGACGGAAGAAGCATTACATGAGAAACACAGAAACAAAAGGTATGGTTATACGTTAATGAGAAGGCCTGTCCCAGTCAGTGCTCAATCAGAGAAGCAGAACAAATATTAAGAAATTTGTTTACAGGAACATGAACCAAGGGAGCAACTTACAAAGTCTTTCAAGGCTGTGGTCTTCACGTTTGATACTGGAGCTTGAAGTCTGCAAGGCAGGCAGGTCGGAAAGATGCAGTCAGGGGAATGAGGTCAAGCTGGAAGCTGCCAATGTTCGCTAGAACCAACAAACTCAAGCTGGGACCCATAAGAGTGAGCTGGGATTTATGAGGACACGCGGGAGCCGGTTGTCAGTTCTCACTGCCTCCAACCTTGATAAAGTGGGTGCTCTGCAGAAGGAACATCACTGTCCATCGTGGTCCAAAACACAACTGGCCCAGGAGTCAGAGAAGCTGGAAAAGTATCCAAGAGAAGGTGGAACAGTTGCAGTTCCACCGGCCAATGAGCTGAGCCAGTACATACTCAGTGACAAGGTGTGTGAACTACAAAAGCACCTGCTTCAGATTTCCATCATAAACATACAAAATGGCCACTGCTTCACTTCTGCCTTCCAAATCATGTAAAGCAAAGTCTCTTGTGGCCCACTCAAACCGGAAATATACAAAGAAGGAAATTCTGGGAAACTGTTCTGCCTAGCCAAATGGACACATCACAAAGCTACCACAGACCACTCTTCAGATTAGGAAATTTACAGTCATGTTGCTTTCCGTTATATTAAATTACGCAATGATCCTCTATGTTAAGCTTTGCTAACCCTTTCCCCCAAAAAAGGCACAAAGACCCTCTTTTAATCTTTGGATGATATTCATTGTTCTTCTAGCTGATCCACACTCACACTTTGATATTTTGTAACTTAAATACTGAGATATAACATAGCATAGGTGTTGCCTTACAGATGCCAAACCGTTTGTTCCCTGCGTTCTTCCCAGGATTTCACTAGGGAGTGCCTCAGCAAACTGAGGCCCGATGGAGAGATATCGGAAAAGCTCCTTTGAGGGGAAGTCTTAGCAAACTGAGACCCCATGGAATCATATCGGTCCCTCCCCTTCAATGGATTCCTTGGAGATGTGCGTGTGTGAAGGCAAACTTCAGGCTGGAACACAATGGGAACTTTCAGAGAGACAGCCAGCAGGCTACGTAACACACAGATCTTGAGATTAACAATCATTACCTCTTTAGAAGTTTACCAATAAAAACTACACGTTGGTCTGATTCAGGGTTCAATCCCTAAGTCTGTTCCCCTTGGCCTGTGCTTGCACTCTATTATTGGCTACTGTCTTTTCTTAACCCTGTGCTGCCCTTCTCCCTCCCTACAACCCACATCATGCTGGATGCGACACATAGGCTACTTGCAAGGGGAATAAGAGAGGGGAAAAAACAAAAATATAACACACACACATATATATAGGCATGTCAAAATAATGATGTGATATTCATAGCTATTACAGTTCTCATCTTTGTCACCGGTTATGTGAGCATACCTGGTATTTATAACTACCTTCTTCCACTCTCCATTCCATATGTTCTTCGTCTTTGGGGAACACCTCAGTTTGTTGTGGTTCCTTGGCTCTTTGGGTGATTTAGACCTTCGCTCCTCAAGTGTCAGGGCTACTAACAGTCCTGCCTGAATTGAGTTGTTATAGCTTTTGTTCGACTTCAGTCACAGACTGAAGGGGCTGCTAAAAGGGAACCCAGGGTTCTACTGTATTCCAAGAATATTCCTACTTACTCTGATTATATAATAGCCAATCAACTTCTCCTCGATCATCAGGATAAACCACCCCAGCCACTGCAGGTACCCCACTCTTTGCTTGTTGATTCACTGGCATAAGAAGCTCCAAGTGGCCAGGTGGTAGTCTCAACTTCTAGATCAATGGGATCATTGTTGGCAAAATCAGTACTTTTGTATGCCTCGTGTTTGTGCACATATCACACTTTTTTTTGTTTGTTTGTTTTGTTTTTTTTCTCTCTGAGACCTGATGGCACTTAAGTATATTTATAGATCTGGAAGCAAAGAGAGGTAGTGGAGATAGTTCCTTAACAGGCTCAGCAGTCCTTTGCAGACCATTATCATTTCTCCACACGAGGTGAAACTAATCTCTTCAAGCAAGAGTGGAAGTATTGTTCTGCTGCCAAAGGCTTCACAGAATTTAGGGGTCCAAAACCCCCAGCTTTACTGGAATATACCCATATGCCCTGTTGCAAATTTCAGGGTTCTATTTCTTCACAATTGTCCAGGAGTTTGGGGACTTGTTTTGCATTATAATTCAGCCCTTTGGCGGATTAGACTTTGGGGTTGGTTTTCAGAAATCCAGGTCCTATGGTCACAGTAATAATGGTTTCTTTTAGGAAAGACATAGACATTTTCAGTTCTGTTAGGCAGATGCTTGCTGGCTAGTGAAAGCTGTACATTCATCATTTTCTCCTCCCATGTTTCTAGTAAATGTAGAACCAACCAATCAACCCCATTAGATGTCTTATTTTGACGTAAATATTCTATGGTGTCACATACTTAGTCACTCAGAGGCTTGTTTCCTGTAGGCATTTGATTACAGGTGTCGCAGGGGATAATTAGCGTAACACTTACCACTGCATGACATGGACTACGGCGTCTCCTTAAGCACTAGAAATGGAATGATTAGGACCTTTACGTCTAATCAGGTCCAATCAAACCAGATTACCCAGAACAATCCAGAAAATCCATCTTAAATACCATTCCTCTAAAACCTCGCTCAGTGACAACTTATGTAACAGGTAGGGTTTAATTAGGGAAGTTGAAGTATAAGGATACATTTGTTATAGGGATTTAACTTTGCCTGATGGTGACACTGGTTAAACAGTCTCTACAAGGCTGTTGTCTCCGGTAGATTAAAAATAGATGTTAAAGGAGGAGCTCAAGGATGAACTAGAATTTATGAGAAGGAATCCCATGAGGGGGATCTGAAACCCAGGCCAGTTCTCAAGGCTACCAGCTCTGATAAGTGGGTGTCCTGCACAGGAAGCTGAAGTCCTTCATCACAGAGCAAAACACACACCGGGACCGGAAGTAGAAGAAGCTAAAGGAGGGTCCAGGAAAAGGTAGAATAGTTGCAGGAATTACTGTCATATCTACGTGTGGGTGGGCATTGGTACTAGGAAATAGAGGTATAATACATTAAGGCTGAGAGGTTCATGAATAGATTAGGTGGAGAAATGTTAATTTGGGGCCTGAATTATGAGGTCTAAATAAGGTAGCATACATTAGATGTTTATCCACAGTTATTTGCCATGAAATACATACTCATAAAGTATTAGTTTCTTTCCGTACGGCTAAAATATGTGCCCTGGCACTTTCACTTCTAACTCCATGGGTTGTGTTAATTCATTGATCTTATTTACAACTTGTTTTCTTATCCACGTTATGGGTCTCTGTTAACCTCACTGGCTTCATATGAAAATCAAAGCAAAACAATCCAGTTGAAAGGACACTGTAAAAGGAGTAACACTTTGTAAATGGAAAAGTGTGATGGTTATATTGTACTTGTTTCAAAGTTAATTTGATAATCATTTGAAACCCACTGGCGCCTCCTAGATAGAGAGAAATTTCCTATTTTAATCTGTTGGGATGACATTGAAAGGCTAGAGAAAGGTCGTTCTCATTCTTACCTATGTCAGGGAAACGGGAGCACGAAATAACCACAAGAGCTTTACTATGTGAGGTAGCAGATGGAAATCCATGGCTAAAGACTTCCTTAAAGTTTGAAAGAGAAATAGAGACCATGAGAACTAACAATTGTGTTGTTTCTATGGACCTATTGGTTTTGTTTGTTTTTAACATGTCAATGCTTGTGTGGTTCGCATCTGCTGGATGCACTGAAAGCATTGTTTTCTTCTTCATGCACTAAGAGAACAGTGTTAAAGCTATGTCACTTTGCCTTGAAATACCTCTTTCACTATTCAAGTACCAGCGTTGTCTGGTGGGCTTAAGACACAGAATCTGATTATCTTCCCTGTCCATCCTACGAAAATCAATATTTAAAGCGATATAGGTTTCTGAGTGCACATCTGGTAGGATGAGTAACTCAGGCGGGTAATCATGATAATGGGAAGGAAAACCATGCCCAACATATATTTTATTTTTTTAAATACTAAGTAGGTTGTTGAAGAATAGTGCCTTATTCAGCACCAAATTAGCACTAAAGGCGATAAAAACAGACATGTGTTCTTTCAATAGGTTTATAATCTATACGGGGGGTGAACTGTTCTGCAGTAAAAACAAAATCATAACAATGCAGAAATTCGTGTTCTGGCTTAAGATTCTGTGGTGGGTACAGACAAATAATGCTAAATATTCTGAGGACTACTAATATGGATAAATTTGTGTCAGGAAAGCGGGGCTTGGCTATTAGCTCTGCGGCTTATTATAATCTTGAATCTCCTAACTTTAGAATGCCAGTGATACTCCCTGCATCACAGTTTTTGTGATTATATGAGATAATGTATTTAAAAGTTTGTATTTATAGGCCACTTAGTTTATAAGACATTTTTGAAAACTTTAGTTCTGGAATTCCCAAGAGAAGTTGGTAAACAAAAGCCTCTAGAGGAAGAGTAGTTACACACACACACACACACACACACACACACACACACACAAATCCCATTTTATGTCATAATATTGAAAGTATTTTAAATCTTGAAATTACATTTACAAAATGTATGGCGTTACTATGTTTATCCAAAAGAAGTAAGGTTTAACAAAGGGTAAGAAACATGCCGCTGATTTATTCCTATAATCCTGTGCATTAGGCTTTGAGAAATTAGTCTCCCCATTTCACTGCTGAAACAATCAAGATTCAGAAACATTAAGTGGCTTGTCAGAATTTGCGCAGATTCAGGGTTCTTGGTTCCAAGACAAATCTCCCACACCTGGTCCATAGGTATCACCAGAGACCTAGATAAGATTTCAGGACATAGACAGCGATAAATAAGGAGGGCATTGCTGGATGTTAGGAAAGGTAGGAAAGAAAATTCATCCAGCTTACTAATTCTTATGCAAAAGTAAGGAAGAGGGATTGATGCATTTAATGTATGTTTTTGTTCTGTTTTACGTTCATCCGTTTTTAGTTGGATGGAAATTTAGAAGGACCTCTGAAAATGTATGCAAAGCCAGACACTAGGAGTTAGGAATTTCAAATAGAAAAAGAATCCAATCACCACCTTCTCAGCCTTTCACAGAAATTCATAGTTCAGCAAAATACCATAAAAAAAAAGAATCCGGAAATATTGTAGTGCCTCAGTGATCATAGAGCCTTGAGCCATAAGCCGGCTGCCCCTATAGAGAATAAATCATTCAAGAGAAACTTGATTACTTTTATGATAGAATCATTGTCTGAAGAAGTGGTGTAGATGCAATATATCTTGATTTCTAAGAAACCTTGTCCATTGGGGAAATTTTACATGAAAATTAATTTCAGTTGGGTTGAATAAAAGCCTTGTTAGATAGGCAAAACCACACTGATAGGTGATAAACAAATTACATGTGATAAAAAAGAGGAGAAAGGGAAAGAGAGAAAGAGTTGGGGGGAGAGGGAGAGAGAGAGAGAGAGAGAGAGAGAGACAGAGAGAGAGAGAGAGAGAGACAGAGAGAGAGAAATCAGGAATAGATTAAGAAACAATGGGATTTTTAAGACAAAGGGAATGTATTCCAGTGTAAAGTCTTTTTACATCTTTCATAAAAAATGCAGTCCCTGAAGATTCTAGGATTTAAAAACCTATTTTGAACATTCATGTCAGAGAGACACAGATCTTAATAGATTATTATTACTAGATCTTTAACTTTAGTTGAGTGTGTGATCATACAGTGGGCAGGTGTTCTTTAGGCAATTTTCAGAGAAACTGGTGAAAATTTAACCAGTAGGGTTAACAACAGATGTTGAGTCAGGGAAACCTGAATTCAAATAGAGGTTTTAACACTTTTCTTTAACTCTTCTATCATCAGGAGGTTGAGTGGAATTTGCTTCCCTTTCAATATGGGCTGACCTTAATAACTTGCTTCTAACAAATAGAATACGGTGGAAGTGACACTGTATAACTTCTGAGCATAAGTTACAGATTGCGACACATCTACCCAACACTGTCAGGAAATGCACCTCTGATGTGGTGACCCACCGTGTAGAACTCATGGCTTCCTTGAAGCTACCATGTTGGAAAGTTCACATGGAATTATCACATAAAACTAAAGAAAGATACCCTAGGAGTCCTGTCTCTTCTGGTCCTCAGCTTATTGAGCCTTCTAGCCCAGGGCCTGACATGTGTGTGAAGAAGCCTTAAAGAGGTTACAGCCTCAACCAATGTCTGACTTTGCGTGAAAAACCTAGGGTGAGGACCATCTAGCTGAGCCCAGTGAATCACCAATGTGAGGAGAGGTAATAATAATTGGTCTTGTGACATGCTACTAAATGTGGGATGTTTGGGTATGCAGAAATAGATAAATAAATCTGTGTGAGTGAGGACAATTTTCACAAGCTTCAAAAATTTTTATAATATGTACACCATGAATTGTTGTAGGTATTAATTTAGATAATATGAGAAGCGTGCCCACCTAATAGTTTTGAACATTTGTAACTTGAGAAAATAATAGTGCTGACCATATTGTTAAAGGTAGTCTTAAAGCAAAGACAGTAGTGTGGTAATAAAGATCATACTTAGGGACTTAGATAACCCTTTCAGGGTATATTAAGGTTTTCCAGAGAAACAGAACCAGTTGTGGGAGGTGGAGGGGGGGGATAGAGAGAAAGAGAGAAATGTATTGTGAGAAATGGACCCACAAAATGTGTGGAGGATGAGAAGGTCCACAGTCTGCTCTCTGCAAGCTGGAGAGCCAGGAAAGCCAGTGGTGTAATCCAGCCCAAGTCTGAAGGCCAGAGAACTAGGGAACCTGATGGTATAAATCCCAGTGGGAGGACAAGGGAAGATGAGAGATGTCCCAGATTAACAGTGAGGCAGGAAAAGGAAAAGGGGGGCAGAATTCCGCCTTCCTTCACCTTTTCTTCTACCCTGGTCTTCAATGGATAGGATGTTGACCACCAATATTCCGGAGGGCCATCTACTGAGTCCATCTATTTAAATGCTAATCTCATCCAGAAACACCTTTATAGGTACACTGAGAAATAATGGTCAATTTGGGAACCCCATGGCTAAAATGACATATAAAATTAACCATCACACAGGGGTTACTCCACAAGTTAAGAAAGACTTGTCAATACACAATCTGACATGCTTAAAATTACCTCATCGAAGATGCTTCCAATTTGAATGACTGTATCAACTCCATTTTCCTCCAGAATATTCTTTGTACTTTGTCGTAAGACTTATCACCATGTGCCAACTTTAATCTCGGAGGGGAAAAAAAAAAGATACATGGATAAAATCCTGAAATGGTGATAATATGATCAGAGATTCAGAAATATCAAGTTATACCCTGTTGGACAACCCTTCCCAAAGAGTTCTGGAGATCATATAACAGACGAGATAATATAAAAGTAAGTAAAGATGTGCGCTATCAACAGCCTTAGAGGGGCCTAATGACCACTAACTAGTGATGCCCCAAATCCAGTAGGGGCCCCCTCACTCACAGGAATACCATGCTCAGTCATGCCTGTGGGCAAAGAAAACCTCTTAACCCGCTTCTACAGCCAGTTCCTTGCCATGAAAGAGAAAGATGTGAGATGAGCCATATCCCCTGGGGCCTGACTATACCAAAGGTCTGAACAGAAATGCAATAAAAGGAAATGAGGATTCTTCATTTAAGGAAGAATAAAAGTTCCTGAAAGGAGAGCATACCCCAATGTGTATTCTAAGCTCGTACTCAGAGGGAAAAGCAAACCCTCTTCCCTTAGGAGAGAGCTAGGCTGGGGGGCCTGGCATAGGAAGAGGCAAAATATCTACTTTTAGATAATGGAATCATCATCTCAAGCATCATTATCTGAAATACGTCGAAGAGACTTGTGCAGTTTGTGTTGGATGAAATCAACTCTGTTGTCTTGCTCACAACTTAATTGTTCAAGGGATCAGTGCTCCAGGGAAATACAGGCTGCACGGGAAGGAAGAAAAGGACATCTGGGGTGACTCGTTGTGAAACTGTGCCCTGGTGGCCCTCCCAGTTAAATGTGGCAAACCCATCTAATGTGCCCCCCTCTGAGTATATAGGGAGGAAAAGGGTCCTTTAAGCCCAGATTCCATCCCCAAACAATAAGTTATTTTTCTGCTTCCCATACAGTTTACTACAATCCCTAGACTTGGACCCATGATGAATTTAGTATGTACTTCTAGGAGATGTATCTAGGATATGCCATGTTTTTGTTTTGTTTGTATCTTTAAAACTTCATAAGGTCATAAACAAAGGTCTTTTAAACCTACCCCTACATTGGAGCTTAAAGCTCTAACTACTATATTCATGAGTTTATCTCTTTCCTGAAATAATGAGTGACTGCATTTGGCATCTTGGTTTTGTTTTCTTTCTTTCTTTTTCTTTTTAACTCTGTGAACCATGACCCCAAACTTCGTGCCTTGCTTAGTATATGTTTTATAAATCAGCTTGTTCATCCCCCCAAAGAGCTGAAGTTCACTCCCATCCCATTCAGATATATAGTCTTTTTTCTTTTTTCTTCTTTTATATATTTTTATATACATGCAAGCTAGAGACAAATGAGTCTTAAGTCTCTCTTACAAGTGACATCTAACATTTCTTTAGCCTTTTTTAAATATGACTTTATTCTTGTCCTTCAATTCACTCATACTCTTCCCTTAACCTTCTCCAGTGAGTCCCCATCCTTCTAAAAATGCAGTAATAAAAACTAGATATAATTGTGCGATAATAATCTGACAGAGTTCAAACAAACGACAAGGGTCATTTCCTTGTGTTTGAATGCTGCATTTCTTTCTGTATTTTTTAGTATCATTTAAAAAATTTATATTTTTTATCAAAAGAGCATTACATTGTAATATACGTTGCAGTGTAACTTTGTAGAAAATGATCTGAGAGCTTTCAATCAATACATTCCCCTCTGAAGAAGTAGTGGGGCATATGTATTCCTGTGGAAGATGAGTGAGTAGATTCTGATCCAGGAGCCCACACGTAGGGCTAGAGATAATTCTCCCTTCTGACAAAGAGCTTTTTTTTTTTTTTTTTAAACAGTCACTCTTCAGGAGATCTTTTCTGGTCGTGCTGCTCTAACCTTTGGAAACTTACGAATGAAGTTGGATATCTCTGGAAAATATAACTGCCATAAATCAACTCTATGCCAATTCCATATCATGACCCTGAAAATAGACGTCTCCTACTTGTAAGAGAACATTGTAGAGGTTTAAATTTAGAGAATTGGAATTAACCTATGCAGTTGTCATCCTAAAAATTAATGTATCCACCAAGCTAGTGCTTTAGTAGAAAATAGAGAAATGCAGATGTGAACTCTTATGGGAGATCACAGATGAAGATGATGACAATTCTGAGTTATATAGGACCTTAGAAAACTGTTAATGCAATGCCTTTGTTTAAGAAATGAGGAAACATAATTGCTAGGAAGTTAAGTCACATTGGAAATTAGTGACAAAGCAGTAACTAGGACTAATATTTCATTGTTTAAAGTCTGGTGTTCCTTTTTCCATGTTTCATTGCTTTTGAAATCCCTCGGAAGTCTTCCTATAGTCTCATACCTGTGAATCCAGGGAGACCTCAGAAGGAATCTGACTCGTTTTCACGGTCCTAGTTGTAGTCTCTAGTTGGACATCTATCTGGCGTCAAGGCTTTTCTTTAATGGAGAAGTCATCTTATCAAGACATCAGGAGGACACCAGGGCCTCTCACCTCTTTTTCTCTGCAAGCCCATCTTTGTACCTCCAGGAAATGAGGTCTGCTTCTCTGGTGCCTATGTACATTATGCTTTCTGAAGCTCTTCTATGACTCTGGTTCCCTTTTCTGGATAAATTTGCTTAAACAAGTTTAGCTTAAAAAGTGCCTCCTTCCTGTTTGCCTTCTTTAGTCTCTCTACTCACCTTATCTTTTGGTTTCTAGACCTCCTCTCTTTATATGTTAAAGACAGTGGACCCTGCTGTTTATTGAATCTGCATAAAAAGAGTGGGGACGGATGTATTGCTTATGCAAACATATGCCACTGATGCAGCCTGTAATACAGCAGGGTTCCTAGGATACTGCATTTCCATTTCTGCCACTCTGCATATTTCCCTTGGGGCCAGCCAGAAAGCTATGCTGTCTTTCGATATATGATAGACCTGGATTCTATACCGGGTACATAAAAATAAGAAATACTCTCCTGGGATTCGTTTATGTCCTCACTGTGCCACATTCTAAAAGGGAAATGGCACTTGATGTCCATCCCTTACAGACATCAGGGGAATTTATTTTTCGGGGGCAAATACCCTAGCTATGGGAAGTGATTATATCTAGATACAAGTGCTGTTAAGAGAACATTTATCTAGTAGATTACCGACCAAAACTCTTTCCTAGGCTTCCTATTATTTCCTCTCCCGAAATGTTTTAACAGGTGGCATGGCCTGTGAGTAACAATGCCTCTTGCAGCTGCCATCTAGACACTCTTTCTTCCTATCCAGGCCCATACACTAGCCCATGCCTGATCAGTTTTCATGGTCATTCCATTGATTGGGGTGATTTGTCCAGATAAAATGGAAAATTGAAATGGAACTGTTGCTGGCTACAACATCATCCACTTTTTCTATTTTGTCAAAATGTCATGGCTGCTCATTTTTTTCATGGCCACAAGTTGAAATAAATTAAACTTCCCAGCGGCAACATTTCTGAGATCAGATTGGACTATATTGATTAGCTCTTTGAGGGCCTGATGGATTGAAGGTCCTTGCTTTATAAACACATTTACAAACACGCCCTAAGAAACAGTGGCTCAGCATTGGGTAGACTGATCGTGTTTATTTAAAACTGCAGGGAAGGGTGTACCTGCAGTCCCTGATTTTCACCTATCACTGTGTTCATCTCAGATCAATGCTGACAAGTGAAGTTGCTCCTTTGAGTGACTTCTAAGACCAGCTCGAGGCTGGCTCGCCTAGTGATGCGACAAGTAATACATCAAAGTCATAGGAACATCTTAGCTGACATGGGGTGCTAGAATGTTAGAGCTGGGAAGGGCTTAAGACGTCATCTCCTTCGGCCTATGGAACCAATTTCTCTAATGGTTTAATGTATTCAGTTTGCAACATAGATGTCTTTAGAGACAATTTTAGAGTTCGGAAGAATTTTGGCAATTTACTGCTCCAAGACTTAAACATGCAGATAACTATGGTCTCCCATAACATAACATAAGTGAACGAAGTGGGCAGAATTATGAGTGAGGGGCACAGGCTTTAATGAGGTAGTAGTTCCTTTATTCCAGGTGGTTATTTTCATGGAAGAATGTGGGCTCAATATTGCCAAATAAACTGATTAATATAAAAAATTACCCAGAAATATATATATATATGTGTGTATATATATATATACACACATATATGTATATATATATATGTGTGTGTGTGTATATGTATACATATACATATATGTGTATATATATACATATAGATATTATATGACTAATTAGATTTTAAACTTAAAACAAACAAATGAAACAAAACCTCTACAGGCAACAAAACACAATTGCAGACTAAATGCAATCCAAGAACCGCCAAAATACGATCTCTGATTTGAGCGAATGTACAATTTCATGCTGGTGAGAAAAATGAGATTTAGAAAAATGAGTGCCATCAATGGCGAATGGCATCAGTGCGTAGGAACACAGATTTCCACATCCCCGTGGGCTGTTTCACATGCTACCTGGACATGGAGAATGCGTGAGAATTATAGTCTTGTACAGCAATCTCTGTCTTGAGACAGAACTGTCAAAATTCAAGTCTAGAGCAAAACAATACCCAACTCCAAACTCAACTTTCCAGAGCTGAGAGCCCAGTCTCTGAATTGGTATTTCCTAGATCACACTGACCGTGAGGAGAGCAGAGACTGGTCTTGTCTGGTGCTGTTTATGCTATGTGCCTTTCCAGGAAACTGGGTTTTATGATTTGTTGAGACTTTCCAGATCCTATATAAAGCCATGGTATTTAGAATAATGACTGCAAACGCTGAAAGTCCTCAGATATTGAGCAAGATGTTTTCAAGCTAGTTCTACTTAGAAAGGCATGGGAGTTGTAACAGAAATATGTTTCATTATAATTAATAAAACAAATCAAACAAGTGATACACATGTCTAAAACAAAGTGGACTTGTTATTAAGTTATTACAAGAAGTAGGCAGTTGTTGACATTGGTTCAGCATCTCAACAATATCTAGGCTGGTGTCTCTGTGATAACCATGGTCTTTCCCTCATGGTTACTGATTGACATTGTAGCTCCAGGTATCACAGAAACATTCAATTGGGAAAGGGTGATGCCTTCCTAGTTGTCCTTTTTTTTTTTTTTTTTTTTTTTTATCCTTAATCAGGAAAGCAAACACTTTCCCAGGGAACCTAATAACAGACGTTGACCTCTCTCTGGCCTTAACTGTGCGTATCACTACCCCTGGTTGCAAAGGAGGCTGGAGAAGAGTATCGGCCTCTGTTTGAGTCGGGAAGTTGGCATGAGGCTAGAGAATAGTTGTGCAGTAAATCAAACTGCAGACTCTTTCAGGGGAAGGAGCCCAACCATTTTGGAAAATTTATAATCAGGTTTGAAAAAAGGAAGGTTTGGGGGTTCCCTTCACATTATAACCTGAATGCTCCATTCCTGCAAGAATTGGGAATAGTAAAGGTTGATTGTACAGCCTCCTGACCTTTGGTCTGTGCACTCTCATGCTATCATGTAACTACTTGCTAGATCATCTCTGGCTTTGTCCTGCTGAGCTGCCTCCTTCCACCCTTCACTGCAACATATCCCTTTTAATGGCTGGGAGATGGTTATTGGATTCAAAGAAGAGAGAATTATGAAGCACATGAGGAACACTGGGGGAAAGGAGATGTGATTCTGCTCAAATTCTATTAGTGTAGAAAACATGCTGGGTATCAAAGGGAAATTTATGTAATGTATTCCAGCATTGTTCCGAGTAGAGCATCATGTTTTATGCAGGCAGAGGCGGTCGGGGCAGGCAGTGTGAGGACTCTGCTACACACGGAAGCAAACAATAAAACAGTGAATGGGCAACGGGCAGAAAATAAACCCTGGTTTTTATGGGAAGCATTCACAATCCTCATTCTATACCAAGACTTCCAGTGTATCTCAGAAAGAGAGTCCTTTTAAAAGCCTATAAGAAATATTTCCTAATGTTTATTTAGATGGATTCTACGTGAATAAGTACTTATCTCTTTTAGGAATCAAGGCTGTATGACTTAAGCAAACAGGGTAGCTTTGAAGAAATGCCTGGGAAGCAAGGAAAGAGACAGAGCGGTATTGTGTTCATCTCCTTTAGGAGGAAGTTCAGAGTGAGTCCAAAAACCACTAGGATTTCCAACTGAAAGCTGATGGGATTGAGTTGGGGAAACTAAAGGCAGGTAGGGAGATGTAATTCTTAGGAGGCTCACGGAAATTGTAAGTAGGCATTAACACCTGTAGCTGCCAGAGGACACTAACCTCGGGAGCTAGCAAAGCCAAGGATTTCTTCAGATAGCCTTCCCAGAAGGTTGTGTGCCACTGCTGGACTGACACAAGCGTTCGGAATTTTGATCTTTCATTGTTTGTGTGTTACTTTTATTCACACAAATGTGGTTTGTGTGAACTTCTCATGGTAGTGTAGCTGGATTTCCAGTCAGATTTTAAGTGGATGCATTAGAGCATGTGTTAACGTAGACATAATCAGATATTAAGACAAATTAAAACATATATAATGCATGTAACACTACTTCTTTGCAAGAGTGAAGACATGATAACGTGCCCTTATCTGAATGTGCATCCCTGACTTTTAAGCCAACAACCAGTCCACTCATAAATTCAATCAATTAGAAATCAGAGATGCCCTAATCCGCCTGGGTCTTATGAAGAGTATTATATTTATATCACTGATCAGGAATGCCTGACAAGCTAATAATAGTGTTTAATGTGGCATATATGGAACAACACAGATCAATTTAAAAATTGAATTGAGTGACTAACACGACAAATATAACCTTGTATATGATACTCAATTATTATTACAAGAGGAAACACACATGAAAAAAAAAATGTGAATAGCTAACTATATCCCTAATAGTTTTCTAAGTAGACAAATGTATAACTCATTTAATCCTCACAACACCCCGTTATGGTGGATAATATTGTTATTCATATATTATAGATGAGGAATGTGAGAAGTAGAGATTTCATAACTTGCTCAATTCACATAGATTGTAGGTTGTGAAGTTGAGTTGAAATCCAGCCTTTGTGACCCCAGACCTTACGCCACTGTGCTCTGTCATAATTAATAAGGATATAAGAATACTGCATCGGCATATTTCAAAAGACAATTATAAATGGTTTTCCAGGAATTAATATTCTGTATGTGTAACTTTCATACAGCTTTCCCTCTTCTAAACCCGTCTCTTACGATTAAGAACAGATAAATATGAGTAAGAACACATGGAGCCTACAAGCCTTGAAGGTGTTTCCAAGTAGTAGTAATAATAATAATGGCTACTGTTAATTGAGTGTCTAGTGTGTACTCTGTCCTAAACTTCTTTATTATACTTCATTTAATCCTCAGTATACACCACCTATTATTTATCTACGTGATACACATAAGAAGAATAAAGGACAGATAAACTAAATAACTTAGCCTGAGTTATATGGTTTGTAATCGGTGGACTGGGAATTTAGTCCATCTCTACCTGATTCCAGAGTCACTATGTTTTGACCACAAATCTATGTACGAAACACTGTGCTGACTACTTTGCCTACATTGTTAGATTTAACACTCTGAATCCCATTATGAAATAAGGATCATAGTTCTTCATTTAGCAGGTACATACCTTGAGACATTAGGGGAAAGGGAAAAAAAATAAAATTTAGAGAAGTCTATAAATCCATTAAGCTAGTAGGAAAGTATAGATTAAGTATTTAACTTTGTTAATTATGCTTTTCTCCTTTTTCTAAATGGGAGGTATTTCTGAATTCATATGCCATGTATTAAATAATAATTAAAAAACAAAACAAAACAAAACAAAAAAAACATTGGTGTGCTTTCACTTGATTTTGTTAATTAAGAAATATATATTTGGACCCTCATCCATGATTCCTTCCTGGCTTCCATCCAAGGGACGATTGTTACTAATCTTATCAAAATGTCCAAGAATTTCAATGGCCAACAGTCAGCAGTGGAGGGTTATACTGAACCTATTCAAGTTTATACTCTTTTGGTTTCTTTCCTTCCTTCCTTCCTTCCTTCCTTCCTTCCTTCCTTCCTTCCTTCCTTCCTTCCTTCCTTCCTTCCTTCTTTTTTTTTTTCTTTGTTTTTGTTTTCTAATCCTGAGCAGAGCCTTCCTCTTTGGACCTGTCAGGCAGGTACATTCTTGCCATGCCTACAGCTGGTTAGACAGTTAGACAAGCATTAACTCGGGTAGAACTAAGAGTATCACATTAAGTGAGGGGGTTGCAGAAAGCCTCATTTAGGCCTTGGACTTGAACTGCAGTTTTGAAAATACCTTTAGCCAGCGAACTCTTCGGTAGGGGTGGAGAGTGCTTATTTGGCTACTGACAAATGAGGCATTTTCATCATCATTTCACTTTGTTTCTTGTAGCTAGCTCTCAGTTCAGAATCCCACTGACAGGGCTTCATCTCATTATAATGATATCAAATTCTCAACAATAAATTTAGCAGTGAGCATTAAGAAAGGGCTTTATTCCATTGTCCATATGTTCAGTGAGTCTGTTAATAGTGTTTAATATTGCATTACAGGGTTTTGTTGAGGCAGGTTCAAGAGAGGAAGCTATGGTACCTATAAAGGAATGGACATTTTCTCTATGCTTGCAACCTCCAAACTTGTTAGGGTAGAGGACTGAGAAGAAATGGAAATCTTTTTAAAGCTTTTTCTTGTTGTTGTTTTTGTAAACTCCAATTAGTTTAAGTGTAGAACCTTTACAGAAAGAAGAACCATCCCATAAGAGGATGAATTAAGATTTTGCATGGTATAAATCTATCAAATCAATATGGTGTATACCTTAAACTTACACAATGTTACATGTCTATTATATCCGAATAAATGGGGGGGGGGATCTCATCACCAACCCCTTTCCTCCTAAAAAGATTCTAAAAGCCCTGCAATGGAGTCACAAGACCAAGAGGCAGCTAAGTCCTGGATGTCAGGTACCTTGCCCTGTTGTGCTAGTGATCTGAAAAAGATGGGTTTCTGTCTTAAAGGGGTGCCTAAGCAGATGCAGGAATCTTTCCTGTGGTGAATGGTAATCAGGAATTCCCTTTGTGGAGGTACATGTATGATTCATCAACATCTGACAGAAGTGATTGGCTTATCTTGCCCTCTCACTAGCCTTCCTGTGCCAGTTCCCTCTATTTCTTCCAATTTTTGCAAGCCAGGTAATTTAAGAGGTACTTAAAACTCTTCTTGACAAAACATTCTTTCTCCCTTCATATGCCTGAAAATAGTCTCAGAAATCTCCATGTTTCACACTTCGTTGGAGAAGTGTTTGTGGCCCTCCTTAAAATGCAAACAGACTCCCAAGTGGAACACTTATAAAACCATCATTATTCATTCACACCTTGGTGTGAATGAGCTCATCAGAGCCATTACCTAGCAACACTAGGATAGCCAGTGATTTATGATCTGAGATGAAGGAGAACTTTGTACTGATTAATGGTAATGGCCTGGAGAATGGAAGAATGTTGAGAAGGGCATTGGACCCCTCAGAGAGCAAGGACAAAGCAAAGATTTTACAACAGTGGCTAAGAACAAGGGCTCTGAAGCTAGCCTATTCAGATATGCATTTTGGTTTCATTGTTTATCTTATGTGATCACAATATGCAATGAAATTTTTGTTGTTGGGATTGAGATGGTCATTAACATTGTTAGCTTAATATTATGAGCAATCTGCATATTAAGAAGACTCATTTCATGAAGTTCAAGGAAGGGAAGTAAGCATTTTGAATAGAGATTTCTCAGATGGCCAGGCCCAACTACAACAATATCAACAAAAGATGACCAGACTTAGATTCAGAGACTTTATTCAAGACATCAAATTTCTGAAACTCAGTGTCTTCATGTGTTATTTGTAACTGGTAATTCCTACCCCAAATGGGTGGTTATGAAGATTTAACATTATAGTTTTTGTGAAAATTTGTATGAAACCAAAAAAATGTGTATGCTCTTAAATAATTTTCTAGAAAAAAATAATACTAAAATATAATCTGTTGACATGTATTCATGTTTTGAGGCTTAGTTGCTAATCAGATTTGAGTAAAAGTATACAAACAGGAATACTTTACAATTCTTCCTCATACTTAATCATTTATAATAAGTTGGCAGGTAATATGAAACAGAATAGCTTTAATGGCTATATGTGTGCTTTTGCTTTTGTCCCTCCCATTGGTCCAGCAAGTTGTTTCAGGATGACCCTACTAATCTCTATCTTTTGTACCAGTGAACCTACTAATCTCTATATCTTGTGTTCATGTTAGATACTAGACTTCCCTCTGACCTATAAAATTAAAAGATTTAGGATTCTCAAGTTTGGACTCCAGGAAGTTTGAAATTGTTGGAAAGAGTCCCAAGTCATAGCTACCTCAGGCTGTTTTAAAGCACATAATACTCCAAAAGAAAGGGAGATTAAAAACCAACCAAACAAAACAAACAAATGAAAACCAAAAAACCCTAAAAACTTCTCCTTCTGTTAACTCTGGAAAGAAAAAGGACTCTGCGATTTACATGTACCTAGCTAAAAAAAAAATCTACACTTCTAAGGTGTGCTTGAGAAGTCAAACCACTATCTTCTATGGAGGATATTAACTTCAGGAGAATAATACTATAATGCAATGTGCTTTGCTTTGCCTTTTTTCAGTGTTACCTTGAGGTTCTCCAGAGACTCTAGGACTAGGATTCTAAGCAAGGAGTCCATTAATCAGAAGGGGGAGGGGGAAATCACATTTATTTTTACTATCCTATAATTAAAATTTAGTATTCCCTTTATTAATGTAGAAAACAAACTACATTAGTAATTGCAGTAATTGCACATTCATGGTAACTTTATGTTAATAGAATCACAGATATTTTCATGTCATATTACAGTTATTGCAATATTTTGAAATATCATTTGTACTTATGACTATGGCAGTCATGGTGGTTATTAGTTTCATGCGGATCTTCTGTTTAATACATTAATAAAAGCAATATATTACTATTATCACAAACTGATCTTTAAATATTTAGATAACTCTATTTCAATATAATGAACTCCCTTTGCAATTCAATGTTTTTATAGACATAAAAACATTATTGGACTTTATCAAATGGCCAAAGGTGTCCATGGAATTACATATATTTAAAAACTTCTACCCTAGAAAAAAGAGTCCTGGACTGCAAAATACTTTCTATAAACCTTTCACAATACATAGAAACATAAGGCAATTATTTTTATACAAGTAAATTTATGAGGATAGCAAAATAAACCAAAGTAATAAGGGAATCAAATTATCTGTCCCCACATTATATCCACATAGAGGATCAAAATGTAACCAATGGTCCAGGGATACCAGACTGCGCTTCCTTTGGAGTTATGAAGAACTATGAAGAGTCTGAGATTTCACCCTACTTGCAAGCTAACAAATTGGCTTGACACAATTTCATAGATGATGACAGAATACATGAAACTCCTGGGTCAGAGATAAAGGATTTTACTATTCACTGCAGAGCAAGCACATGAGCTTTAGTTTTAATTAACATCAATTCCTCTGGTACTTCAGTCCCATGAGACCGTCACAGAGCAGCCCAGTCAGATGCTTTGCACATAGTATGTTTGAATCACCATAGCTAAAGAATCCCAAGTTTAGGTTACCCTGATGGGTATAAATGGCTGCAAGCAAATGCAGAGGGTGCCAAAAAATTGTATACACGTTTTAAAAGAGGAAAACTTTTAAAATTGTTATACTTAATATATACTAATAACAAAAGATGAATACAAGTCACGTTTGACTTCTGCAATGACAAGAGGTGCTTTAAGTAACCACTTAAAGCACCATCAGTGTCCAGACACTTCTGATTACGGCAATCTACTGCTTGAGCAACGCTGACCAAAGTGTCCACTTAAGTACATTTTTTGGCACCCCCAGTATGTCCAGGCTTTCCTCTGACAGGAGTTTATTATCTTCATTATAACAGAGTCAACAAAATTGCCCTCTGCCTCAGGAAGAGACATTAGCTCTATTTGTTCATTATAAAAGAGACTTAAAAAGATATTCTAGAAAAAAATTGGCCCATGTCTCTGCTCACAAGGTAGAAAGAAACATGAATTCTATAAACAATGGTCTCCCAGGAGGAACTTAAGCTGTCAAAGGTGCCATTTCCTCATTTGAGAATGATGATTCATCCTTCTGCTTTATGACGTAAGTTAAACACACACACACACACACACACACACACACACACACACACAGCCTCCAGTGATTTTTATACATGATTATAGCTAAGAATCACTCCCCTAAAACACTCCCAAATATAAAACACTGTGAAGTGTTCATGTCTGAGTAAGATTGTATATGCAGTCCTCAGATAAGTTGAATGCTGTCCTTCAGAGTTCTTTTGTCATCAGAAAGCTGAGGGAAGCCATACCTGGAAGGCCCTGATCACATCTACCATCACTGGACCTCGGTCGAGGATAAGGGCTGAAACATAGAGTACGCTGTCTGAACAGAAAAGAGATTTAAAGAAGAAATTAGTAGCAGAAGTCATAAAGAATCCAGGTGTCAATAAAGAAATCACAATGGAAACCAATAAAAGCTTTCAAATTGAATGGTAATTAAACCACAGCATATCAAGATATGCAGCTAAAGTACTGCACTACAGAAAAGAGATTAGGTTGGTGCAAAAGTCATTGCAGTTTTGCAACGATTTTTAACCTTTTAAACCGCAATTACTTCCGCACCAACTGAATAATTAACAGTTTCGTGCACCAAAGCAGGTGAATCATATCATGTAACTTTAGGAAAGTCAGATAGACACTGGTGAGAAAATAGCACTTCCAAAACAGGACAAACTAATCCAGGGAGATAGAAATCAAGACGGTAGTTACCTCTGTGTGAGGTTGGCTGGTCAGAACCACGGACGTACCTGGGATGTTGGTCATATTTTATGTCTTGGTATGACTGGCAGTTGTCTAAATGTGCTTGTGAAAACGTATTAAATCACCTGTCCATGATTTGCATACTTCCCTGTGTGTACGCTTACAGCAATAGAAACATTTAGATAATGTATCTGTGCAATAACATGCAAAACGGTTATGAAAAACAAAGAGCATGATTGAGAAAAGCAGCAGAACTGGCACGAGCTAGAAGACTATGTCAACCACTCCCAGGTACCCTTGACCCTCATTTCTGTGCAGCTGGATGAAATAAGAGTCATGAACTCCGAGCTCTGATTTGGGATTCTGTAACTCATTATGTTACTGGCCTCCTCCTGAATCGTTTCTCACCTCATCTCCCAGGTTACATATATATGTATATAAATGTTTGCTTGGCAAAAAGGATGAACTCAATATTTATTGAAACTATGGTCAATCTGTAAATTCAGTGTCTGGTACATAGTTAGACAGTTGTAGGCATTGATTTATTTTTCCAGGTTGTCTTAGCTTTGTCTCAATTTTTCAATCTGTCTGCTGTTTGTCTTTATCAACATCTCATTCTCCTTCTATGAATGCTTAAAACAACTGAGCTAAAAACAAAAAACAAAAAAAACAGCATACGTGATTGAAACATTCTAGACACAGGCTCTTAACAAACCTCTGCCCTTGTGGCCGTGGATGTCAGCCCACAATTTACACACCAGTCTGGCAGCCGGGTCTACAGAAACATCTCCACGATCCATAATTACCACTTTTTTGTTCATCAATTAAATTTAAGTTTAAAGTCATTTTTTTTCTGGGAAGTTTTCTTTTCTAGATTAGGTCTTCTAATTTATACTCAAATAAAGGTGTACTTCTCCTACAGACCAATGACTACAACCGTTTTTAAATATTTAATTGTGCATTTCTTTATTATTATCTTTGTTTCCTGCCAGACTAGGAGACCAATGAAGGCAGGACCCTCAGCTTTGTTGATTGTTGAATTTTTGGTACCTGATCCAGTGCCTGCCATTAAAAGGCATAATAATAATATTAATAATCAGTGAATGTGTGAATGAAGGCATGAGTGGATGCAGCTGGCCCATGGATTCCTGGATGTCTTTCCTTACCTGCCTGATTGGAGATCCAATTCTTCACATTTCCGGAATTTAAAATGAGTCTTTGAGCCCCTTCACTCTTATTCTACTGTCCCACTTGGATTCACTTTCCCAATCCAAACCCTAAAGGCAAATTTGTTTGTCAGTGATTGACCTGCTGGCCCTGTGTTAGTAGCATTCCTGACATGAAAGGCTAATTTTCTCAAATTTGGTAGTAGTGGCATTTTAGGCCAGATAAGTCTTGTCATGGATAGCTGTCATGAGCTTTGTGAAATGCTTAGCATACCTGCCCTCCCTCAGTGGATGGAGGTTGTGCAGTGTCATTGCCCTCTGTCATCTCTCTATTTGTCCCAACCCCCAAATGTCTCCAGCCCAGTGTCCTTTGGGGATCAAAATTGCCCTGTAGAAAATTATCGCTACAAGGGTAATCCCAGTTTTAAGCAATGACAGAAAAAAAAAAAAAAGAGAGAAAAAGACTTTTATCACAACCTTCAAACTCTTGCCCTGTATATGGGAACAGAGCTGAGAGTGGTTGGTCAGCTGACATTGTTTCCTCTCGGTTTGATTTTTCTGGCTAAAGTGCCCAGTCCCTGGTCTTATACGCCAGAGAGTTTAGGTGGTATAATGTACTATGTTCTGTTTTCCTGAAATGCCTGTATTAAAAAAATAGTCTAAACACTAGGTTAATCCTTTCTCCAACCCCCATGTCGATACTCTATTTGATATGTCCCTTAAAAGGCTCAACACTCTCCCCAGGCTAGTGAGCTGTAGGAAATAGAAAAATAGCCAAGAGGCTTCCGTCTTTTATTTTACTTTATTTATATTTTTTCAACCCTAACTACCTCTGTGTGAGTGTGAATACCTACATACAACAAAAGGAACTAACATTAGGAAACAAAAGGAAATTTCTGTTCTCAGAAAGTATCACAATGTAAAAAAAGCTTGAATTGCCATGGAAACAGCCTGGTCATATCCTACTGAATGGTTATTTTTCCAAAAGAGTCCTTGAGACATCTTTTGTTTCTTTACAATTGGGTGGAGATGGGTCATGAGTGTCAGAGAAATAGGGGATGTGAGATTTTTTTCATCACTGCCATTCAGGCAGCTGGCATATGCTGAGAAGGATATATTCAGCTGCTTCTTCACAAAGAACTTGGTACCCAAAAGTAATTTGAATAGGTGTTTACCAGGGAAGAATGGTTAAAGGTGGAAAAGTGAAGAATGTTTTTCAAAGTGAAGATATTTTGCGTCATGTACATCATTGCGTCATTGTGCATAAATAACAGAGGAAGGCAGAGAACCTTACGACCTGAGAATGCATCCACCCTGTGCTGTGCCTTTAATTCAGGCCGTGCACTGTGTATCCGGGGCCCACTATCTGGACCACTGAAAAGAGCCTCCCCACTTAGATGCCCTGCGTCCAGACTCACCGCTCTCTTCTCTAATGATTCCAAAAGGGTCTTTTTAAACTGTAACTCTGATCAAATCACGGCCTGGGTTAAGGCTGCTCATAGACGGCCGTCTGTCCTCAGGATAAAGTCCCCATGTCCTGAGGCAGCTCACAATCTGGTTCCTGCTCATCTGCTCAGCTTCAGCCTCCTCTCTGCTTCCCTTCTTCTCTAAATTCCAACAGGACCAAACTTCCTTCATTTGCTGAAACTCATCATTCTCGCTCACCTTTTCCTCTCTATTTTCTCTCCTCTGTATTCTCACACTGAAAATACCTCATACATTTCTCAGCCCTGTCTCCATATGCTTTCTCTGGTTAGTGATGACTCTTCCTTGATGTCCATCCTGGGCTGTCACCTATTTCAGGTGAGACCTGCCCTAAGCAATGCCACCCCTTTCTAGGCACTCAGCTGTCCATGAACCAGATGCAAAGTCGAGTAAGGACCTCTCTGTGCTTTCATGATATCCAGGTACTTGTCCTCTGCAATACCGCCTTTATGTTTTACTTTTCCTTCTTCCACACTGAGAGTCCCTTCATGATAGAAACCTGCTTTATCCATCTCTGTCTTCAGTTTCGAGTATCACGATACCAAATTGATTCTCAGTAATTAACTGTAGAAAGAATGAGTAACTTAATGAATAAATATATGAATAAGTGAATGAACGCATGAATGACTGAATAACTAAGTTCATGGACAAAGCCCTGTATCATTTTACCTCACAACTTCTGTGATTCTTATCTATTCTATTCCAGCATTTAACCATCCCCTGACCCTTAGATTATCTTCTTGTTTTCTCCCTGCTGCCTCCCTCATTTCCTGCTTTCTCTCGTCCCTTCCTTTCTCTTTTCTTCCTTTGCAGTTTACACAGGAGGAAATAGATGCTCACTGGCATCGAGTGACTTACCTAATCACACAGGTACTAATTAAGTGGTGCAGGTCACCGAAGAGCAGGGGTATCCTGAAGCCAGTCTACTGCTTCACCCCACAAGGTGCCATTTAATTTCCCACTCTCATTTGTGTTGTTCTGAAACACAATGCCTTTGTCTTCCTCTCTTTTCCAAGCCTTTAATTAAGACATGTTTCTGACTCTCTGATTATATAGCATCCTGCCCCTCCCTCCATCTGTTTGCTTTTTCCAAACTCTCATTTATTTTTATTTTCATTTTTTTCATTTGGACTACTTTATTCTCCGGCTCCCTGAAAACAACCAAGCATAATGGGAAATGAGCTAACCCGGGAACCGAGAAGCCTGAATTCTGCCTCTCATTAGATGTGTAGCCCGTGAAACCTCTCTGATCCACACTCCCCTCACCCAAAGAGGAGGATTAGTGGCAGCACCTCTCTGGTCCTTTAGAGGACTGAGATGGTCCCAGGGAAAGCATTTTGTACATTTTAGAATTACTTACAGTTGGAAGTTTTATTAATTAGCATTATTGTGTTTTCCCAAGACCTCCTATGTCTTCATGGATAAGCCACAGCTCCTGCCAAGCAAGGAGGCGTCATTTCTTGGGCTCGGGTATCCTTCTCACTTCTACTATTTCCATCTCCGCTGGGTCTTCACCAGCACTAGGCAGATGAAGTCTGTAAACACAGCTCATTGTAGATTCAGACAGAGTGTTTTCTCTTGCCAGATAAATCCCAGCATGTCCATACTGCACAGTTCTCTGGATCTTGGATGTAGCAATTATGAATACACCAGAGTCACTGTGTAAAGGCAAGGAAGCTGCCTCCATTGAGTACCTCCCTGGGTAACCCTGTAGTAACCCAGACTCTGCGGGACCCAAAGGCTGATTTATTGAAATGGAGGCTGCAGGTGGTTCATGGATAAGCCTGTGTTTTTTAGACATGATTGGCGATCCCAGGGAAGAAGAGTCTCTTAGGTTTAATCTCATTTGGCTATTCCCAGAGAAGAATAAGAGTTCTTATACCTCCACACTTTTCCCCCTTTTGCCCCAGTAAGGAAAGTAACCATAAGCAATCCTTATTTCTCTCTTTGACTAAAGGAAAGAAAAAAATGGGTATAGGGAGGACTAAATTATTGTTGCTGCCCTATTCAGTTATGAGACCTGGCTACATTCATACAGGGAGCTAGTGATTGGACTGCAAATACGGCTACGTGGCTGCCCAGGTTCCTGTTACAGGTAATTAGACCTGCATTTGCAACTCAGAGGTGTGACTTTAGGCAAGCTACCAGACCCCATGTAGTCTCATCTCCTTACCTATAAAATGGGGATAATAATATATACATCACAGGATTACTGCAAAGATTAAACAGGACACCTTATAAGATAGCATTGTCTTATTTAGTAAACATACAATAAATTGTAATGCTTATTAGAACTTTATATTTCAAATAAGTGAGCTCAGTTGAAGATGGTCATGATTCTTTTAAGTCTGGAATATGACCCATCTCATTTGCAAAGGAAAAAAATGTATAGATATGCAAAAATTTATTTAGCCTTACATTTTAGATTTGGGTGCTTAATTGTCTGTAAACTTATTTCAGTAATCATGTAAAAAGCAAAATAAAACAAAACCCCCAAAATAGAAATGTATTATATCAGTTAATTATTTTAACAGTAATTTGATTTACTTACTGTGCAGATGATAAAGCAATCTAAATGTGAAATGACTTTCTCAAGGTCACTTCACAAACAGCAGAGCCAAGTCTGAAACCTAAGTGATCTTATTCTGTCACCAGGGGCTGGGCTAAATTTAATGATAAGGTTATCTTAGTTGATTTAATGAGAAGTGTTTCAAATGCCCCTATTAACAAATATATTTTCTTTTTGCTGTCTCTTATCCGTGTTCCTTTGACTTAAAGAAAGCATTGAGCTGGGTAGAATACCTGGATTGATGACCCATTCATCAACATCATCCTGTCAACCTTCACATTTCCCCTAGTGGTAGGTTATTTTGGAATCATCATAAAAGTTTTGCCTTAAAACATATGAATAGTTTGAGTTTAATGGGATATTTTCACACTGTTCATAAACATTCAGATTGGACGGTGATGGATAGGAGTTTGCTAGCTTGAAATGTGAAAGAGTAAAATGATATGAGAAGATGATTGGGGGGGAATATATATATGGCAGGAAGTCAAAGAATATGGCAGGTAAAAGTGGGGAAGTTTAGTTAGAGCCAATTGTGAAGGGTCTTGATGTCAGTGAAAGGAAACATGTTGCCAAAAGAATTTAAAGCTAGGAAACAGCATGAGCATAACACAAGACAGTATAAAGCGTATGGGTCAGAGATATCTGGATTCATATCCTACCTCTGACCTCACTAAATGGAAAGGCTTGTAAAATATGTTTAAGCTCCTATCTCATTGGGGAAGAAATTAGCAAATGGTTGAAAGCTTTGGTCCTTGAGTCTGTCTACCTGGGTCTGAAGCTTCACCTTATCATTTACCAAGTATGTGGCCAGGAGACATTTTGCTTAACATCTCTGAGTCTCAGTTTCTTCATCTGTAAAGTGAACACAAAGATTAAAAAACAAAACAAACAAACAAAACAACACTATAATACTTAGAGAGGATTAAACAAGGCAGGGAATGTGAAATCTCTGAACAAACGGGCTGCTTGGTAATACCAGTTAAATGTCTTTCCCTATTGAAATTGACTCTTCTTTGGGGCAGAAGATTGATTGGAAGGAGACAAAACTGGAGCTGGGAACACTAGTTAGGAGACATGAAAACCTAGATGAAAACAGGAAAGAGCACAGCATAGGGAGTCTAGCCAATGGCATTGCAATAGCTATGTCCGTGATCAGATGGGTGGTAGTCTTGTTTGGGTTATCACTTTGTGAGGGGTGTAAGTGTCTAATCATTATCTTGTTTTGTACACCTGAAACTACTACTAATAAAAAAAGAAAGAAACTACGGGAATCTACAAAGTCAAGAATGGATTTGAAAGGTAGAATAACCAGGACTTTTACCTGGTTTCATGGGAAACTTGGGGGAGGAAAGACTACTGATAATGGACAGAGGCTTTCTGCTGAATTACTGAAGTCACTAGTGTCTTACAGACAGTTTAGTTGGAGAAAGGTAGAGACTTACCATACTCTTACGTATATAAAAGAAAAACTTTGGAAGGATAATGGTGTCTCTCACATAATCCAAGGACAAGTTTAACAGCCAGGTAAGAGGAAGAAGGCAGGTCCAAGATGAAAGCAGCTGTTCATGGTACCTTTGGTTAGTGCTTTACTCCAAGTATGAGAGTTCCCCAGTCTCCAATGCTCTCATGTCTTGCTTGAAACTGTTAAACAAAGATAGACTGATAGGCCATTGGCCAGGTTATTATGTGTCTTCTTTGAGCCAGGTATCCGGCCCTATAAATGTAGGAAGAATGTTCAGAGAAGAGAGACACATCTCCTAAAGGTGGTGATGCTATTAATTTTGAATAAGCAAATGGTATAGAAGGAGAGAAATGAAAATGAAGCACTTTCCATTTCTAAAGTCCTACAAAACCATGAAAGTCCAGATTTAGTGCTTGATGGATGCCTTGGTTGTCACCTTTGACACTTCCCACATTACAAAAAATCATGTTTATTTGGTCCTGGCTTATTCAAGTCAGTCAACTCATGGAGACATCTCAGCATTCACGAATGTGAAGCTACAAACACATGGTGGTTGCATCTTCAATTGTTCTTACTGAGAGAATCAAAGAGATCTTCTGTACCTGCAGCTCACATCAGTATGGGTTGTGTCTTGTGCATAAAAACAATTGGCAGGTGTAGTTGCTTTCAAACCAATGTGTGACCTGTTAACATAACCCAGATATAAGAAAGAGTTAGTATAATTACCTGTGTTTATTGGCATTTCAGAAGTTAAAGCCACCGGGATAAAATACTGTGGTCAGGATTCCTGTTAGATTGGCTACCTTCTCATGGTTGGTTCTGAAGCAATCTGTTTAAACAAATGCACTTGCCCTTAGGTCATGGATTGATTTGGAAAGTATATGTAAGAATTACAGAGACAAGTAATTGCAAAGAGGATATGAGGATCACAGCCATTTACTTCTTCCTTCAGTCAACTTAATAACGTTCTGAAATGTGAGATCATATTGGCTGAGGCAGAACTTATCACAAGCACAGCTTGGATGGACAATGCTGTATAACTAAACCTTGACCAATGAAACAGTGAGAGTACCTTGCGAAGAAGTTTCTGTGATTTGTTCTGAGCTCCTCATATAAGGCAGCTGGAACCCTAAAAAGCACTGGCGTTTTATCATAAAGCAGAAGCTCCAATTCCAACCCTGCCATCAATATGCTTTGGTGATTATTTGCATGTTTCTGAACTTCAATATGCATAGCTGTTAAATGCTAACAGACATAAAGAACTCTCTCAGAAAGGAGATCTGAATACTACTTACGATGATGTATGCCAAGGTTTTTTGAAACTATAAAATGCTATGTAAGTGCAAAGTGTAACTAAGTCATATGCTAGAAGCTGTAGCTCAAATCGGTATGCTTGTTGGTCAGGTAAGCCCCACACATTCCCACTCTTACGTCCATGCATGTCACCATCATTACCATCTCCACACATCCCAAACCTTCAATTTCATATCTTTTTTTTTTTTTTTTTATACTGTGATTGACATTGTATGAACACTTTGCTAGTGTTTTCTCATTTTATCCCCACAAAATTCTAAGTAGTAGGCATTATTCCAATAATAAAGGTAAAGGAACTAAGGCTCAAACACATTAAATAACTTTTCTACAATAGATCTTTGGAAGATCTGGGACTCAAACCCAGGTCTATTTAAGGCCAAAGATTATATAGTCCTCAGAATTCCATACTTTTTTCCTTGTTCAAATGCCACCCTTCCCATAAACTCCTCTTTGATCTTATAAACCAAAAGAAAATTGCTGTTCTTTTATGCCTCCTGAAAATTTTGCTTTGGACAATTATGTTTACTCGACTTCTTGAATAGAAGTTTTATCAGCTCCGCCTTCTGTTGACAAACCACTGTCTAAGAGCATTGGTTACAAAGATTGTAAGAAATGCACAATTTAGTCAGCATAGGCTGTGCTGCACTGCGGTAACAAAAACTCCTGAAATTCTCAATGGCATTATCACAACAAAGAAGTTTTTTTCTTGTTCATGCTCCCTACCCGACCTGTGTGGGCTGAGGGGAAGCACACAATAAATCAGAGCAGAGAGCAAACTAAAAAGAAAGTGCTGATGGTCACTTTTGATGTGATCCTGATTGTCGAGGCTTCCTGTTCAATTGTGACCACGAAAGCTATTTTGCTCCAATTTGGTTCTATTTCTGCCTCAGTTCCTGTTTCCGTGAGAGTCCAGTTATATCTCCACTTTTCAAAATCAGATCTATTTAACATCTACCAGGAACCTATGACATTGTGTTCAGTTTCAAGTACCAGAACATTCCTCTCACTACACAAATTAAGGGTTCATTTTTCTCTCATTCAAAAGAAGTCCAGAGGTTGAGAGTCTTGGGCTCACAAAATCATCAGGCACGTAGGCGTTTTTCAGCTTTTGACTCTACCATCCTTAGATGTGTTGATAACATAAAATAACCACCAGAACTCGAACCAAAAAGTCTGTTTTACAGAAGGAAGAAGGGATATAGCAAGTGGATAGGGCTCCTTTAAAAGTGATTTTGAAAGCCTCCGTAATACTATCCACTTAAATTTCATTGACTACCATTAACCACATGGGAAGGTAGAAAATGTAATTTTAATTTAAGTTCTTCATTACTCTCCCCTTACCCCCAAATTAACATGTTTACTACTAGTAAGGAAAAATGGAAGGATGAATTTTGGGTGGGTCACCAGTAGTCTTTGCCACATATAACCATATTCTCCATTCCCTGAGTCTGTAAGCATTTATTGACCATCTCCTGTGTGATGGGCACTGTGCTAGGATGCAGAAATAACTGGGACAGACATCACTTGCCCCTTATTGTGAGCCAGAAATAGAGGATAGAGGGTCCAGCTTAGGTGTAGCAGGTTTAGGAGACATGTAATATGCATCTAGGACGTAAGTGCCTGTAGAGTCAGAAACCAGTAACCAAGTTACTGCGGGAAGACAGATGATCATGGGAAAGAGTACGGAGTTGAATGGGCAATGAACAGTGTTACACCAAATTTCATACACGTTCCCTAATCTGAAATTCCCTATTCTAAATCTTGAAGTGGTTTTCCAAAGGGTGAATTACAATGACAAAGCTAATATATATATATTTTTATTGCCAACTATGGTTTTGTTGTAGACTGTGTTATTGTTCCCAATTCTTCATCCCTTCTCTCTAGTAGAATTATTCATGCACAGGCTTTTCCAAGTGAATTTTCAATGCCTCCCACCAGAGTAGGGAGAGTGTATTGTCTACCCTAGTGATGTGCTTGGCCATGGGACTTGATTTGCCTGTGGGATCTCAGCAGATATAATGTGAGTAGAGCCATTACGTATGTTCGTGTGGTTTGCCTTATCCCCGTATGCTTCTGCCATCTGCCATAAGAAAGACATACCCTGGGTAGCTGTTGGTCACAGAATGAGGAAGCATGTTAAGCAGATGTGAACACTTATATAGAGAGCCAAGCCCAGTGAATCAGAGCAGAATCACAACCAACCCTCAGAGTTGAGAAATACACCTGTTGTAAGCCACTGAAATTTGACGTTGTATATTACACAGGGTTATTACAACGATATACAATTCTCTTATTTTCTGTATCTCATGTAATGCCTGTTATAATCATGCATGTCATACTTATTTTAGAGATAAGAAACTGAGGTTATTATAAGTTCTATAGATTAATTGAAAGCCCAGCGCTAAACAGTTTAGAAAATCAGAAATATGTTAATATCTGTTGGCCTCTAAAACTTATGTCTTTCTTTTTCCCCAAGTTACCTCTCCCAGAAATCCTGTCCGTGTTTCCTCAAGGGGTTGTAATGATAATCACATAAAACAATACACTGAAAAGATCTTTATCCAGCATAGGAAATGTGCTCCAATTTTCCATCTATGAGTTTGAGGTGTGTCTAAGTCTATGCATGGTTTGCATGGTTTAGGGGTGAGGTTATGACACAGGCCTGGCCAGTCGGAGTACTGAGAAATTCTGGTTAAAATGAGTGGTTCAGGAATGCAAATATAGCTGAAGCCAGATTAATCAAAAACCTGAAATCATCCCCAAAGAGCCAGTTCTTCTTTCTGAGATAGTGGGCACTCAGGCCCAGGTAAGCCTGAGGCTGCCAGTGGCCATCTTTGCCAGCACCTGAAGAAAATCTGCTCAAGAAGGAAGCTATACAGAAGAAACCAGCTGAGAGTGCATCCCAGATAGAAAAAAACTAAGTTGTGATGACGCCAGTTGAATCTCTTGATCTAGTCACACCTGGAATTACAATAGTCTTGCTATGGGAGATATTACTATTGTAGATTTCTTATTTTTCTTGAAAGAAACCATATGTATAATATAAATGAAGGTATCATAAAAGCACAGATTTACAAATATATATAGTTTTTATTTTTAGTGAAGAAAGTGGTGGGGAAGGAAAATATATGAGGTTGGACAATTATATTCACAAACTCATCCTAGAAAAAGTGCTACATACCTCATTGCTGCATATCACTAGGTCACCTTCGAAGTGCTCCCCTTGGGAAGCTATGCACTGCTGTCAATGCTTAGTCCACACTTCAAAGCAATTTTGGAACTCTTTCTGGAATGGCCATCAGAGCTGTCGGCGTATTACACTTGATGTCCTGAATGTCATCAAAATGTCTTCCTTTCAATATTTCCTTTATCTTCAGGTAAAGAAAGAGGTCACTGGGGCCCAGATCAGGTGAGTAGGGAGGGTGTTCCAATACAGTTATTTGTTTACTGGCTAAAAACTCCCTCACAGACAGTGCCGTGTGAGCTGGTGCATTGTCGTGATGCAAGAGCCATAAATTGTTGGCGAAAAATTCAGGTCGTCTAAGTTTTTCACGCAACCTTTTCAGCACTTCCAAATAGTAAACTTGGTTAACTGTTTGTCCAGTTGGTACAAATTAATAATGAATACTCCCTCTGATATCAAAAAAGGTTAGGAACATTGTTGCAACAAGTTCACGAACTTAATTGTCATACCTCGTATGCTGTTAAGTGTATCAGAAGTATAGTGAGTCTAGGACCTTGCTTTTGAGTTAAAGAAAATGTCCTCCGGGATCACATATTTTAGCTCTCACTTACTACCACTGCCCACCTCTTAAAATTCTTTGTCCCATAGGTTGACCATGGGGTTGATATTGTTGGAGTCTAACTAAACAGAGTAATTTGTAATTGTTCCTCAATTTTGTTTACCTTCTGAAGGGCAACAGATTTCTTTGTGGAAAAATGAACCTCTAGGACACCGTCCCCTCCATGCCACCCAAATAAAAATATCTGACTATCCTAGTTTTAGAACTTACAAAGATTTTTTTTTCTCTACAGCATTTTAAACCCTTCTGCGCTGTGAAGCTTGGTGAACTTCCCTCATTCTTAAGTAAACCAAATATGGTTCTGAGTGTGAGGAAAGCACAGTGCATTGCTGGCAACACACTTCCTATTCGTTTCATTTCACATTATCATAGAGCTGGTTACGAAAGGATGGCATCATGACTTGATGCCCTCTCCTTTCTGATGTGGAACAACCCGCTTCCACTCAGCTCCTGCCTCTCCAGGCCTGTTGTCCTATATGAAACCTCTTTATCCCACTGTCAGGTATCGCCAAGAAGTGCAAGCCATAGTGCAGGAAAGCAGGATGTGCTAATTACTAGAGAGAAGATACCACTATCCTGCTAACATTATTTACTGGAACTGTTTTGGACCACTGAGAAAATTAGGCTGGAGTGTGTCTCTGTAACAAGAGTGAGCAGGCGGGCCTGGGAGAGAGCACAGAGTCCGCACAATGGGAGGGAGAGTGGTGATTCCAAATGTATGAAAATTTATACTTTGAGAAAGTGGAAAGAGTGAGATGTCTAAGGAGTGGTGCTTGGTTGAATACATTTGATTTATAACCCAAATCACATAGCTAGTAATTTGGGCAGTCAAGATTCAAAGTTGGGTTTGTCTGACACCAGAATATACTTACTTGATAGTTGAGTCCCATACATGTCCATATCCATTAGTACTAACTATGCTTTTGGAATTAAAATAATTACTCAGAAACCTTTTTTTTTCCCCCAAGTGAAAGCCATCCAGATATTTATGCTTAATTTTCATGTTCCGATGGTAGTCTCCAGACTATACCTCTCCAGTTCTGTACTAAATGTCTTTGAAACTGTAGCTTGTATCGACACTATTATGAAGATATAATGATAAAAAATGATGATGACAGTAATGATATCCCATACTTCCATTCTATATTTGATTAAGTCAGTGCTATGCACAAGTTCTGTTGTTCCTGGGGGTTTTGTGAACACAATGGATAGAAATGTCTATACAGAGGTGAACACAATGGATAGAAATGTCTGCTGACACGGAGTTTATGTCTAGGCAGCTATTTCTTACAAAGGACATAGACAATAACAAAACAAATACGTAAATTGTGGTATGTTCTGTTAGAATAATTTTATGGGGAAAAAAGAAACGCACAGCATGAGATCATGCTGTTCGCCAAATGCTTCTATGTTTTCCTACTCCTAGAACAAGTGGTAGGATTTTAACTTGCTGCCCTGTGCAATTCACGCTCATGAATGTGTTGCAGACGTGATGGGTGTTGCTTTCAGTTCAGCACATCGAAGTACCAGAAAGTGAGCGTCCTTCATCTTGCCCAGGAACCAGAAAAGTTTAAGGTGACTATTGCCCTGTCATCTTGGGTCCTTGAGTGACCATACTCAATCTTAATGGACAAATAGAATGAGGGAGAAACACAACTCATTTTTTTCTAATCCACTAACACTTGAGGATTTTTTTCAAAGGTAACTTTTATGACCAAGACTATCTTGATCGGTGCATGTTATATTACAGACAATAAAAACATATTAAGTACATTACAGAATTTAATCTCTATAACAATCCTGTGCGATATGCACCATTATTTCCATTTTATGTAGACATTAAGCATACTATAGAGAACTCAGGTTATCTATGGCGATATAACACACAATCCTAAAACCTAGTGACTGAAAACAATTTATTATCTCCCAAGCCTCTCATATCTCATCTCCTAGGTGTCTTGGGTATCAGGTGGGAATTTGTCAGTTGGGGTCTCTCATGTTACTGTCATCCGATGTTCACTGAGGCTGACGTCATCTATAGGCTTGACTTAGCTGAATATCCAAAACAGCTCATGCACATGGCTGGAAATTGATGCTAATTTGGGGCTGGGATATAAGCAGATGTTGTCAACTGAAAATCTCACATGTAGTTTCTTCATGTGATGTGGACTTTTTAAACATGGCGGCTGGGTTGTTGGAGGGGGCATTTCAAGATACATAGGCAGAAGCTTTAGGTTTTATTAAACCTATCCTTGAAAGTCCAGAAATATCACTTCTACCACATTCTATTAATAAAACAGGTGACTAAGGCCAGCTCAGGTTCAAGGGGAAGAGAATTAGACGTAGTCTTGATATAGCATACCATGCCTGTAAAAGGAAGGAAGTAATGCACTGTGGCCATCTTTGGAGTCTTATGTGTTATATCAATTTATAAGATATAATCCCATTCCTTGGTGATCTTGAAATATGTAGGAACTGAAAATACCTCATAAATACCTCATTTAGCTTATGAAGCATCCATTGGTGGGGAAGGGGATTAAAGCTGGATAGGGCATGGTGTTAGATATATTGTGAATGAATCAAGAAAGGCTATATTATGCGTAAAAGTAACCAGCCCCAAATCACTGAGATTTAACAAACTTACTTCTCTTTCACACGTCACGTACAAAATTGGTCAGAGGGGAGTATACTTATAGTAGCTGCTCAGGCATTCAGACTAATGGAGTTTCATCTCATTAGACGCTACCTGTCGAAGCATTTCCAATATTCGTGTAACAGAAAAGGGAAACATAGTACATTGCATTCTGTATCGTAAAACTTTCACCTGGGATTGACACACATCATTTTTTTTGCGTCTCACTGTGCAAAGCAAGTCATGTGGCCCTGCCTATATTCCTGCCGTCTGCCCAGAAGGAATATCAGAATATTTTGAAATAGTCCTAATACTTCTGTAACATGTCATGTAAATTCCTGTACAGTTGGGCAGGATTTAATTTAGAGAAAACAGAGAAATTGAAAACTACCTTTTTCTTCTGCGTTTCACAACTCGTTCAATGCTCATTATTTTTCAATGGCTGTTATCTTTGCTGAATGTATTAGGACAAATAATTGCATTCATATTTAATATCTTCTATAACTTTGCAGTGTATCTGAAGCTTTCACATACCTATGTTTTCTGAAATTGTTTTCATTCAATTTAGGTAGAGGAGTTATTATTTACTCTGGTTTGTCAGTCAAAAAGTTAAGGGTCAGAAAATAAAATAATTGACTCAAGGTTGCATTGCACAGTTCTTTGACCTTCAAACTAGACACTTTCCTCTATAGCAAGGATTTTATACTAGAGATCCTAGTAAGGGGACAAGGTGTCCCGTAAAGCCCATAAAACTTCAGTGTCATGTGTGTGCATATGTGTTATGTATTTTACATGATTTATATTCACTTTACAAAGCCATGTTGTCAACAATTAATAGATAGATGGACATTTGAAATTGGAATGCTGTTGATTCACCTGGTTCCTATAGATGGAATCCGTCTTAATTCCAAAAGGTTGATGGAGGAGAGTTCAAAAGAGGACTTTGAAAACTTCCTAGACTTGGTTGTTTACAGGTTTCATACCTGGACTCCTTGCTGACTCATTTTTCCTATCTCTTGCCCTGAGCTGTGAAAATTGAGGCTCCCTTCACAGGCAGCAGTGAACAAGAAATTTCATGTTTTTAGTGTCAAGTCCATCATTTCTAGTGTGACTCATATCTCAGTGGGTGGCAGAACTTCCCCAATGGCAGAGAAGCTTCAGAAAATACTCAGGCCCTCACCCACAAATTTCAGATCAGTAGCTTGTTTCCATTAAGAAATCCTTTTTTTTTTTTCTTCTTCAAATCTTTATTTACACTTAGCATGGCCCTTTCAACTCAATTTGCAAAATGATGAATTGTCCAGATGTCGAAAACAATACATCATAAGGTCCAGGTCACTTTCAATCTGCATTCAGATTGAAATACCTATTTTATGCAGTACAGCAATACAAGAAAGTAGAAGCATAAGGCATCAGCCATGTTAGTCTTCTGCGTGCAAGCAAGTAATTTAAACATCAGCATACATAAATAAATATGGGACAGAGGAGTCAAAACGGACCCATGTGAATTCTTTTCCTGCTAGGTCTGTGATCAAACTTCCACGAGTTTCAGTGACTCTGCTATTAACATGGGGAACTGAGACCTATTAGAGTTATTGTGATGATTTTATAAAATAATGCATACAAAATATCACCTAAAATTAGGGTTAACACAGTTAAAAATCACAAATTAAGGGAAGTACATGGCCTATTCAGGGAATGAATTTTGAGTATAATAAAATAACTACAAGAAAATTTTATGAAAGAGTGAGTGAGACTAGAGAGCGAAACAACTGTTTCAAGTCTCAGGCTCATCCATTTGAACTCTGTCCTGAAGTCAAAGGAAAGTCAATCAAAGGTTGAGAGAAGATGAAAGGACATACTCATTTTTTGAACAATTTATTCTGAAATACTTTCAGAGTTGATAAGACTATGCAAAAATAGTACAAAGTTTCCATACCTTTCATTGAGCTTCCTCCAATGGTAACATTTTTTGTAACTATAGTACAGTATCAAAACCAGGAAACGGAGATTGGTATAATACTATTAAATAAACCACAGACCTTATTGGGTCTCACTGACTTTTACAGGCAATCATTTTGTTGGTGGTGGTGGTGTATATTACTATGCAATTTAATCACATGTATAGATTAGTATAACCATCACCAAAATCAGGATACACAACTGTTCTGTCACTATAAAGAAACTGCATAAGGCCCTTGAGATATATCTAAGTCACTACTTATATGAATGTTTCTTTCGTTTTATACCATGTTTCCCTGCAAATAAAACCTAACTGGAAAATAAGCCCTAGCATGATTTTTCAGGATGACATCTCCTGTACATAAGCCCTAATGTGTCTTTTGGAGCAAAAATTAATATAAGACCCGGTCTTATTTTTTGGGGAAACATGGTAGTTGAGTGCTATTCTATAGTGTGGATGTACCATAGTTTGTTTATCCATTCACCCACTGAAAGGAAGACATTTGGGTTGTTTCTAGTTTGGGGTACTTGAGAGTAAGAGAGGATTTTTGATGGGGAAAATATGAAGACTCAGAAGTGCCCCCAAATCAACATCATTCTTACCATGAAGAGTAGGAATGCTTTCATTTCTTCATGAAGTCATTCCTGAATCACTTACTGCATGTCTACCACATTCTAAAACATAAAAATGATTGTGTAACTTTTCTGGTCAAAACACTTTAATGACTGCCTATTAACCTCTGGATAAAGTGAGACTTTTTCATCATGACTTGTAGGGAAGGCCATTTCCGTTCTAGCCCATGTTGACCAAACCAGCCACGCTCTGGGACCAGCTCACCATGACATCGTTCCTCTTCTTCTTCCCGGAATTCCTTTCGCTGCCTTTTTACCGTACCCACCAGGACTTGGCTGTATGTTTCCCGTCTGCTTGAAGCTTACTTCTAAGGGACCCTTCTTTGCGTTCCTGTGCTAACCTTTATTTTCTCTAATAGAAAAATTATCACTACTTCTTCCACTTTCTTGTGTCGTTGTATAGGAACAGCTTTGGGTAGGAAACTCTGAGTACAGGGTCCATATGTATTGTACTCGTTGACCATCCTCTATTCTCTCTCTAGGTTTTAAAACAATGCTTGTAGGATTCGACCCACCTTTAGGAGTATGAAAGTAGAAGAGAGGTAGAGTCTTCCTTCAACTCATTTATAGTCTGTTGAGTAACTTTTTTAAAAGGAAAGTTTTTCCTTATTTATTAAATTCTTAGTGGAGTCTCAGCTTGAACTTTTGGCTTTCCTTAGAATAATTTGGGTGTTCTCTTAATGAATGGATCCATGTGGCCACTAGGTCACTGGGAAACTTGCTGTTTCACCCGGTGAACCTCACAACCAAAATTAACTCTAGATACAAAGGGAGAGAGTTGAATGCCTGTGGTGGAGCCCAGCAATGACAGCCCAGATTTATGGGGTAGTGTTTACAATGAAGAGACACGACCCATTTTTATGTGATCTGCACCATCCAAAAAGAAAATTGAAATTGTAATTAAAGCAGAGGAAATGACAACTTAAGCATTGATTTTCCCATAAACGTGCCAACCCTCAGAATAGTGGCTGGTCTCTATGTTCCATATCCTGCTGTGTAACTTTAGATGAATGAAACCTTCACTTTCCATAACTAGACTTACACTGGAGTGTATAAATTTCAGCTTGTATGCCCTGATGACTTATCTTTATAGCTGAGCTACCTCTCAGGGTTTGGATTTAGGGAGGAGAACTTCAGAAAAATTGGGAAGAGGTATCCCATTGGGACTAGAAGTTTGCTATTAAAGACTCTTTATAGATCTGCCACTGATAAACATTCAGTCCCATCACTATTTTAGATTTCCCCAATGTCTTATGAAGATTAAACACAAAGGAATTACCATTTATCTGCAAAGGTAAAATTTACATCACCTTTAATCCTTTCATAAGAAGATATATCAGCCACCACATTAATACAAGAGTACAATCTGAAGGCAGAAAGCCATTATATTTGCTTACTGTCAGATATAAAGCTGCAGTTGCAAATCGTGCATGATTTTAATAAGGTTTGATAATATGCTATCAGCTGGTAGGAGCTATAGATTGAACTCTTATAGATTTTTGGCTTCAGCTTCCAAATAATCAATCATGTCGAAATATGAAAATCATTTCATTTCCTTCAATTGAAAAGAAGATGTGATTTAAAATGTCAGACCTTGGATATATGAGCACGATTCCTGTAATCAATCATGTGAAATAAAACATCTTATTTAGTAGCTCTAAAGAAGAAGGGAATATTTGGGGGGGGAATAACTTTTTCTTTTTCTTTTTCTTTTTTTTTTTTTTTTTTGGCATAATGTGGATGAAGCTCATGTAGCATACGCTTATGAATAACACAGACAAACCTAAATCTGGGTTTCATATTTGTTTCTTCTTTCCGCTCAGTAACTTCAGCAAGGAAGTGAATGGATTTTGAAGACCTCAAACCATAGGGCATGGGAGGACAGTATTATCTACTGTATCCAGCTGGTACAGGAATTAGGTACCAGATTCAGGTCACTTGGCTTTAAAAAAAAAATAAAATAAAATAACCTGGATTCAGTTTAACTCCATCACTGCCTGGCTATGTCACGTAGGACAAGTCTCTAAACTTGAGCCTCAGTTTCTCTATCTGTTAAAAGGTTATTTTCATCTATCCATACTCACATAAGGAATCATGCTAGAGGATGGATGTGAGAGTTCTTTACAGATGGAAACTCTATGAAGTTCTCTACAAACCTAAGTGTTGTCATCATGGCTAGACCAAAGAATGTTAAAAGGTACCGGATTTACTTCTTGGTAAACCTTAAGGACGCAGACCGATACCCTTGGACTATGTCCAGCTAGACTGAACTCACACTAAGAGCTGAGGGACTCGACTAAGGAAACAGCCCTTACTCTTAATAAGTGAAACATAACTATAAATTTTGCTAACTTACTGTGTGACTTTAGACAAGTCGCTCAATCTCTTGAACTATAGTTTCCACCTAAGTAAAATAGAGTTTGGATTATATGATCTCTAAGGTTTTTCTCCAGCTCTAAAAATGTGTGCTTTTTTTTTTTAAATTAAAGTAAATATATGGTGATGAAAGGAGAACTGACTGACTCTGGGTGGGTTTTTTTGTTGTTGTTGTTTGTTTGTTTGTTTTTTAGATTTGACATTAACCTCAGTAGAAATGCAGATCAGAGCTGAAACACATTCCTTCCATACATAATACAAATTCGCAATTTGAGCCTTGTCTCTTTAACTTGCACAGAATTAGGAAAAATCCAATCACATTTTTGGCGATAAGTCTGTTATGCGGATAATGACGAGAAACAGTATATGAGAGTGCTTTTTAACAAATAAAATTATTTTAGTTATGTTTAACAAAAATTAGTTGTATCATCCATAGGCCCTTCCAAATATAAGCTTTTGTAGTTTCTGTTTAAATCAGCCTAACCAAGTGTGGTGGGATAGAAGCCCTTGGGGGACCTATTTTAATGATTCATTGTAAGCGCAAATAATTACTTTGTCAACCGTTATGTATTCCTGAATGCCTTAATGTGCTTTGGAATATTTGAAAATAGTAAATTATCTTGAGCTGTTTAATACTTTACACAGTTGATTTCTCTATTTAGGAAAATAAAAGGACTTTCTTAAATTAAGGGAGAGTTTACTGTAGTTGTTTTCTGAATGCTCTTGGTGCCAAAATTCATGGATGCTGAATGCAAACATGGTTGATAAAAGGTAATTTTATTTCTTAGAAACCAAAAGAAGCATGTGAAGGCACAGGCAAAGATAGCCAGTATAGAAAATGTGTTTGACATTTATTGAAACATCCAGAATATTATGTATATTTGTATATAACAGTTTACCTTCCCATCCTTAGCAAATCAACCTTGAAGCTCTAGTTTCTCCTATCTCACCCTGTGTGTGCAGAAGAGTCCGTGTGTGTTTTGCATATTTTCTCTTTCTTTTTGACTGGTTGCCAAAAGTTACTCATATTTTATGGAGCACGAAGAGTGGTATGATAAGAGTTCCTTGCTCCATCATTTTTCTCTACCAGAGACAGATGGGTTTCTCTTTTCCTTCTTGTTCATTAATCATGCTCAAACTGAGATTTTTTTTAACTCTCTCTAGGTTTTTTCCTCTTTTGTTTTTCAGGAATTTCTCACATTGCTTGACATGTATGGTTATATGATAAAGACTCGCTGGGGCTGTTTTATCCTGCTGGTTTACTTCCTGAGCAATCTTGGATCATCAGCTGGCTGGAAAAGCAGTCTCTTATCACTTTTGCAGAATGACCATTTTATCTTAAAAACAAAAACAAACAAACCGAAAAAAAGAAAAAAAAAGGAAAAATGATTATATCCTGAACATGCACTAATCCTGATAAGGTTATTATTTTCTCTCCCTTCCAGAATGTGGGCTGCCAAATTAATAGAAAATCCTCTAGTGATTCATTGAGTCTATGATGGAAGCAAGCTGGGACTGGCGACCCAGCTCCATTTCCCCTATGTTTGGAGATAGACTCAGCAGATTTGAGATCTAAAATCAGCCGTAACTACACTCGTGGTGTGATGTCCCACTATTCGCTCTCTCCTTCTTGAAACACTTTCTTCACTTGGCTTCCAGTTCACCCTAACCCTCGTCGTTTCTTCCAGGTTGCTCCTGCTCAGTCTCCTTTGCTTGTTTCTCTTCATCTCTGACACCTCCTATCACTGGAATGTGCGGGCGGTGAGACTTTGAAATTCTTCTTTCCCTCCTCTCACTCTCCTGGTGACCTCTTCCACTCCCACGCCTTTAAATGCAGTCTGTACTTTGGAGATTGCTCACATTTCTATGTCCAGTGCTGGACGCTCCTAAATTCCGGACTCATACATCCACCCGCATATTTGACATTCTCCACTAGTATACTAAATACCATCTCAAGATTGACGTTCCACAAACAAGCGGGGATCGCCCCACAGTATTTCCCATTACTATAAATCACAAATCTATCTTTTCAGTTCTTCAGCGCTTATGCTCTGGGATGAGTCTTGACTCTTTTCTTTCTCTTACAGCTCATAGTCAATCCATCATTAAACCCTGACATTCAATCATCAAAAAAGATCGAACTCCCAAACATTTCTCATCACATTTGCCAAACCATTATTATCACTTGCCTGCCTTAGTACAATAGCTCCGCACCTGGTCTCACCTTCTGCCCCCATCCTTCTAGGTCTAGTTTGAACTTAACAGGTGTCATCCTGTCAGAGGTAACACATCACGCTGCCCCTCTGTTCAAAGCCCCCCAAGATATCTGCAACTCATTTGAGGTAAAAGCCGAAGTCTTTCAATGACCGATAGAGCCCTATGCAATGGCCTCCCCTGACTGCTTCTCCGAGTTTATCTCTGAGGACGCTTCCTCTGACTCACGCCTTTCCAGCAACACAGGCCTTCTTATTCCTCCAAAGTGCCAGGCACAGTTTTTCCTCAGGATTCTGCTGTTTCTCCTCCCTCTGCCTGAACTAGTACCCAGCAGAAAAGAGTTACTCCTTAAATATTTACTGAATTTCGGAGAAGGAAAGCTGGGCCAGCGATGGCCCCTCCCTTCTCTTAGCATTCCTTCTCTACTGCCTAGGATCTTTCTAACTCCTCTGAATCTTCTTTTACATCCTGAAATATGCTACTGTGTTTTTGTCCTCAAACCCTTTCACTTTGTACCCCTCCGCTCTTTTTTGTGATTGGAATTGTTTTCAAGCCACAAGCAACAGAAATCACAACAGTGACTTCAACAAATAGAGATTTATTTTTCTCATCTGAATATATGTTGAATAATGAATGTTTGCTGGCACTGAGTTAGTAGTTCAGGAACATAAGGGCTGTGAGAAGGCTGGTTTGATGGCTGTGTTGGCCCTTGCTTCCGTGGTCACAAGATAGTTACAGGAGCGTCTAGAGGTGTGGAACAGCTTTCTACATGTCAGGGAGGTTCTTTGTGTGTGCGTTTCTCTAAACAGGTAGCAAGAGACCTTTTTCAGAATGCCACCATCCCCATGGCAGACTGTGATATCTCCTAGTTCCAAAATCGCTGGACCAATAAAAAAGGAGGATAACTTTTTGGTAGGCAAAGGATAATATCAATCTCATCCCTTTCCCCTTACTAATGCTTACGTCTTTTTAACTTTTAGCTCAGATACTATTTCATGCTGGAGGTCTATGTTGATCAACCTCCCCCTGTCACAACTGTGGGCTAAACACCCTTCTTTCTGGGGCCTGTAGGCTTCTGAAGTTTTCTTACAACAGCACTTTCATGCTTCACTATGAATCAGTGTTCTTTGTATGCCCCATCCCCCAACACCACCCTCCAACACAAACACACACTCACAAACCCTGGTTAGAGAAGCCAGAATGAGAAAGGATTGAAACCCCAGGACAGAAAACACATTTTTCTCATTCACATTGGAATTCCCAGCATCTAACCTGTCTAATGATTAAGTCATACATGAATTATTTTTTTTAAATGGAGGGGCTTTCTCTTAATGACTTGTAAAATCAATTTTGCACTAAGTCAGTGTTTCCAGGATTATTAGAATCATTTTCTTATGGATCTATAGCCTAAGCCAATATTTAAACTTTCATTATCCCCAAACCTCCTCTCCTCATTTAAGGACTTGAAGTCTCATCAATTAAATGATTTAATGCACATTACTAAATACTTAAGCGTTATTTGATCATTGTTTGGCGCAATTGGGGAAGCAAAGTATGACATCGGCACAACTCTCAGATGTAGGTTAGAAGATAAAAATAAGTATCATAAGTTTTCAAGCTCTTCCGGCAGGCATCTTCTGCCCCCACTATGGATTTTCCTTTGGACTAAAGGTGGGCAGGGGGGAAGGATATTATCCCTACGTGTGCTCAAAGACGTGAAAATACTAGTGTTGGAGAAAGACAACACAGCTATCCGTAACACAGAATGGTTATTGCTAGAGCAGATAGAAAGCACTGCAGAGTGGGTTAAGGGTGAATGCCTTGGAAACGCTAGCCTGAGATCAACTTCCAGCTCTGTTTTACAAGCCAGGTGATAATAGGCACATTAGCTAATCAACTCAAACCTCAGTTTCTTCATCTTTGCAATGGGGATCCCAATACCTCCTCAGGGATGGTTGTAAGTTTCAAATTAGACACTGTGTGCAAAGTGATTAGTCCAGTGTTTGGGTTACTGTCTATTCCCAATAAGTCCTGAAATTTATTATTGTCATTATTATAAATGAGGTGCCGTTACATCATGAATATGGAGTAATTGACTATACAAAATTATGTGTTAAAGTAATTACGACAAATGACTTTAAATCGATATTTGCTTCTTTTAATGGTTGGGAACAATGTTCTATTTGTCCTACTTCTAAATCCAGCTATGCAAAGAGCTGGTCCACTACAAGGGGTAAAATCAACACAATTTTGCAATGGGTCCCACTTTCTGGTTCCTTATGATGTCATTACTTCACTTGCCCTGCTTCATCCCAGAGACACACACCAATTTTATTTCAGCCTCTTGTTCCTAGTAGCTATAACATTGATATGAGGTTACAGGAACTTTACATCAGCGTGCCTTTAAATATAGAGGGTGTGTTTGAGTTCAATCGGCACATGCCTCCATTGCATAGATGAGAAAATGACTCTGCTGTGATCAGTATCAGATTTTAGAGCCCTTTGGTACATACAGCTCAAGTTGAAATGCAGGTCACTGGAATCCATATTTACTCCATACCGCTGGTTGCCTCAGACGCAATTATTCATGGGCGCAGGGAGTAGAAATGGGGATACAGTACTTTTTCTAAGAGTATTGCAGGGCCAGGTCAATTTTAGATATTTTTGACACGTGGATGGTAAAGATAATATTGGGTGGGCAACCGGAGGCCTCAAATATTTTGCCATCAACTATTCTGCTTTCCACTTAAGATGGGATCTGTGTTTCTTAAAAAGGCCGTCTACAAAGGATGAGCTTACCTTCCAAGGGGAGATAAAAAATAAGCAACACGTAATAAATCAGTCAATTTTTATAGTAGGCTAGAAAGAAGGTCATAAATATTATAACAAAGAAAGAAAAAATAGAGGAAAGGGGATTAAGAAAGCACGGGATGGGGAGGTCACAGGCAGCATTAAATAAAGTGCCAGTCGTGGCCCACGGCGTCTAGGCAGGGTCCCTCGTCTCACAGAACTCCCATTTCAACATCTCCTTTAGCACCTCTTTCTGGACAGTGTATGTCTCAAAAATGTGTTGGAGCATGCGAAGATGCATGAATGCTTGCAAATGTATATGTGTGTATAACTAACTCATGGTCATAGAAGAAAGACCTTAACGATACTCGATTTAATCCTCCAGCCAGCATTTGAGTATCTTCTATGGTAGCATGGTGAGCTCAAATCAAATAATAGGTAAGAACAATTAGAAAGTTCATGAGTCAATGATTTATTTACACTTTTCTTACGAAGCCTAATTACTTGCTAGCTAAAACATGGGCCTCTGTTTTAGTTAGAGAAGCAAGAGAAAGAAAGGATGGCTGAGCACCTGGAACCTTTCTAGTGTAAGAAAACTGTCAGGTAACTACGCGTAATGGTTAACATTCAAACCTTTTACATGTGGTCATACAAGGCTTTAGTAACGGCAAACTTTTATTGAGAATCCCCTCACCTGTCTTTCACACGCGCACGTGCGCACACACACACACACACACACACACACACACAGAGAAACACACACACACACACACACACACACACACAGTTAAACAGATCTGTAAACAGTACTGAGTTTTTTGTTTCTTTGTTTGTTTTTTAATTACTACTCTCCTGTTATATTTATTAGTTCTTCATTTAAAAACAATAGGCTACACTGGTCCTTAGGGTTGCCATATAAAAGGCAGTAGCCCCAGGTGAATTCGTATTTCTGATAAATAATGACTGGTTTTCAGGACAAGCATATGCCAAATATTGCATGGGCCTACTTATACTAAAAACCATTTGTTGTTGATCTGAAATTCAAATTTAACTTGGCACCCTGTATTTTTATTTACAAAACCTGGCAAGCTTTTGGGTCTTAAGTTCCCCAGAGATTTTTGGTCAGATATGTGTTTTTTTTCTTCCTTCTTTGGGTTCTAAACTCTAGGTTTGTGTAAACCTGCTGTAGAATTGCTCACGCTTCAATCGTTAATTTATTCAATATTATTTTTGCATGCCTATTGGGTCAGGCAAAGTGCTACATAAGCTACATATCTGATACACTGGTAAGCTAAATAGGTCTGAACGTTTCCTTCATTTGGCTTACAGTCTCATAAATAAATAACTACTTATTAGGAAAACACCCTAACGTGTGCTAGTGATATGTAGATGGAGTATGTATCACTAATGCACAAATTTGTTAGTTCACAGTCTCGTCCAATAATCACTGTGCCAATATCCCCTGTGTGAATGAGGGAGGGGACAACCTCTAAAATAGTGGTTTCCTAATATCGATTTCACATCAGTGCTGACACATTGCAAAATAGTTTTGAACATTTGATATTTGTCAAACACCTTGTTTAACTCAGTGTTTTATTTAAAACTCAAAGCGGCACTGAGAGATACATCCAATTATCATCTCCATGTTACTAATAAGGAAGGTGGGGCTGAGAAAGTTAAATGAATTGCCCAAATCTATATAAAAAGGCTATGATAAAACTGGAATTCCAACAGATGTGTGACTACTTAGAATAGATAGTTTCAGGCCTTGTGCTCTGCTAATTGAGAATGACTTATATGATAGATCCCTGGAGTTTCTAAATCAGTAAGTCTGGAATAAGGGTTGCAGAACATATTTTGAACAAACTCCCTCGCTGACTCTTTTAGCAGCAAGATTTGGGCCCTGCTAATTTAGACCGTCATAACCTAATTTAGCCAAAACAATTTAGGGCACTGTTGCGTAAGCCTCATTTTTACAACCGTCAGTTCTTAAAACCTCAGCCATAGGGGTTTCCTGTTACGAGGTTGTGGGAGGCAGGAGCAGAGCTAATCAGAGTTTCCAGTACATAGGAACCATAGGTCTTTTTCCCAGACCAAATGTTTTTCTAGTTTGAGAAACCATTCCTCCTATGGTCTGGCCCCAGTGTCTCTTCCTCCTGATTGTGCACCCCTAAGATTTTGCCGGTTTAGTCAGGTTAGTGACAATTTAGCATTAAGCATGTATTCTTTTCCAGACATGGCTTTTCTATAGAAGATTAGAAGGGAACTAGTTTAAAACATCTGGGCTTGACCTGAGGCATTCATCACCTTGCCAGATACAGAGGCTACGGGCAAAGGAAGGCCCAGGAGAGGGGACTCATGTGACAGATACTGACACAGACTTCTAGGAAGAGTAGGTGAGAATTAAATGCAGACCTGGGTGGGCATAGTTTAAGGTCAGGTTTTCAGTGAGGTGGTGAGAGTTCCAATAGTTTGATGAGAAATAGCAAAAGTGACTTTGTATTATTTTCTTTCCTTCCTTTGTTTTCTTCTTTTTTCCTTCTCCCCTTCCTTTCTTACTCCCTCCCTCTCTCCTTCCCCCTTCCTTCCTTCTCTCTTCTTTCTTTTCTCTTTTTGTTCCTTCATCAAAGAAATATTTGTTTAACTTTTTAATTTTTTTGCTGAAGTACACTTATACACAGGAAAGTGCATAAATCTTGGCTGACACCTTGATGAATTGTCACAAAGACGATGCCCCACATAGCCACTACCCAGATTAGGAAAGAATAATATCAACAAACTCAAATGCGACGCTAATCCCCTATCTGTTACTATGCTCACCCCCAAAGCTAACATTATCCTCATCCATGTGACCAAAAATTACTTCTATCTCCTTTTGATCTGGTACCAGGAACAATACTTTGTGTATTGTTTCACATAGGGTTTATTTTACCAAGCATTACACTAGTGGAATTTATTTGAGTTGTTTGAATGTATTTGAGTTTGGTGTAGCAGTAATTTGTTCTTTTCTATTCCTGAATATTATTCCATTCTGTGCATGTATCAGCATTTATTAATTCTACTTTTTATAGACATTTATCTTATTTCAAATATGACTAGTGATAATACTAGTTGTACTAGTAATAATGCTCACAACTATGACCAACAATACTGCTATGAGTATCCTTGTAATGCATCTTGGGAAAACATTCACGCATTTTGCTTTGGGTGTATAACCACGAAAGGAATTGTGAGGTCATTGGATAAGTATGTCCCCTTATAGAAAATATTGCCAAGATGTTCACCACAGTGGCTGGGTTTATCTGTAGCCCACCAGCAGTAATTGAGAGTTGGAGACACTCTACATCCTTTTCTTGTATAGGTATCCAATTAAACAACCCAGCACCACTGACGGAAAGACTTTCTTTTCCCTACTGAACTCCTGTTTCATGTTTCCTTAAACAAAGTGACAACATATATGCATGTTTAGCTAGTATCCGCTGATCTGGTTCTGTGTTGAGTCCTGGTAACTGAGATAAAATGTTTAGTGATCTCAGTCTTGTACTGCCCATGTGACAGAAACCGTGTTTTCTATCCTAGCCCACATTTTAATTGGGGTAACAAATAATAAATAAGTGACCCATCAAATCAATAAGGTAAATTGTCATGCAGTGAGAAGGAAATGAGAAGGAAAGAGAAAGGACAAAGGCTGCTGTGGCAGAGAACAGAAGGAAGGGCAGTCCAGTAGATGAGGTGGAGGAAGGACCCTCTGAGAAAGTAGAATAACAGTTAAACAGAGACCTGAAGGAAATACTTTTCCTGACATAAGAAAAATTAACCACCCAGTAGCCGAGGCAGCATCTGGCTTGGCTCATTGTGGGAACTGGCAGGAGGTTGGGGTGGCAGAGAGGTATGAATGATGCAGCAAATGGTACGACAAAGAGCAAGAAGAAAACACAGGATTATGTGGGGCCCACCCCCGAGGTAAAAGGTTTTCATCTTTTTCCCCCTAAGAGTACAATGGAAAGCCATTGGAGTTTTAATGGACAAAATGTCACAATCTGTGTTACATGGTTATATAGAAAATATGTTGGGAGTGGGGCGATTCATCGAAGCAAAACAAGGGGTGGGGTTCGGCTGCATTGGTCCCCAACACGTAGAGTAGGGACGCAGCAGTGGGCCCAAGGATCATTCTCTCATCATCACTGTGCTCAGTTGAGAGCTTTGTTTTCTATTTATTGAAGAGCCTGACTTTTTCCTTGTCCCTGAAGGATACAAGCATTTGCAGCCTTTCCCACCTAATCGGGTAAGTTGTTTCATGTGATCCCATCTTCTTACCTAATTGGTCCCTGTGCTTGAATCCTGGCTGCTCAATCAACTTACAGACTTTGTACAGGAAAGAGCACCTTTCATCTCTGTACTTTTCAGAATGGAAAGCAAGAGAGATCCTAAGGAAAAAAGAAAAATGGTAGAAGTATTGATTTTGATTCTGGCATTTGATTCTGGAACATTCTGGTAATGCCTCTGACGGGGGATGGTTTTACATACCCTGTGCTTGACAGAGTGTTTTTAGTGTGGCTGAGAGAACTATGAACTTGGTGTGAAAGAACAGAGCTGTTTAGGATTGATGTTTTGACCCCGCCATTTGTTCTACGTGACCTTGAATCACCTCTCTCTGGGACTCAACTTTTTCATGTACAAAATGAGAAGTGATTCTTCCCTTGTTGCCTGCTTCTCAAAGTTAATTTGATGGTGAAATGAGCTACTCAACATGTAAATCGTGGAGTGCTTTTCAATTGAAAGGAATTGTTAATACTTTCAGGATTCTTTGATCCAGTAGCAGGCTCCTGCCCACTTATCTCCGCCATTACCACCAGGGCTGTCACTTTGTGCTCATGCATGGTGGGGAGCTCTTGGTTTACTTAATTCCCTGGGGAATGGCAATTAAACTGTATTAAAGGCTTTCTTTTTAAATAAGCTGCTTCAGTGCCAGCCATCCTTGGTGGCGACTGTTAGGATAAGAACCTTGTCTGGTGAACCACAAGATGGCGCCAGAATCCCTTTCTGCCTCTCCCGCCTCTCCATCACCCTGCCTCCAGCTCCCACCTATTCCTCTTTTGCATCTGCGCAGGCTCCACTGGGGTTGTGATGAATTTGTTTGCTGGGAAAATCGTTTTTCCCTCAGGAATCTGTGGGACAAAAAAAAAAAAAAAAAAAAAAAAAATACCTTGTAGGCTCGGCTATTGTGGAATTTTATTTTTATTTTTTTGGTCTGGCACTGATTTACCTCCCCATAGCTTTCCAATTCACCCAAAACTCCGCTCTTCTTAAATTTAGAAGGAACAGAAAAAATGTATAGGGACAGTGGTTTATGCAAGTTTTCGTGTCTCTGAGAACCCTGCTCCTGAGGCCCACTCGCACACAACTTCTGTTTGTATACACAATGGCATGATGCACGCCAGGCTGTTCCTAATGAAGAGATTATCTGCCTGCGTCTTCTCCTCCCTCAGCACCAGCAGATAATTCTCCCATATTGTCACTGCTTCCTTTCCAGGTGGCCAGAGGAGCCCTTCCCAGGATTTCCCCCCGTGGGATCTGTATTCATTAGTTAGGCCAGGTGACTCTCCGCGGAAGACCAGATTTATTCTCCAACCAGCTCTCTCATTCAACAACCACAAGATCACAGCACTTCACAGATGGCAGGTCAAAATAGATTTTTATATCCTCTAGTCCAGTGGCTCTCAAACTTGAGCATCAGAATCATCTGGAAGTCTCCTTAAAGCACAGGTTGCTCCACCACCCCCATCCCACCCCCAGACTTTCCTGTGCAGTAGATCTGGGGCAGAGCCTGAGAATTTGTATTTCTTTCTGATTCCCTGTGGAGACTGATGGCTGTGGGTGTCCCAGGGACCGCACTCAGAACCATGGTGTAGTCCAGTCCTATTGATTCACAGGTTTGTAAACTGAGGTTCAGTGAAGTGAGATGATTGTTCAGGGTCTCACGGAAATGGAAATTAGCCAGAACTAGGAATTCGGAAGGCGTTTAAGCAAAAGTTTTCATTTCAATTGGAGCTGGTTAGAAATCTCCTTTTCTTCTCTTTATGGAGAAAGGATTTGCTGAGCAAATTTGCAGAGGAAATCAGATTGTAGGTGAAATGTTTAATCTGCATTTAATCACTTGAAATAGAGTTCTAGTATTTTTTAGTTTAAATTACAGCATGAACTAAGAGGCACCTGTTTCTAAGTCAAGGGACTGACCGTTTGTGCTGCCACTTCTTAATGGCTGTTGCCCTCAGGCAGAATTCCAGGGAAAGCTGTTCGCTGACGGATGGTCCCCAGCATTCACCTTACCCTACCTCCATCCCAAACCAGGATTACTTCCTTGTAATAACTTGGGATCATTACATTTGTTTAATAGCCAAATGAAAGTAAACTAATTTAAGCTTTATTTAAAGAAGTTTATTCTAATATTTTTTTCCAACAGCATGGTTCCCCTAGCACTTGTGGGAAGTGACATGACTTTTAGATATGTGTGTATGAATAATTGATAATAATAGTTACAGCTGTGGATTTATTTGTACTGGTACCTTCGATTTGGGAAAACAGATACTAGTATTCAAGTAGTTGAATTCATGTGGTAGTAATGTTCCATTTTATACCCAGTGTATGAAAAATGGGAATCAATTTAAAGATAAATATCAAAAGAAAAATAGAAAATATGGTATGAAATGTAGCCAAACTCATTCAGATGATATTTGAATGAAGGAAGTTTGTTAAATACTACGGCAGTGACTAAAATAATTCAGCTATTAGTACACGTTCCCATTTGCAGATGTTCACAAGGAGGCTGAGTAAATTTGTGGGGAGATGATCATCCTTATGGATTAGATGATTTCTAAGCCCCACCAGTTCTGTACGTCTTGATTTCCCTCACCATTCCATGAATCTGTCAAATCATGTCAGCCTCCATGATTCTGGATATGGTATTCCATTTTGAGAGCAGGAGGGGCTATCTTCTGCGGGTACAAATCTACCTTTTACTCACAGTTGAGTCCATGTCGCGTAAAACGTTCCCTGAAATTCTCATTTCTTCTTGTGCTTCCTCTGTTCTGTAACCATTTGGCTTCTATGCTCTGTAACAGTCATAGTCTAATTGATCCATCCAACGTTGAATACCTACAATGTATGAGGTGCTGGCCCACATATGAGTTCACTTTACCATTCGATAGATTAGCATACCACACGGAATGGCTGACAAGCAAGCTAATGGTCTGAATTGTGTGCCTTCAAAAGTCTTATGTTGAAATCCTAATTCCCAGACTGTGACTGCGTTTGGAGAGAGGGCCTTTGAAGAGGTTCAGTGAAGTCCTATGGAAGGACTCTAATCCAAAAGGACTGGTGTCCTTATTCGCATGCAAACAACATGGAGATGAAGGGGTGAATGTGTGAGGACATAGAGCGAGGTGGCCATCTGCATACCAAGGAGAGAGGCCTTCAGAAGAAACCAAACTTGTGGACCCTTGATCTTGGACCTCCAGTCTCCACAATTCTGAGAAGATAAATGTCTCTTGTTCAAGTCCCCCATTCTGTGGTATTTTGTTACAGTAGCTCTAGCAAACTGACACAGGCTTTAGGGTATGTGTGTTTAGAAAAGCCAATGGGTGGAAAACGTCTTCAGAGAGAAAGAGAATCTGAGGGATTCTCTCAAGAATGAAGGTGAATTTATTGGGTGCACATTAGAAAGGGCATTCCTAAAACGGAAACGTGCAAAAACCAGTTGTTGGGTTATCAACATTATTTTATACCAGTGCACAGGTAGGTGTAGAAGGACGTTCTTGGAAGCATTGTTTATAAAATGAAAAAGTAGATAATAGAAGTCTATCAATGGGGAAAGATTAAAGAGAATTAATGAATCTATAGAAGATTACATGGAAAAAGCTCAAGACACATTTCCTGTGTACTCTTAAGTAAATGGGGTCTGACACTCTACAGGGAAAAATGCTAGCATTCTGTCAGGTGAATTTAGGTTTAAAATCAAACAAACAAAACTACGCAAATAATATTTACTAGATAATTATATTGTAAAATTCTCTCTAGTGATTGAAGTCATGCTTTGAAGTTGAAATGAGGGGATAATTGCAATTAGAAGGTGACGTTATGGAGAAGAAAGACTGTCCTAAATCTTGTACTTGACTGAAGCTCAGTGAGGGGATGGTCCATTTTTCTCCTACTTACTATTGAATTTCCTGTGCCCAGCATAGTCTTTAGGATATTGGGGATTCTAAATACATAGTTTTTGAATGAATGACTGTGTGTGAGTATATCAGAAACCTGAATTATAAAATAAGAAGACTTATGCTTCTGTTTTGGTTTTGGTATAATTTTTTGTAAGGTGGTAAGTAGGTTAGTGGATATTAGATTGTCATCTGCAAGATAAAGATATTTGAGCAGAAACATAACAGTCAAGACAATATAACGTTAAAGCAATAAATGTGTAATGGTTAAAAGTATAGATAGAATCAGGTTCTAAATCTGGCTCCTCTAGACCTACTCCATCTCTCTGACTGCATTCTCTCCTTTGCAAAATGAGGTCAGTCTGGTGGTTTTTTTAAAAGTATACATATTTGTTTCTGATTATAAAAATGAGCACCCTTACTCTTAGTCAGTTTACAAATATAGGGATATGTAAAGAAGAGAATAAAATAACCCCTTTTCTCACCCAAGTAATAGCACACATAAAAATTTTTGATATATTTCCTTTCAAACTTTTCTCATATGTATTTATATATACTACATGTCTGGCATCATTCAGCATTAACAAATCAGTTTTGTCACCTTATTTACACTGTTTTGTCACCTTATATTATATAGAGGCTATTTTCTTATGCCATTAAATATTCCTCGTAGATACCATTTAAATGACTCTATAACATTCCAAAGTATGTATTTATCATGATTTATTTAATCATTCTCCTAATTTTGGACATTTGGCTTGCTTCCAATTTTCAGCATCAAGGGTTATATTGCAATGAATCTCTTGGCACATAGAGTCATGGAAGGGAATTTGTAAGTCAATAGTATCAACTAATTTTAAGGTTCCTGACATATATTGCTAAAATGTTTTTCATAAATGCTGTGCTGGTTATACTCCCGCTATATTTATTAGCTTTCGTGAGGTTATCCTGCAGGAAAAACAACATCAACATTTCAGTGGGTTCAAAAATCACTGCTGTTTTCTTTGCTCACAGTATCCACCAGCTGTGGGTTAGCTTCAGCTCTTGTTCATGTATTTCCTTCCTTCTGTAATCCAGGCAGCAGCAGCTCTATCTCGGACATGCTGATCTTAAAGCAGAGGGAAAAGAGGAATGGTGCCATCGACATGATACCTCTTAATGTGCTGCTCAGATAAAGTGCTTGCCACTTCTACTCACGTGCCCTTGGCTGAAGCAAGTCACATGCACAAGCTCAGTATAATAAAGTAAGAAAGATACTCCTCCTCAGAGGAGGGCACAGCCAGGAGCCCTATAAAGATGGAACTGGCAGAGAGAGTCAGCAAATATTTAGAACAAATAATACAATACACACATACTGCAGTAATTCTGATTATCCCACAGCTTTGCTGATATTGAATATGACAATCTAAATATTTGCAAATTTGATAGGGGAAGATGATAATATATCTTATTCAATTGCATGCATTTATTTGCTTGTGAGACTCAGAATATTTTCATTGTTTGTGTCATCTGGGTTTAGTTTATTCAGGATTCTTGCCTTATTTTTCTATCATATTTTGTCTTGTGTTTTTTTTATCTGTTTTTTTTTTTTTTCTTTTTGAACAGCAAGACTTTACTGATCAAGTTTAGTGTGTGTGTAAGTGTGTGTGTGTGTTTCCTGATTCCACCTTAAATTTATTTTGATAAGTGGCACATTAAAATTCACATGTAGTCAAATTTATCATTTTTCTTTGTAATTTATTTGCTGGCTTTCTGCTTAAAAAGTGTTTCCCTAAAATCAGACTCATTTGCACCTTCTTCTTCTTCTTCTTCTTCTTCTTCTTCTTCTTCTTCTTCTTCTTCTTCTTCTTCTTCTTCTTCTTCTTCTTCTTCTTCTTCTTCTTCTATAATGTTTTCCTTTAACCCTTTAATCCATCTAAGGTTAGTTTGCAGTTAGAATATTGAGATGAGGATAAAACTTGACTTCACAATCGTGAAACAGCATATAAGTTGTGCCTTTCTGTATTTATCATTTTCTCGTTTACCTTCTTAGTTGGAAACAGAAGTGCAACGTAGAAAGCATACTGAATGGTGGGGTTGGGGAACAACCAATGGATTTGAATTCTAGAAACAGCTTTGCAATTAAATTGTTGCATGACTTTAAGCAAATCGAATAACTTTTCTGGGTCTCTACCACTTCATCTGTAAAATGCTTGTTGGCTACTGTCCAGGTCAGGCACATTTCTATTACATAGCCTATCACTGCCCAGTCCTGTGGCCACTGCAGACGTGGCTAATGCAATGGACCACGTTTCCTTTCTGAGTTAAAATACCCCAAAATTCTTCCCACAGTAACCCAAGAAGTTGCTCAATCATCGTGCCAACTAAACAGCATATACCAGTAATGCTCTAAGTCAGAATGGTGGAGTCCTAATGCAAATATCTATTCTAAGGTTATTCTGCCTATTCTGTTTAGAAATTGCCTTCCTAACATGCACTCTAAGGTCTATTTTGATCCTACTGGTGTCCAGTGTTCCAATCAAACTGCCATTGATCCCATAATAATATATATACAACTATACATGTATATGTATAGGTGTATATATATGTATGTGTATATATATAATATATATATATGTATATATATGCATATATACACATATATAATATATACACATATAATATATTACATATATTATATGTATATACATATATAATATATATTATATATACATATATTATATATACACATATATGCATATGTATATAATACATATATATATCTATATATACATATATATCTATATATAATGAAGATTTGCTAAGATAATTGTGAGGTCATGAGATACGTATTGTTATACATATTTTAGGTATTTGCAGCCTTGTTGCCAATGGATCTTGCTATAACAGTTAACCTCAGCATTCTCACTTATTATAATATTAGTTCTGGCTCAAATTTTTAAAAAGTACAAAGTTAAGGGTCATAGTCTTTCAGAGTTGGAAAGGACCTTACATCATCTATCCCAACCTGTTCACTTCTGAACTGTTAGCATTCTATAGTTCAGAAATATCAACCAGCAATCATGACTTTCATAATGTAAAACAAAAACAGAAAGGCAACAAGTTTATTTTTTTACATTAAAAAATTTTTCAATTACAGTCAACATGCAATATTATACTAGTTTCAGGTGCACAACATAGTTATCAGACATTTATGTAACTCACAAAGTGATCATCCTGATAAGTCTTGTACCCATCTGACACCATCCATAGCTATTAAAACATTGTTGACTAGATCCCCTATGCTGTACTTTATATCCTGGTGACTGTTTTTATACCTGACTGTTTGTACTTCTTAACCCCTTCCCCTTTTTTATCCATCGCCATCCATCCCCTTTCCCATCTGGCAACCAGGAAAATGTTCTCTGTATTTATGAGTTTGTTTCTGTTGAGTTTGGTCATTTATTTTGTTTATTAGATTCCACATATAAAGGAAATCATACGGTATTTGCCTTTCCCTGTCTGACTTATTTCATTTAGCGTAATACTGTCGAGGTCTATCCACGATTCAAGTGCCAAGCGCTAATAGAAATCTCCTATGGTAAAAGGTTTCATTGTCATTGGGAGAGTATCTCCAAGCTCACCTGTTTACTACCTGAGGTCTGATGTTGTAGCTGCTAAAATTTTAAACAATATTTCAGTATCGTGCCATTCCGTACTTAGTAATGTTACAGTTATTTAGTGTGTTTCTCTTATATTTACAGCCTATATTTTAGTGATGAGGCATTCCAGAATAGATTCCTTTTCTCCTAGCAGCAGATATGTACAATCTATTTGATTTGGGGGGTAAAAAAAGAAAAACAATACCTACTAACCCATTGGGGCTAGGTGTGATTATCCAATTTAGATCCTATCCCTTAGTGGTTATGGACAGACTTGATATGCCCAAAGATTACATAGAAAAAGTGGGGAAAAGTCCTCATAGAAAAAGCATTTTAAGGTTAAAAGCTTATTTATCATATTTATACTGCTAATATTTTCTCTATTTTGCTCCTCCCACCCTCTGAAGTGAAAACTGCACAATGTTGATATTGGGTTGAGACAAGATCTAGGAAGTTATTGTATTGTCAGTATTTATACATTTTTGTTGTCTCCCTTTCCTTTTGCGTCAGATTTAGATGTAAACAGTGGGCTATGGACCCCGAGCTATGTGTTAATAAAGATCCTGTTTCCACTCGACTCTGTCATATTGTAAATTACCTTAGAACTCAAAATACTCCCAATTACTCTATGTGTGTTGCTGCTCTTCCAACACTTTTACTTGAAAGCTTAAAAAAAATAAAAGTAGCCAAAGATCTTGCAGGTTGGTAATGACAGAGTAGAAATCAGCATCCATTATCTCTAGACGCTCAAGCACAGTGCTTCCTAATATATTAAATCCCTTCTCCTACAAAGTTAACCATAAATTCTCCCATTCCTCTCAAGGCCTGGAGCTATGACCATTCCCCTTCAGTTGGCCAAGAGGAGGAATGAAACATTGACTTTTTGTTTGCAATTGCTAGTATCAAAAGAATATTGATATGGTCGAGATGAAGCATTAAAATCAAAATTATGTAGGGAATAAAAAGGCAGCATAAATTAGAAGCATTTGCTTTTACTGTGGTTTAAAAGAGTTAGCATTATGCCAGCCTCATATAACATTCTGGGGGTGAGTTTATGGATGGATTGGGCAATATATCAAAAACAGCGTTAAAAACCAATGAGTTAGATATGGCAAACGGCCACTGCAGAGTAAATGAATGGTCATCAACAGAGGCTATCCTCAGGAAATACTGAATTGTTTTCCCTGGTGCATGGTAAGGTAGGACATGAACAATCAGTGTTGAACTTATAAGCATCCATTGTCATCCTCTGTTTCAATCCTTTTGTTAATTTAGAAGTTTCAAGTTACATCATTTACCCAACGTCATTGAATGAGATAAAAGAGTAGCAGATTAATTTACAAGTTGAAGGTTATGTCATCTACCCAATGTCATAGAGTGAACTAAAGGAATAGTTAGCTATTGTTGTATTACAAATTACCCTAAAACCTAATGGCTTAAAACAATAGTAAACCACATTGAATATCAATATATATATATATATATATATATATATATATATATATATATATATATATATATATATATATATATATTCATAGGATGTTATGTACAGCATAGGGAATATAGTCAGTGGTATAGTAACAGCTGTAGACAATGTCGGATGAGTGGTAGACTTGGAGGGGGGATTATCACTTTGTGAGGGGTGTAAACATCTAATCATCACGTTGTTTGTACATCTGAAATTAATATAAAATAATAAAAAAATAGTAAAAACAGCAAACCTTTAATATCTGTCACAGTTTCTGTGAATGAGAAATCTTGGAGATAGTTAGCTGGATTTTCTGTCTCAGAATCTCTCATGAGGTCACTGTCAATATGGTGACTGGTACTAGTCATCTGAAATTGTGACTGGGCTGAAGGCTCTGCTTCCAAGGTGGCTAACTCATGTGGCCAACATATTGGTCGTGGTCGTTGGCAGGAGGCCTCAGTTTCATCCCACATCGTCCTCTCCATGAGCTGCTGGAATGGCTGACTTGAAATGGCAGAATGAGTGGTCCAAAGGAGCTCAAGGCAAACTGTCCTCTAAGACCTCACCTCAGACGTCACACACCATGATTTCTGCAGTGTCCTACTCCTCACAAGGTCAGCCCCATTACATGTGGGAGGAGACTATATACAAGTGCGTAAATATTAGACGGTGAGGATCATTGGAGGTTGAAGAGCTTAGAGGAGTCCCCAGCATATAGTAATATTAATAAGCTTGTACTACATTAATATTAATAGTAATTAATATTACTATATTAGTATTTTATGCCATATCATAATTCTAAAGATTCATAATTTTCTTTTTTTTCTGTTATAGTCTAATTTTCATAGTTTATAGACAGGGTATAAAATATTGGTAATAAAAAGAATTATTTTTCTTTTTCAAGAATCTCAAGGCCTTGATTGTGGTCTTTATAACTAACTCAAGTTGTAAATTCGTCCTTAAAAAGTTTAGGTAAAATTAGTGAGATAACAGTGCTTTATTTCTATTTAGATATAAGGGGTGGATGAGTAAAATATATTGATAACTTTATAATACACACTATAAAATAACAAGAAGGGTGACAAGAAATGTTCCAAAAAGTTCTAGGAGAGTTTGGGTGTTTTGAGAACTCTGGAATAAGGAGAGATTTCATAAAGGAAGGTCATTGTAACAAATTATTTAAAGGTAATTAGAAAGAAAAAAAAGAGTAGAAAAGAGGAAGCAGATGAGTTAAAATGTGCTGATGAGAAATCATACAGTATTCCCACAACAGCGAGAAAAATATCGTTTCATTTGGCTGGAACGTTGGATGGAGACAAGGAGGCTAAAGCAGGTAATGTAGAAACAGTGCAAGTGAAGAATGGCTTGATTGAGGAAAAATTCATCAGGCAGTTTTTACAAGTCAAACTAGAGGAATAAGAAAACGTACACAAGGAGATTCGTGAGGAAGCAATTGTACTAGGTAGTTGAGATTCAATGAGAATCTAAAATGGATGTTTCAGAGGATAAAAACAAGTTATTTTAAAGATAGAATTTACAGCCTGGGTCACTTATATGAGTGTGGGTTCTGAGGAAAAGCATTAACCAAAAACACTTTTTCTCCTGGAGCTCAATGGGTTGAATTTAGTTAACATTTTATCTGTTTTCTTTATTCATTCATTCTTTTTTGTTGACTACATTGTTCTAGCCGCTAATATATTCTGTGATGTAAAGATGAAGAAGGCTCAATTTATGCTCTATTTCTTTGTTCTCCTTCGGATAAAATATGCACAAAAAGTGGCTGATCATTATGGTCTTTGATTCCTCTCCTCCTATTTGCACTAAAACTTACTCCAGTGAGGTCTTTGCCTCCATTATTTTATTAAAGCTTTTAGTGTCAAGGTCACCAGTGACCTCTTCCATGTTACTAATGCCAACACTTAGTTTTCAGCTTACTTTTCTTTCTTTCTTTTTTTTTTTCATAGCTATTCATTCAGTTTTCCTCTTTTGGTCCCTCTTGTCACTTGGTTTTCTCTATCCCTCTACTGATTTTCCTCCTGCTATTGCTACATAACTTTCCACTGGCTACTATGGCATCATTTCTTTTGCTGGCTCTTTTTCTTCTTCCCTATTTCTTAATGGTTAGAGTGCCTGGGAACTCAGTTCTTGACCTTCTCTTCTGTATCAGTACCACTTTCTTGGTGGTCTCATCTAGTCACCTAGATGAAAATACTATCTTGGTGCTGAAGATGCCCAAGTTTATATTTTTGTTTTTCGCTTTTCTCTTGACTTTCTCAACCACATTTCTATCCATCTGCCTACTCAGCATAGCCATGTAGTTGTAGAACAGACATTTCCAACCAACAAATCCAAAGCAGAACTTATTTTTCTCCTGAAATCTGCTACTACTCCCACAGGCTTTCCCGTTTACGATGATGGCATCCCCTTCCTTCGGTTGAGCCTTGGCTCCCCTCTTTCTTTATGCCACCATGTTCAGTAACTATATCACAAATCCCATTGGTTTTATCATCACAATATGTCCAAAATCCATTCTGCCATCCTGGTCTGCATCACCACCATCACTCACCGGGATTACTGTCCCAGCCTGCTTGCTGCACTTGCCTTCCCTTCCCATTCTCAACCAATCTAATTCCACTACAATACAAGAATATTTTCAAATGTGAGTCATAGTGTGTCACATCATTGTTTAAAATGATGCATTGGTTCCACGCTTCACTCACTGCAAAAGCCTGAGACATATCATCACCTACAAGGTCCCATTCAATCTTTCCACCATCATCACCATATTATTGCTCAAGATAATGTTTTATCATTCCCTACTACTTTTATATTTGTTCATTGTTTCTCTGCACTGTCTGGCCTTTTAGCTATCTGGCAGCACACTAGGTAAATTTATAACTTAGGGTCTTCGTACATGTTGTTCTCTTTCCCTGGAATTCTCTTTCCACTGATAATTAGCAAGGGTGATTCTCTCACCTCCTTAAGTCTAATTAAATGTCACCTCCTCAAGGACACCTATCCTGTTGCCCTTATTTAAAACTGCAGACTGTCTCCTGCACTCTCTTACTTTCCTCTCCTTTCCTTTATATCCTAGGTTATATTACCTTGTGGCACAATCTATATTTTTTATCCACTATGTTTATTGTCTGTCCCTCCACATTAGAATGTATCCCTTATGAAGACAGCGATCTCTGTCTTTTTGTTCCTATAGGAATATCTGGCACAGAGTAGACCCTCAGTAAGTGAAAAATGAATTCACAATCCAGTGGAGGACAGATGCATAAATGTACTGTGTTTAGCTATGACCAAGTACTGCTGTCACCAGGAGAGAGAAGACCTATTCTGTTCTTGGGTGAAAAATCTCCTTTAGTAAAAGGCTTATCTCAGCGAATTGTGAGAGTGTCAATTTCGAAGACTTGATTATTATATTTTAATAAGGATGGAAAATCTCTGCTCTTTATATCTATCCTATAATGGAGTTTCTGGTGAAAAATAGAGGCAATGTTGAAGATTTTTCCTGTCACATGGGAGTATACAACTTGAGGTCCAAATAATCCCACTCAAATTAAATCTTAATTAAACATCCTGTGCACACAGATATTTCCTGTACACATCTGCCAAAAATCCTACTATTTCATCAAGATTCAGATCAAATGTATTACCCTCCAAGAAGCTCTACTTGCCTCACGCTAATCAGAAATATATACTCCCTCTTGCAATTATTGGCTGACGTCCAATTTTCCCTTCTAAGTTGTAAACTCTTTGTGATTACAGACCTATAGACCTGCCTCATGTTTCCTACAATTCGTAGAAAAGGTCCCGGCATACAATTGTAGGTAAGAGGTTACACTAAATTTTTCCTTAGAATACTTCTAAACCTAATGATATATTGGTGTATATTAATCCAGTTTCATTGATGCATATAATTTTGCTGTACTGCCATAGGGCATACAGAAACTGAACTTTTGAATTTGGTTTCACGGGCCCCATCAACCATGGAGAAGAAAGAAAAATCATTCAACACCTCTTATGTTCCAGGAAATGTGCTGGAGCTTTTTACCTCTGTTATCGCATGTGATATTCAAAATAGAATCATGGAGCAGGTATAATTATCTTTCTTGTTTTGCAAACGAGAAAATTGAGTCTCTTAAATGTTAAATGACATCTTGAAGGTCACGCATTCTAGTGACAGAGCTAGAATTCTAACCCAGTTATATATCATTCCACTAAATCACAGTCCACATGGCAAAGGAAATGAACAAACGAGAAGCAATGGCAAATTCAAAATGTTGAGAAAACAGTGGGCTGCAATAAAATGGATATGATGAATGTCACATCGGGGCATAGTTTGTGGAACTAATTCCGCAGTGCCGTAAACAATTGGTTCCTGGAAGAGTTCACACTAAAGCTCACAAGACAAAGAGCTATTCTTGACTCCATCTTAAGTAAAACCCCAGTGTCATCAGCAGTATTAAAAGGGGTTTCAGTGCTAAGGCATGATGATGGTTAGATAATTAAGTTTGACATCTTCACTGGAGATTGTATCAGGTACTGCTGGCTCAGTGAACTTTAAGGGAAAAAAAAAAAAAAAAAGACTGAGTTAGAAACTGCCTAAAGGGAAAGTTTTAAAATTAAAATCCATAGAATCCCAAAGAAATCAGTTTAAGAATAAATTATGAGAATCCCCAAAGGTTTGTCAGGTACAGAATAACAACAACAACAAAAAAGTAGAACTATTACCTGTGAGGCTAAGAGGTTGCAGCTATGGGGGGAATTGGAGCACAGAGGCAGAAAACCGTGGAGTGGCTGAAGTGAGTTAATTAGTAGATAGGTTATTTATTCAAGGAAAACACCCTAAACTTGGGTCTGGAATATAATTTTAGGGCATCAAATGTTGTGGTTTCAGCCAGACTTCCAAAGTTAAAAAGATCAGTGGGAGTCACAAGTTAATACAAAATTGGCCTCTCTATAACTAAACCTACATAAGAATAACAATGGTGCCTTCACAAAACCACGCAATGACTTTGAATGTCTCTAACCAAATTGCAGATAGTCATTGCTTATTTAATCATTAGGCATGTTGAACGAATATTTTCTTTGTAAATTTACTAGGAGATGGTCATGAATACAAAATTATCAATATGATTTTAAACTGACAGAGAAATAAAGAAATCAAATAAATACCAGAATCGTTTAAAATGAACATAAGACTAGAATTTAAGTAACATAGATCTTTATTCGGACTCCTTGATTGATTTGCTTAAGGTGGAAAAGCTCATTTAAATGTGTTTCCATTTTTTCATTTGTGAAATGGAAGTTATGATTGTTGGTTTCTAGATTGTATTGCAGGTCAAATAAATAGGCAACAAATGGGCTATATCAAAACACTGTAAATAGTACAATATAACAGGATTCCTACCTAAGCTCTATTATCAGTGAATAGATATTTTTCAAAGGGAAATAATATGCTTCTGTATTAAAAACACCAGATTTGGGCAAGACCTTGCTGAGAAGGACTTCAATTCTTTGGATGACTTTGATATGGAAAGTTCAGGAAATACACACACACACACACACACACACACACACACACACACCAAAGTTTCGATTCCCTCTACATTTCCCAATAAATGCCATGTAATAAATAATCAGTTATTTTCTAGACAGTGTCACCCTTCTGACCAAAAGTAAGTCTTTTTTTCTATGACTATATCTGATCCTTCTATAAATATATTTTCTTTGCTATTTGTGTGTGGACACAGAGGGGAGCTGCTTTCCTTGTGGCTAAATCTCTGCAGACTTTTATAAAGGGGGAGACATCCTCTGATCCCTTTATTGCCCTCTCCCAATAAGAATTTTGGCTAAAGGTGACATCAAATCATGACTTTCTTAGCTCATATACCAAGGGGCAAGTTTAAAAAGTGGTGATGGAAGGAGAACTCTGGGTAGTGAACACACAACACTATCTATAGGTGATGTTTTATATAAATGTGCACTTGAAATTTATATAATTTGGCTAACCAATGTCACCCCAATAAATTTAATAAAGCAAAAAAAAAGAAAAAGAAAAAAAGAAGCAAATGGTACCATCTTTGAACAAAAAGTCTTAAGTACAAGACTCAGCTGGTTTTATATTTGTTTTTCTTCTCTCTGTGTGCTCTTTTTTACTCTAGGAGAAAGTTTACCCACAATAAAGCCCAGGCAAGTGCCTAGATAATAGTCACTCTCTGCTAATGCCACCTGCTTCCAATGGGAAAGGCAACAAAAGGATAAGGTGATGTCCTAGTATGTCAGGTCCATACTAGGACATGATCAAAGTCTCATAAAGAGAAGCCCATCACCAGGACATGCTATCATCTCTAACTTCCATCTAGTCATTAATAAGTAGAGGTCAGGAGACTAGAGAACATATTGGTGCTATCGATCCCGGGAGGTAGAGATCTGGAGATGATCTAATCCAATTAGTGTGAAGGCAATTAGTTCTGACAAAACCAGGAACATGTTTAAGAGTTCCAAGAGACTCCGTAATGCAATAGAAGATAGGATTCTGGATAGATGAGAAAATGTGCTGACTGGTTGAAGTTCTGGTTTCAAAGACTCTTTACCTGCGATTGGGTGCTGAGTGAATTGGAAGTGTTTTATGAAAGAGATGGACAAATCACGGCAGGAAGCGCGATACAGACTTCAGAGATGGGTGTGCCCTGACCACTGGCAAAGGGAGTTTTAGAAAAGAGAGAATATTTAGCTGCTACGTAAGTCACGTTCATAGGTTATGTTTTCAGGTTTAACACTGAAGAGGAGATATAAAAATAGTTTTAGAACAATAATGTGACAGTATCAGGATACCAAGGACATTTAAGTTCTAAAAATTTTGTTGTAAATAACCACGGAATGAAAAGAATGATGGAAAAGTTGATCAGCTAAAATATGTCTACAGGTTTGTCATTATAGGAAAGGGCCCAGAAGCCGTGTCACACAGTAGAAGTGGAGGAAGAATATGGCTATATTTTTCCATAAGAAGAGAAAATAACAAGGCAGCAGGTATCCATATTCAAATATTATAGGACTTCCTTTGAGAAAAAATTGGTTAGAAGGTACTAAAACCTGTATTATATGTTGAGCAGTGTGTTGTAGCCTTTAATTGATTGTCCCTTCCCCTCCTCAGCATACCCATTGGAAAATGTTATTTTTCCTTGTTTTATAGATGAAGATACGAAATTCCAAGATGTAAGTAAATAACTAGTGGGTGAAACCATGGGTCAGTCTTTCCATTTAAATGCCTGAAGATCCCTAGGGTCCTTTACAAAATTAGTGAATGGTCATCTTTCTTTAGAGAAATATAAATCTTTGAAGTATAACTATTAAGGAAGTTACAAGACTGCGCGCTATTTTCAGAGATATTTCCCATGTTGCAATAAATAGAATATGTGATGCTTGAAATTTTCCAAAAGATGTGTGTTTAAAAATTGTACCAGCTTGCTTTTTAAAAACCTTATCTTAAACAGTTTATTTACTATTTCTTCTTATATTTCAGTCTTAAATGTTTTTTCATATATCGTCATGAATATATATATATATATTTTTGAGTCTCTGGTTTTTATCCAGATATTCATATCCTGAATCAGATCAAAGATATCTATCTGTACATATTCAGAAAACATACCAGGCACATAAGCACATAAAAGTTTGCATTCTCTCTCTCTCTCTCTCTCTCTCTCTCGCTCTCTCTCGCTCTCTCTTGCTCTCTCTCTTTCTCTGTCTCTCCCCTCTCCCTCTTTCCATCTACCCTTACTGACTTTCTTCCCTCATCTGAAGAGAGGCAAATTTCTATTAGCTGTCTTGAGTGTATAATTAATTCCTGAGAGAGCCTATGGAAATGCACAATTTATTCTACTGTTTCCCTATTGATGTATAGACAGACACTGTTGATCCACTGGCTTTACAACCGTGACTACAGAGAATATCTTGAAATTCAGTAATTTAGAAGTATATGACTGAGCATTGATTATTTTATATTCATATTTCCCGATGTAATTCTTCAATCAATGATTTATGGTCTCTGATTTTTGTAAATTATCTTAGCTTTATTGATTGCTCCAGAAGTAGAATCAGGGTCTCACTGTCTTCTTTATATCCCACTCTCCTTTCTCAACTCCGGGCTACCTCAAAAGTAGATGTACTTTGTATTGCTCTGAAAGGCACGACTAGAATAAAAGCTGAAAACATAGGGAAGCACGCTTCAAATCACCATAAAGAAGTGCTTTCTAATGAAAGCAGTAGTGACAGTTGGAGGTAAGTTCTATTTCCATACTTACCATTTCTAATGACCGCTCTTGTGAGCTACCGTATGAGGCAGTGAATTCTTCAGCATTGCAAATATTTCAAGAGAACCAGGAATGACCCATAAATATGTTGAGGAAGAGCTTGTCAATGTTTGGTTGGGGTGACCTACCATGTTTTTAAGATTCCCGCTACGTCCAACATCTTCTTTTGTCTGTGTTGGAACTTTTGGGTTAAGAATTTAGTTAACATCCTAATAACTTACTGAGAAAGGATGGAAAAGTCACTGGGCTGTTAGTTTTCTACACTATAAAAAAAGTGAATGGAATAGTCATGTCAGAAGGATACCACGCCGATTAATTAGCTGATGTTTGCAGTGTCATAAAGATTACGCAATACGAGGTCTACCTAATAATCAAGGCTGTAGAAAGGGCCAGCTGGACTTTTCCCATTTAACCAGCACTTCGTAATGGTAAAGTGGAGGGCAAAGGGTGAAATGACCAAAAAGAATAAAAGAGTAAAAAGAGGGCCTTGCACACAAATGCAAATGCTTAAAAAAACACACACATAACAACAACTTAATTAACCTGTGGAGACCTCTGCCACCTAATGGTCTCAAAGCAGATAAATTAAACAGAGTATTTTAAAGGGATTATAGTTTGTAATGAGAAAAGTATCAGCAGTTAAGCAGCATATCCTGGTTTGGGCTTTTAAAATGACCTAATCTTGCACTTTTAAACATAAACTTTATTATTTTTAGAATAGCTTTAGATTTATAGAAAAATTCTGAAGATAGTTCACAAAATTTCCATATGTCCCACAGCCAGTCTTCTCTATTAATAACATTGTACATTAATGTGGTGTACTTGTCATAATTAATGAATGGATATTTATGTATTACTATTATGTACTGTCCAGACTTCATTCAGATTTCCGTACTTTTTTCCTAATTTCCTTTTTCTGTTCCAAGATCCCATCCCGGGTTCTAGATTACATTTATATATCATTTTCCCTTAGGCTCCTCTTGACTATGACAGTTTATCTAATTTTTCTTCTTTTCCATAGCTGCTATGAAGTGAATTAATAAGTATGTCCCTCCCAAAACTTCATGTTAAAGCCCTAACGCTCACTGTTATGATCATTTGGAGATGAAACCTTCGGGAGGTAATTAGGTCTAGAGGAGGTTATAAGAGAGAGATCCTCGTGATGTGATTAGTGTCTTAAAAGAAGAGACACCAGAGAGTTTGCACGCCCCGACCCCTCACTGCCCCCCTGTGTGAGGCCGTAGTGAGAGGATGGCCATCTGCAATCCGGTCTCACCAGAACCCCATCTGCAGGGACCCTGATCCTAGATGTCCATCCTTCAGAGAAAATAATCTCCATTGTTTAAGCCACCCATTCGATGGCACTGTGTTATGGCCCCCCAAGCTGACTCAGGCAATGACCCTAGCTGTTCTGAGCAGTATTGATCAGGCATTTTATAGAATATCTCTCTATTTGGATTTCTCTCATGTTTTTCTAATGATTACACTGGGGTTATATGTTTCGGCGGGGAGCAAGATCACAGAAGTAAAGTGCCGTTTTCATTACATAGCAAAGTTACATACTATCAACATGACTTATCACAAGACCTTGATCAATTGGCTGAGGTCAAGTTTGTCAGGTTTCTCCACTGTAAAGCTGCAATATTTTTTCCATTCCATAATTTACTTTGTTCTATCAATTCTATCACTTATTTTGTATCACTGTTGACTCATGAGTATTAATTTTACACATTGAGGAATAATCCAATATGATTTTATTTGCTGCTAAAAGTTTTCCAGCTTTAACCAGTGGGAGCCTTCAGTTGGCTACTCTGTATTTTTGACATATTCTCTTAATTTTTCTTTTCTTAAGCACTTGTTATTTTCTGCCACTACAAGGTGCTCTAGACTCATCTTGTATATACCCTGCCTCACAGGAAGGATCAGCCATTTCTCCAAGGAGTCTCTTCTCTTTTAATTGGTGAACGATAATAGAGACCAAGACGTGGGCACTAAGTGTGCTAGGGCCTTACACTTTTGCAGCAACTTTATTTTTCATCTTCCCTGCAGTTATTTGTGGCAATTTTCTGTTGCTAATGAGAATAAAACCACTTATTGCTCACAATAGCCAAGATGGCATATGTGATGGACTTGGGTGAGCTGTAAAGTACCATAGATATGCAAAGGACTGTACTATGCATCTATACCACAGGTCATCCACGTAGGCTGAGTGACCTCATTGGTATTATGTACACAAGGACAGTGACCAAAGAAGTAAGGGAAACTGTTACATACACACACACACACACACACACACACACACACACATACACACACGTATATCTTCTCAGTCATTTTCACTCCCTAGGTTTGTTGGTTTCCAAGTTCTAAAAAAATAACAGTATCTGGTATACTGTGATACTGTGCTCTTTTCAATGGAATCTTAATTCTTCTGTTTTTTTCTGTTTTCATTTTTGCCTTTTTTTTCTATACTCCTACGTCTTCAGCGTGTATTTATCAAAATATGGATATCTCTATAAGTACCTTCTGCTGGGTCTCAAGGTTTTTTGTTTGTTTGTTTTTGCGTTATTTTCTTTACTGAAGGAGTCTTAACATTATTAGTTTTAATCATCTAATTTTGAGCTGTGTAATCATTTAATTGGTTCTGAAAATACTCTCATAGTAGGCTAAATGGGATGAGCACGTTTGCCAAGGTTTTCATGCAAAATGAAAATAAAGAACAGCCTGTCACTGTAGAGCAGTGGATATGATGGACACCAAGGGTTTGTTGTTCAGGTTTTTTAGTGACATAAAGGAAGCTGACTAAAATCTCTAAGTATAACAAAATCTGAAACGCACTGCTATTCAAGTGGGATTGACAGGTGACACTCTTCTGGGTAAGCCTGTGAAAAAGCAGGTCATGTGGTCTGAAGAAGCTTACTCAGTGTTGTAATAGTATATCTGCCTCAGTAAATATAATTCTTAAAAACTCAAAATGTTAAGCCTGATAAAATCGTTTGATTAGGCCTGAGTTTAAAAGACAGTTTCATTTGTAAATGGCAGGGGAGAGGGGACGTTTTATTTCTTAAAATCTCTCTTACGGTCACGTTATACAACTTTTATGATTTTATGTACATAAAACCTTCCCACTACACTGAGAATCAAACTCATCTTCTTATCCTGCTTCACAGGATCTGCACTGTCTGACCCGTGTCTTTCCCTCCACCCTATCTTCTGTTCTCTCCTATTTATCTACACAGAAACCATCCTGGACTTCTTTCTGCCCCTCAAGCATATCGAGCTTACCACCTCCCCACTTAGGTTTTCAACAAGCTCTCTTCTCCCATATGGAATGTTCTGCTCCCGTTTCTTCCCAAGGCTGGCTCCTCATCATCGTTCAGGCCTCATCTCAAATGCTCCAAAAGACCTTTCCTTCGCACCACGTCTAATGCCCAACTGTTTCTCGTATCACTGCTCTTTTGTTTTCTTCGGAGCACATATCATCATCTGGACTTAGCTCATTGGTTTATTTATTTATATGCATCATTTTATTCAACAGATATCAAAAAGTACCTACTGGGTGCCAAAAACCATTGGAGGCTCTGTGCATACAACAGTAAACAGAACAGACAACTCCCCTAACTTTGTGATACCTACCATTATAGTGGGGTACAATGGCCAATAAGAAAATCGCAAAGGTCATCTATCATGTGTCAAATGGGTGTAAGTACTAGAGAGACTAATAAAACAAAGGAAGGGGAAAGGGGGGCTGGGGTATCATGTGGTGGTGATGGTCAGGGTACCTTTCCTTAATAAGATGATACATAAGCAGACTTTAAGGACTCCTGGAGTTAGTCATGGGAATATCCTGAGGCAGGAATGTACTTGTTGTATTTGAGGAATAACAACAAACTCTAGGTGACTTGAGTGGACTAGATGAAGCATGGAGTGGTCCAAAAGGTGGCGATTATGTAAGGGCTTGAGGCCACTGATTTCTTTTAGATATGAAGGCACCTCTTCTGTAGGCATTTGAAGTAGGAGACATGTCCAACCTTCTTTTTCCTCCCACTCTACAGAAGTTGAAGACAAGGGACTCTTTAGTATTATTTCAAAGCCTGTGATCACAGTAGGTCCAAGAGTAATGATGACAGTAAATTATCAGAGCTAAATTACTGGGAGACTGATTGCTACATCTAATCCGTCAAGTCTAGTTCAATGGTTATTTAAATACATTCCAAGTAGTCTTTAGGTTTAAAAAACAAAACAAAAAAAATAACACACTGGAATATCTCTCCACAGAGCTATTTTTTTTCTTGAATAGTAGCCATCATCATTTACATTTAGTATGCTAGACGTTTAAAATACTTTTAAAATCAAAGCTAGCATTTTAATAAGTAGCATTTAATATTGTTAGTGAAGGCTTAAATCACATAAACTGATCTCATAATGAAAAACTACACACACACACACACACACACACACACACACAGTCACCCACGCAGAGTTGGCCCTCCATATCTGCAGGTTTTGCATCTGTGAATTCAACCAATCGCAGATTGAAAATATTAAAAAAACAAAACAAAGCCGGAAATTCCAGAAAATAAAACTTGAAGTTGCTATGTCGTGAGCACTTTACTGAATTCACATGAATGAAGTGATATGTAGGCAGACCCCATAGTGGCCTATGTGCAGATAGAGGTTATATGCAAATACTATGCCATTTTGTATAAGGGACTTGAGCATCCAAGGATTTTGGTATCCAGAGGGATCCTGAAACCAATCAGCTGTGGATACCGACGTAGGACTGTATATACTTATAAAAATTAGCAGACCTATATTCTCCAAGAAATTCTGTGTTTGGCCATGCTTTTATTCTTTAACACTCATTCTTGGTTTTCTCTTTAAAGTTAGCACCTGCTCTGGAAAGGTGTGCTAGCCCTGTCAATGGATTACTGTATTTTATATGGAAACTGTAAAAATGGATGATGTTTGTCAAGAATAATTTTCTGGGATACTGTTCTAACATATTATTTTGAGTAAAAATAATTATTCCAAAATGGTGTTCCATCCCCTTTTACCACAAATATGGTACTTAATTATGATAACGGAACCGATGTCATTAATCTAGAGTAGTTATATATACGTGTGTGAGTGTGTGTGTGTGTGTGTGTGTGTGTATGATTTCCTTTGACTTATATCCTTCTTTAGTGAAAATCAAACCTTGTTTTACTATCTCAATTTTACAGATAAGAAAACAGAATTGTCCATGACTACCTGGCAAGTTAAATCAATAGATTTCAACAGAAACCTTTGAAAGACCAAAGGGCTGTGTATTCCTACTTAATATTAATGATTAACTGAGCCTTTGATTTCTACTTATTTTTTTCCTTTTTGGGATGCCTGCAGTTGTAGACTGAGGAAGTTATGAGTGGGTTGTTCAGCAGATTTTTGTCTGTAATACAGAATTGAGCTGCAATGGATTCATCTTTCCTCCATTACTGATGTCTGCATACCAGGTCACAGTGTTTCTGGATTGGGCAAGCATGCAGACTGGTGTCCCAGGCCAATTTTAAAGCCTTAACAGTGAGACACAGATAAGTATCACAAAGGGTAACCCATCATCCCTCCAACCGATTTGTGCATTTTTGAAAATGAAAGCAGAATTGCCAGGAGGTATAAAATAATGCATCTAGGACAAATTTGGACCTCCGTTTTCTTTCCAACCTGGCCATTTTGTCTCCATAGCAAACCACTATCTTTCCTTATGCAATAAAGTTGAGATCTGTGCCCGGTTCACAAGGGCACTGTGCAGCTTATTAAATATAGGTAATATGTTTTGGAAGTGCCCTTGGAATGAATGAGATGGATGCAAAACAAGATTAACCTCTGTTTCGTGGCTTTTCTGAGTCTGATCAAATGCATAGCACATCTTTTTCAAAATGTACATAGGAAAACCTACACTATATGCAAATGTTAATAAACCTCCCTTAGCTTTTATGATCCCTGTTAGGACACAGCATAGTTTAGTTGTATTGTCAAATGTGTTTAAGAGCCCCATTTGGTTGTGCATAATATACATAGGAGAGAAAGGTATGTTCCCCAGTGAGGAAAATTCATTTTATCACACTGAACGATCAATGTCATGACTGGAGAAAGAGAGGTGCAGTCAGCATGAAATTGATTCAATTTACTCACTTACAGCAGATACTACAAGAGTCTACTAACTCCACTAATAGTAATAATAATTACAATTATGATTGAGATTATTAAAATGTTCTAAAAGCTATATAACCCTTTTTACATCTAAACAAACAAACAAACAAAACAAAAACAAAAACCCTAAGGATCAGGGAGTAATCCCAGACAAGTTTTAGTCTTCCTGTTAAATACTCTATTCATTCATTTGTCCATATCTGCTTTTGATAAATATTTATCAAATATCTACAATGTGCCAAACCCTATGCCATTATTTTTAGACACAGCAGCAAATGGCAACAGGCGAAGACTGCTCTCCTCATTGAGCAAGCATTTATAGTTATTAGTTTACCATATTATTTATTAATTTACGTAAAATATGTCAGGGGGTGTTAACTGACTTGGGGGAAAATAGTGCAAGGGATGGGTGGTGATTGTGGGAAGAGTGTTGTGTTTTTAAATAGTGTGGTTGTGGTGGGACATGCAGAAATAGTGAAATTAGAGCAGAGGTATGAGGGAGGGCAAAGATAGCTCCATGCAGATTCCTCAGGTAAGAGCATTTCTAGCCGAGGACAAGCAAGTGCATTGAACCCAAGGCAGGGGAGCAGGTGTAGCAGTGTCCGATCATGTGATCAGAGCCTCAGTGAAAAAGAGAGTAATGAGAGGTAAGGTGAAAGCTAATGGGGGCCAGATCTTAGGACTTTTTAGATCATTGTAAATGTCTTTCGTGTTTGCAAGTAACGAAGAGGTCAATAAGTTAGGGGGGAAATGAAAAGATCACAGCCTTCTAGGAGCCAAGAGAAGAGAGAGTTTCAAGGAGAACTTTAATAGTGTTCTGTGCTATCATTTATAATAAAAAATGGTCAGTGTTTGTTACCTGTGATATTCACAAAACTGTGCCATTTATGGGAGTAGCTGCTATATTTGTCTTATTCTCCATTGTCTGCTGCAATCAGTCCAGTCCCTGAAACATAGAAACACCAATACATGTCTATTTTTTAACAGATAAATACATTTCATACTTTAATAATCACAGCATAATGTTTTATTAGCATTCCATTTTACAGATGAGGGAGAAAAGACCAAGAGAGGGTAAGACTCCAAGAGGCAGCCTCAAATTATCTCAGCCTCCAATCAGTGGTCTTTCTGGTCTTGATACTAGAACTCAAATTTTCAGAGCAAATGCCTGTGATCTGGGTTTTGCTTCTCCTCTTGAATATTAGAAAAATCTGAACCTTACCTGCTGCTCATTGCTGGCTGTGAGTACATCTCTTGGTGCCAATTTTGCCTCCCCGCTCTCAGATGTCACCAGCTACCCTGCTGAATTCTCATCTTTCCAGCCACAGCCTAGCTTGGGCATTAAATGGCCAGGATAAACAAATAAGAAATTATCACTTGGAGCAAACATCTGATTATCTCAGCAGCAATTGCAATGAAAACAGAACACAGGAAAGGGCAGCTGCTTACTTCACTGCTTTCATTCCAGGCTCTGATTGTTATGGAATGAGGTGGCCTTTCCACCTGGCAGTGGATCATAGGGCCAGGTGGTGCCAGGTGGCATGGACTGTGGGGAAGAAGTTGGAACATCTGTGACTCACCCATTCAGGCTGTGATGAATCTCTTCAAATCTCTGGGGTGCCCTAATCTGGAAAAAATAAAAATAAAAGAACGAAGGATCCTAGGGAAATGGTTTGGGATCCAGGCTCTACAACTCATGTGCTGGTGGTCTTAAGCAAGAGCTCACTTTCTGAGATACTATTGCATCAGTGGGAAAATGCTAACAATGCCTAACTCACAATGTTGTGGTGAGACTTAACGGAAGCGTATGTGGAAAGCACGAGCTATGCCGGACACCACAAAGTGTTGGTTGACTCTCATGCAAAATGGCACTTGAATTGTCCAGCTTACTAGAGTTCTTAATAGTGATTTGGCGCACGAGTACACTCAGTTAATAAAATATTTGGTTGCATTATATTGTTAAAAGATAAACTGAGGCATGTTAGAAATTGTAAGAGTTTATCTGAGCAAAAATTGATGTGAATTGGGCAGTATTCAATCTAGCAGATAGAAAAGAGGTCCGTGGAATGGTACACAATGAATGAGTTTTATGGGCAGGAGGGAGCCAGAACGAGGAACTTATAGGAAGCAAATAAGCAGGTTGGTTACTGCAAAGTTCTCTTCCTTTAGGGGCTGGCAGGTTTCTATCAGGGAAGTGAGCTAATTAGTACTGATCCTGTGATTCCTGGTTGACAAGACTAAGATTCCATTTCTGGGAGAGCTGAAACTGTCATTAAGTTTTGGTTTGGTGGAGTAACTCGATTTTGGGCTTGTTGTCTTATTTTTAAGAGTATGGATCTCACACAGGGAGATATTTCTGTGCTGGAGGGCAGAATTTTGGAATTGCTGGGTCCCTGAGTCTTCTGCTATCCAATTATATGTTATAATTGATGTGATTATAGATCTTTTGGCTTCATACTAGAGGTAAGTTTCGGGAAATCTTTCATATCTTAGTTGTGTTGGGTCTTAACTTGTTAAGAGAGATTGATCCCATACTGAACTATGGTTAAGGAGTGTTTTTCAAGAACTGAGTGGGGTAAAGTGAGGTGACTAGTAGAAGTGAAGTCGTTAAATTTGCCTTGATTTATGAGGAAAAAAATAAAGATGGATACTTGATTAATAAGAGACTTAGAAACAATTTTTCTTGTGTCTTGAAGATAGACAAGGAGCCAAGAGAGAAAGAAAGACTAGACAAGACACTTATAGAGCTGTACAACCCCCTGGGAATTATGCCTAGGGGGTTTGGTAACGCACTGATGCTAATCCAAAGGATCTTTGTTGCAAATCAGAAAAAAGGTAGGTCTCATGCTACACAGTTTACTGCTACCTGCTTCATAACTGTGATGAATATACAATTTGGTGAGAACTATGTGGTGACTGCCAGGTGTGCACTTAGCTCAATTTGCACTGTGATGCGTTGCAGCCCTTAAAATCGGACTTTTAATTTGGAAATTTGGTTATATTTGGTTACTAAATGGTTAGGAGAAAGAGGAACTTTGCTGTGAGTCATGCTTTTCTCTTCCCTTTAATATCTGGTAACGTTTGATGGAGTTTTCTGGCAATTCTGTTCATCATTAGTTTCACCCAAATGTGGTAAGAAAAATGAAGACGATTTTAGGAAAACATACTATGGGCCAGACACGACGCCAATCACTTTCTATGTGCAATACTTCCTCATTCGATTCTTATAAAAACTAGCTGAGGTAGAAGGGTCATTAATTCCATTTTATGGATAAAGAGACTGAGAGGCTAAAACTTGCCTGTATGTGGTAGGTCGGTGTTTGTACTTGGACTTGTCTAACTCCAAAGGTAGTGCCAGTGAGAATAATACAACATACAAATAAAACCAAACAAAGGCCACTGTCGTTTCTTTCAGTCTAGTCCAGCTCTGTAGCAGAGCACATGGGGACCTTGTCATCCTTTTCCTGCATATATGTACCGGGGGTCCCAAAACAATGCATACACATGACTTGTATTCATCTTTTGTTATCCGTATATATTGAGTATTACAATTTTGATACAGTTTTGTCCTGTCTTAAAATGTGTATACATTTTTTTGTCTCTCTGTCTCTCTGTCTCTCTGTCTCTCTGTCTCTCTCTCTCTCTCTCTCTGTATGTATATATATATTAGGTTGATGCAAAAGTAATTACAGTTTAAAAGGTTAAAAACAATTGCAAAAACCACAGTTGCATTTGCACCAACCTAATGTATTGTATAGTTGTCATACGATACTATATGAATGTTTAATCACTATGTTGTTTACCTGAAACTGCCATCCTTCTTCTTGAATACTTCTTCACATCGCATTCACAGAAGGATGGAAACAGTTTAGGTCTTCACTGTTTATAGTGTGGTCTGTAGATGAGTAGAATCAACAGCACCTGGGAGTTTGTTAGAAATGTACAATCTTATCTGCAGCTACCGGATCAGAATCTGCATTTTTAACAGTATCCATAGGTAATTTGTTTGCACATTAAAGTTTGAGAAATACTACTTTTGGTCCTCAAGGTCTTCAAATCTAACATTCTTCAAGCCTCAGGCAATATTTTCCTGCAGTTCTTCATTCAAATAAGGCAGTGTGTTACCATAGAAAGTGGAAAAATCCTGGTTGCTATCTAAGCTACCCAAAGTCACCTAAGTCAGGGTGGTCTGTTATCTTCTCTGGGAAACTTGAAAGTGGCTTGAGTCAGCAGCCAAATCCTAATGTCCTACTGATAGGAAGATACAGCCTGCCTTCCTGACTGCAAGGTCAGAGGTAGAGTTTAGAGTCATATGTGTTCACATTTCAGGAAGACACAAGCCCTTTTGACTCATACGCCTCACCACAAGTCATAGAACCCATCCTGCCCTCTCTTCTAACCCTGAACTCAATTGTTGTGTAGCTCCAACAAATTTGCTTTAATGTCCCTGCTCTCCAGCTATAGCTCAGGGATGCTCTGATTAGCTGCGCCCTAAGGGATGACAAATGGATGCATGAGCTATTTCTATCTTTATGATGATGCTGCTCTGTGATTAGATTCCAGAAGGAGGGTGAGCCTGTTGGGGATGTCTGAGTAACCTCACCCCAACCCTTTGGCAAATAAAATGAAATGCTAAAGTCACCAGTGCTTTGAGGCCATCTATTCTGGGTTTGGGCCACCCCTGCTTTTCAAATCCTGTTTTAAACTTTCCTCTGTAGCTAGCAAGCTGGGATAAATATATCATTTCCTTGTCATTACTCATCCTCCTCTGTGTCCACCTCTCTTCCTGGGCTCATAGCTGGAGACCAAAGGTAAACTGAGACAACTGTTCACTCACAGGGGTGTTTATCCCAGACTTTACCGTATGTGATACAGATGGAAATGCTGGGACTAGGGCAGAGATGGAAATAAGAAGCAGAAAGGAGGAGAATGTAGGAGGGAGATAGAATGAAGAGAGAGAGAGAGAGAGAGAGAGAGAGAGAGAGAGAGAGAGAGGTGGAAGAACAACAACAAAAAAAGAGATTGAGAAGGAATGAAGAACAAGAAATGGGAACAGCTATTCGATAGGAGAAAGGTGTGAAGAGAATAAGGAAGAGAAAGAAAAAGAAAATAAAGTTCCTAAGTAAAGGGAAGACATCAAAGAAATAAAGGAACTGCAATACAGTGAGATTAAAATGCATGATAGAAAAAAGAGTGAGTGAGAGAGAGATCAAAAAAGGATGAAAGCATAAAGTGAGAGATACCAAAAAAGTGCAAAGCATAGGATGGTCATACAATTTCTCACCCAAACTTTGAGAGTGAAAGTGGAAGAAATTAATAATGATACAAAGACCATAGATGAAAACAGGATTGTCCCAGGCAAACTGGGATATGTGGTCAGTCAGTCTACTAAGTAGCTCTTAAAATTCTGATTAACTTATTCTCTACTTCCCATGTATCACTTGCTCTTAGTTGAGGTTCTGTGTGGATCTATTGCAAGACAAAGTGACTGCAGAGTAGGGTACACTGTGTATCGTACAGGGCCTATATTGGAGGGAAAGAAAAAAGGTGAGCTTGGGGCTGAGCGCTGTTTTCCAGGAAATAAAGCCCATAAGTCTAGTGAAGTTATTTGACAGAAAACCATTTTGTGGTCTCTGCTATAGCCACTTATTTCCTCACGCTCTTTCATTATGTTTTAGAACAACATTGTGAGTTAGGCATTATTATCAAAATATCACCCCTGATGGGGAAAAATATATGAATGCCTGAAAAGGCACTCTTAGAATAAGCTAAGGTAGGTCCAATTCTGCAATGACTCTTTATTCTGCCAGCAAAATTTGTCTCTAATACATATACATCTTCATTTCTAATACTGCTCTCATCATTTTTCTGGTATAACTTCATTTCTGCCCTCCCAGCCCTTTTCTCTACACCCTCCCACCTTGCTCTATACTTCTCACAGGAAAAGCAATCCCAACCTCACTATGCCTCTCTTCTCATGAAATCCTTCACTGCCAGTAGACACAAGCTGGCAAAAATTGCAGCCGTTAATACATTCAATATGAAACAGGCTTAATAGCAATACTTAATTCTTTACTTACATGGGAAATAGTGCCTAAGTCAAGTAGTTGTTTAGAATATAATTTAGTTATTATTTGATAAGTATTTTACGGTCATTTCATATAGAGCATGTTGTATGATTATTTACATTATTTAAAGCTGATGTAAGATAGTGGGTCATCCGATTCATATTCTTAGAAGGGAGCTATACAGGGATGAGTGATGAGGATGATAGCCTTCAGTCAATGTAGTCCAGCAAAGCCAACCACATACTGGGAGCCTATGAAACAGGAAAGAGACAAGCGCTAGTCTCAGCTTCAGTACAAGTTGTGAAAACTGAAACCCCAGAATTCACTTGGTCTCTCTGGTCTCAGTTACCGGCCTGTAAAATGAGCGTTTGACAGGCAGAGTGTATTTGGAAATCCCTGCGGCCATTCATCCTTCCTACACCCATGATAGCCATCAGTAATTAATTGATCAGTACACATTTCCCTTTCCATGTTGTATCTTCAGAATCTTAACAGATTGCTGCAGGCAACCACGGCCAACCCAATGGTGATTGGACTTAATTGTCTTGTAGGAGCTAAATGGTCTTGACTCTTGTTTTTCAATTATAAAAGGCAACTATTCTTTAATGTCTCTTACACATGACTCATCTGTTCCTTTCCATCATCGTAGGAAATATCTAGTCCGAGTTTGTATTACTTCATTCCTCAACAATTATAAGGGTTTCCTGAATGGTTTAACCTGCTTTCGGTCCTTTCTCCTACCCCATAATTAGAAGGAGAAATTCTAAAAGCATAACCAACTGGTGGTATGATTTTAGATGATGTGACTGCTAACCCATTGTTAGCAGAGCCACAAAAGCACTCACACAACAGTGGTATGCAGTGGAAACATAGTTCTTCAGCACCCACCTAAGCAGTTAAATTGTTAACATAGGCTATAAACTATGCGTAATCTGGCCCCTGCCGACCCCATCCTCATTTCACTTAACTACCCTCTCTGCCTTCTAAATACACACGCCTTCTTTCAGATCCTCACTCCTGAGCTGTGCCTCTAGCCTCAAGCCCTTTAGGTAGCCCGTTCCCTCTGCTTATAACTTCTCCTTTTCTACCATTTTGCCTGGGTTACTCCTAGTCATATTTCAGACGTCAGATTCAAAGTCACTTCCTCAGAGGAGTGTTTCCTGACATTGTAGCCTGAGATAAACATCCCTGCTATGGCGATTTTTTTTTTTTTTTTAACTTTCCTAGTGTAGATTTATCACAACAATAAAAACAAAATCCTTGAATTTTTAGATTTTAATATCTCTCTCACAATAAAATTAAAGTTCCATGACAGCAATTGCTATGTCTCTCTTGTCTTTAAATAGGTTCTCCAGAAATATTAGGGAAATGAATAGATTAATAAATTATGAAACAAACATCCAGAGTAATTAAATGACTTGTGCCAATTAAATGTGCTTACTAATGGCAGAGATCGGACATTAATCAGTTCTTCTGATTCCACATCCAGGGTATATTTTGAGGAATCATATTTACTGCAAGTATAACACTGTCTCTCTGAATCTCAGTTCATTATTTGAAAGAAGGGAAGGGAGGAAAAAAGAGAAAAAGAAAAAGGACAAAGAAAAGAAAAAAGGAAAAAATGGGAAGGGAAGGGAAGGGAAGGGAAGGGAAGGGAAGGGAAGGGAAGGGAAGGGAAGGGAAGGGAAGGGAAGGGAAGGGAAGGGAAGGGAAGAGAGGAAGGGAAAGACTAGGTGCTTGGCTAGTTACAGAGGAAATTATTAGAGACAAGGCATTTTTTCTTGTAGTTCCCTTTAATCATATCTTTAGTTTTGCGACCATGATCAGGAAAACCTCTATTTGATAAACAATAAATAAACTTGGAAGCAGCTGGAATGAGAAGTATTCATGTTCACTAAGAATTTGCAAGGGTTTTTAAGTGGAAGGTACTTTGGTTTCTGAGCTGAAGGTTATTCTTCTTGAAGATTTCAATTATAATAATAATAAAGAAAAACCCTATTAAGCTGTTTTTTATATTAGGTACTGTTCTAAGTATTTGACACATTTTATTCTCAAAACAGCTTAAACGGTAAATATTATTCCTATCTTAATTTTATAGGTGGTATAAGTTAAGGCACAAATAAGTTACAATAACTGGTGAAATACTCCATAGCTCTCATGTGCAAAAATTGGTACTATCCGTTGTTAGTGAGACTATCAAGAAAGGGCACTGTCATATACTCATGTGAGAGCATAATTGTATACAATCATTTTATAGAGCAATGTGTCAAAAATTTAAATGCATGTATCCTTGGCTCACAAATATATTTCTGGAATCTGTCACAGAAGAATCTGTAAGATTGTATATAACAACAAACAAACACAATAACAACACTAAATGTATATCAATTTTAAAATGCCTAAAAATATACCCATTGTTAGATTCTCAGGGCAGTGGAAACAAATTACCAGAAACTAAGAGGCTTAAAACAATATAAATATGTTGCCTCACAGTTCTGAAGGCTAGAAATCCAAAATCCAGGTGTTGGCAGGGTCCTGCTCCCTTTGAAGGCACTAGGGGAGAACCCTTCCTTACCTCTTCCAGTTTTGGGTGGTTGCTGGCTATGCCTGCCTTGCAGACAGATGCGTTCCTCCTGTTTCTACCTCCAACATCTTGTGGTGTTCTCCCTGTCTCTTTCTTTTGTATGTGTCTCTGTGTCCAAATTCCCCTATTCTTCTATGGACAGTAGTCATTGGATTAGAACCCACCCTAATCTAGTATGAGCTTATCTTCACTAATTATATCGCCAAATTAATTTCCAAATAAGGTCACAGTCTGAGGTTTTGGGTGGACATTAATTTTGAGGGAATTTGAAATTCAACTATTCTACCCAGCATATCAGTGCTGCAGAATATTTCACTGTACAAGTAACGACATTGATTATTATAGTGAACATCTGTGCAGTTCCTATGTGCCAGGTACTGCGCTATATACTTTATGGAGATTATCTTCAGTATTCTTCACTATGTTATTAGGAAGCTATAGTTATTATTGCTGTTGACTGATGAAGAAAGTAAAGCTCACAGGGTGAGTTAATTGTGCAAGATGACATAGGTGGTGAATCAAACCTGTATCTGCCTGAATGCAGAGCCCATACTCTCCTCTGTGGCATTCTTTACTTACGAGCACATAGGAGGGTCTCAAAAAATATTTAAAACCAGCACAATAAATTGTTTTTTCAAATTAAGAAAGCAAGCTATTTATAGTAAAATATGTAGAGTGTGATGCCACTCCTCTTATAACTTATATCTATGATTATAATTATGTGATAAATATATTAAATTGTAATGCAAAAGTAATCATTGATACATAGAAAAAATGGAAGTCTATTTGTAAAATGCCAGTAATAGACATCAGATCAGGGTGGGGTAAAAAGTGACAATCATGTAAAAATTTTACATAACACTGATTGTTTTAATCTTTTTTTTTTTTTTTTTGCAAGCAGTGTATTCTTACAATTTCAAAAACATAAAATAGAGGAAAAGAAATTCAGATTTCACCAATTTTAACCATGCTTTCTTATCTTTACATTAAAAGACTGTAAGTGCAAGGGGGCAGAGATAGAAAGTAGCTAATTTATACTCATACAAGAGATTTTGCTACTAAAATATAATAGAAAATGTTCAACCTTGTCATTGGGGTCTTTGAATAACAGGCATCTCCTTTCTTCCTTCATTCAGTTGCTCATTAGTTAATCCAAAATATTTAAGTATTTACCCTGTATTTCTTTTCCTGCTTCGTCCAGATCTAATATTCTATGATTGTGTTTCTATGTATATTAGAAAGAAATCAGAGTAGATTATTAATATACAGTATTTAGACAAAAAGAGGGTAGGGAATTGTGAGAAGTTTATGGTGTTTATAAGAAAATAGAATGTGCTTAATTTAATATTTATGGAAATGTGGAATTGTAAAAGAACTAAACGAAAGGTGGAAGAACTGCTTAATATTTTTCTTTCTGCAGTTATGCTTTTTTAATACTTGCAAAGTTTAAGCCCCCAAACACAATTTTCTTGTGGGTTTTATTCATTTTGGTATTCCCAGAACCCAGCAAATTTCTTATGATAGAGTAAATAATCTACATAAACCAGTTAATTGCCTTAGTAAAAATAAGATAAACGTGAGACGTTGTCAGCAGCCTAATGTACTACACAGCAGGCCACACTCTGTGGTGACAAGAGCCTGGGACTCGGAGTCAGCCTCTTTGGGTTCCAAATCGTCGTTTCTTGTATTGGTCAGCTAACCCCCCGGAAGTCGCTCCAGTTCTCTGAGCTTCAAGGTCCCCATCAGTCAGCAGCAGGTCTTAATATTTTGCCTAAATACTTTACATGATTACTTTCAGAATCAATAGATCTTCTGGGTTTTAAAAGTTGTTGAGTTTTCTATAAATATTAGCAATGATTAAAATTACCAATGCAAATAAATTCACTTATCCATCACTCCCTTAGCTAGATTCCTATAGCCAATGTTAGTACTTGTTTATAGTTTATTCATTAGGGTCATGTCTTGTCAGCACAAGAGGTTGACTTTTTTTGAAAGAGTCTATTTTATACATTTTGAACTCAAAGGACTTAGTAAATTGCTATCTGTATGGTTTTTAAAAAAAGTTTAATACTTATTAATTAAAATTAAGTAAATTTGATTTGTAATAATAATTTGAGTTACTAAAATGATATGGTAGGTGTTGGATTAAAAATGTTTATTTTAATATTTCTTAATAGAAATGTCATGTATTTGTTTGACTTACAATGATTTGAGTTACTAAAGTAGTATGTTAATAGTATTATCACTTCTGTTATAACAAAAATTTAAAAAAATCCTTACAAGCCAAGGAGAAATAACTGAAACAAAGAAAACACACCCAATACCACCTTTTCATAGACAGCGGGTCTTAACATCTTAGGGTATAGCTTGCTTTCATGGCCTTTCTCTGTGGATATTTGAGGCCTGCATAGCACAACGAGAGTCAGTCCGGGCTCTCATCTATGAGGTGATTGAAACACTGAACTGCTTAGCTAACACTTCTAAGCTTGATCTTTCTCATCATCAAAATGGGGGTAATAGTACCTACCTCAGGAAGTAATTGGGGATTAAGGAGATAGCAGATGTGAACTGCTCAGTGCGCTGCCATTTTTTTTCCTATATCTGAGCATCTTCACATTTCAATGAGCATACATCTCCAACGCTGTATTAAATAATTCCAGTGGATTTTATATAAATGGATGTGCAGGCAGTGTGGGATTCCTCGTAAATCTACCGCTTGCCGATTACTCTGTCTGCTTTCTTTCTGCTGGGTGATTGCTCAGCCGGACTTTGCTTTGGAGCTCCCCTTGCACAGCTGCTGCTGCTTCAGGAGGACTCCTCTCCAGTTCAGAGCCCATTTCCCCCAGTGCTTCCTTGCGACAACATAGCTACAATGATAACAAACTCTGGGCCAGGAATTTAGGCTCACCAAGCAAAATCTGTCTGCTGGCATAGCTCCTGGGCTGCCATCACCCCTGCTCTGTTGGGCTGATAAAATAGACAACAGAAGGTGAAGATTTTTTTTTTTTTTTTTCCTCTATCCGTTTCAAATCGCCCCGTGTTCTGCTTGGGAAGGGGGTATAGGAGGTAAGAAATTCAATATCCCAGTGGCAACTCTCAACCTTTAAGTCTTCCAGAATGATGTGCTCCTGATAAGTAGGGACAAAGTTCCCTGTGTGGACTGTGAGGAGACAATTCGTACATTCACGAGTACTGGTTGAAGTCCTAAGAAGCTGTTATTCAAGACAGTGGTTGTCACTTAAAAGGATGACATGTTCCAGTTCTAAAATTAGTGCATGAAATCTGATGTTGGTCTAGCTGAATGTGATTCCTGACTTTGCAGCTTACTAGATAGAAATCTAGTGATCCTGGGAAAGTGCGCCACCTTCTCTTAGCCATAATTTCTTCAAATATGGCATGGTTCCAGTAAGAACACCCACCCAATGCACTCTTGGGAATGTTGTGAGGAGTAAGGATAGAATCAGATTTGGGATGTGATTACGCGTTAGTAAATGCTTACCACATGCCAGTTTCCTTAATCTTCTAGTAGCAACGTGTTGATTTTTGGAGAACAGTCCACTTCCAGTGAGTCAGTATAGTTTAGGTGGTTCTCCAGTCCACCTCTCTATGGGATGAAGCACAACCTAGTCACAGCCAGTCAGTATATTGGATCCTTTGTGCTACTGTGATTGAGGTCTGCTGGGCTGATTTTGGATCACCCTATCTCAGGATGATTATTGAACCTATTGGGAAAAAATGCTTTTTTTTTTTTTGGTCACTGGAGTTGCTCTGGCCAGTAGGATGTAAGCTTGTGGCTGCCATGCACACATCTATTGGGACCCTACCTAGAGTGAAGCCAACCCAGAGAAAACATAGTGTTGAAAGATGACATTGACTGAGTCTCTGGTCCCAAACAAATTACATAAATCAATATTTTCCCTTTTGTTCTTAACCAGTGGGTGTTGTTTTCTACCACTTGTAACGAAACCAATCTAATTTAGTTACTAACAGAAATATGGTCCTGGTTTCTTTTAGATAAAGAAAACGAGTCTATAAGAAATTAGGTTAGTTACAGCTAGAAAGTGGGGCTTCTAAGCAGGTTGGCAGAGAGTTTCAAAGGCTAGTTCAAGGCTAGTTCCCTTGCTGATTAGCTGTAGGATCTTGGACAAGTTGCTTACATTTTTCGAGTTACAGTTTCTTTGTTTGTAAAATGTTCCCTACTTCGTAGGCATGTGAGCATATGTAATAATATGTAATATATAATATATAACACATATAATTATAATTATGACATGTAATAATTACCTAATTATTAGTCATAATAATAATAATAATAATAGTTAACAGTTATTTAATAACACTAACAGTTATGTAATGATGATAGTTAGTATTTGGGATCCAAATCCGTGTCTCTGATTTCTAATCTTGTATTTTTCCCACGTGACTTGGATTAGGATGGGTGATGCAAAGGGGATTCAGGGATCTGAGCCAATGAATGGAAGGAAGGAGGACGAGATTAAAGCCTCCTCAGTGGCAAGGCTCTCATTGCTATAACCCAGGCCTGAGGTCCCAGGAATCACAACTGGGTGATGGCAATGTGACTGGAGTACAGCAAGGCAAGAGACGGTCCAGGATTCTGTAGCTTCACTGGTTTGCTGGCAGCCATTCAGAAACACTGCCATAAATTCCCTGTGCTTCAGCACCACTGGCACAACCACCTCCCATGAGAGCTCATCTACTCCCCACTTACGTGAATTCCTCTGAGGGCAGAGTGGCAGCATGAAATGGAGCAGATACCACCTTAAATCACCGGCTTCCTGCCCAAGCCCAGCTGCTTTCCTATTTCAGAGGCAGCTTGAAACACTGCATCACTGTCTCTGAGCAGCTTGGGAGACGATCGATGACAGGATCTCAGTCAGGCAGCTGCTGGGACCTGTGTGTGTTTCTTCTCTGTGGAAGCTGGGTTCTCCTGGTGATATCTCATTTCTTAAGAAAAGAAGAGCCACTTGGAGAGCAATTCTACATAAAAAGAGGTGGGATCTGAATGATGAATCTCAAAGCGATCACCAACTCCTGTTTCAATTCCCCAATCTAAAGCTACAAGCCAAGATTGATTGTAATTAGTACAATTAATGGTTAGAAGCATAGGGTGTGTGGTCAGGCAGACCTAAGTTTAAAATGCCCTCTCTGCAGCTTCCTAACTCGTGATCACGAATGAATTTCCCTACCATCTACACTTCAGTCCCCTGCTATATAATGATCAACTCTTGCCACGATAATTTTGCATAGAAGGCCAACCCAAAATTCAGTGGTTTAAAACAAAATCACTTATTCTTATAAATACAGGGGTTTGGCTGATGGAGGCTGGGTTGAACTGGGAAGTTCGTCTCCAGGCTGTAGCATCAGAGGGAGCTCTGCTTCTCCCTTGGTTGTTGGCTTGTGTGACTCTTGTCCACTGGTCTCATCTTCCTTAGATCGTCAGGTTAACTGGGATTCATTGTTCCCTGGGGTGGCAGAGGCAAAGGAAATCATGAACATCATATGAAGCTTCTTGAAGCTGAGGTCTGGAGCTGGCACATTGTTACAACCAGTCCAGATCATTGGCCAAAGAAAATCAGACGGTTGAGCCTTGAAGCCAGGGATGGGGAGGGGACCTTCACCCAGGCTGAGGATATGGAGGAGTGCGGAGGCAAGAGAGGGGTGAAGAACTGGGCCAACCTAACTCAGGATTGTTGAGACAGTTGCAGGAGATATGCATGTAAAGTGTATGACGCAGTACTTCGCAAATAGACACGTACTAGATGGCACCTAAATGATTGTCTATAAACGCTATACTGAAAACTCTGTGCTAGTAATTTAACTTCTTGTTCTCAAATCCATTCCTTGTCCTCTGCTTCCTTTGTTCAGAATCACAGGAATAACATTATGGTATTTTGGAGGAGCTCTATGTTTTTAGCCCCTGGTAGATTAGTCAATGAGAAGAATTAATGGACAATTGGAGGGCAGAAGAAGGGGAGACTTCAGAGTGGTTCTCTCTCTCTCTGTCTTCAGTGCCTTCCACAGTGTCTTCATATTCTCTGTGGCTCCATTTCCCACCAGTCTGTTCCTGCCATCATTCTAACTCTGTTCTCTGGCAACTTTACTGCCTCCCATTGCACCTGCAGTCCAAGAGGCGATAGTGGTTTCCTGTTCTAGAAATCCTTAAGTTGACTCAGATTCACTTGTTTAGAATCTTAGCTTTTGTTTATCTACATTTTATATGCTTGACAAAATAAATTAAATCCCCTCTGTCTGTAAATCTCAGCATTGTTTTCTGACCACACACAGACTGCATTAGTTTTCTATTGCTGCATGAAAAATAACCATAAACTTGCAATTTGCTATTAAAGTTTCTGTTGGTCAAAAACCCAGGTGGGCTTGGCTGGGTGCTCTGCTTCAGAGCTCGCAAGACTGAAATCAAGATGTTGTCTAGACATCGCTTTTACCTGGAGGCCCTGGGGAATAATCTACTTCCAAGCTCATTCTGATTGCCGTAATAATTCATTTCCTTGAGGTTGCAGGACTGAAGTCCCAGTTATTTGCTGGCTGTCAGCCAGGGTCCACTGTCTGCTCCTTAAAGTTGCTCACATTCCTTTCCCATGGTCTCTTTTCCATATTGACAGCAGCAACCACACAATAAGTCTTTCTCACACTTCAAATTTCTCTGACTCCTCTTCTGATACACCAGAAGAAAGCTCTCTGCTTTTAGGGATTCATACAATTGCAATAGACATACACTTGTCTATCAGATAATCTTCTGGATTATCTAATCTAGAAGAATCTTCCTATTTTCATGGTCAGCTATGCCATATCACATAACATAATCACGAGAGTGATATGTCATCATAATCACAAGTTCTAGGGATTAGGGTAGGACAGGATATTTTGCGTGGCCATTGTATCCCACTGACTAATGCAAGAAGGGACTACATTTCCTTAATCCACAATACTCTTGCATCGTATAGGATTACTATACTTGGCAAATGTTAGGTTCTAAGTAAATATTGTGAATTATTGAATAGATAGACAGATATTCCAAAGTGCTGTTTGAGGCTTCCCAAGACTCATAACATTCAGCATATTATGTATATTCTTTAATCTTGTCAGAGGCCCTGAAAGATACAACCTGATGATAACATTTGAAACTCACTTGAATCAGGCTAATTAAATTGTAAAATCAGATCTCAAAAGATCTAAGTACGATGAAAAAAAATTGCTTTGAACAAATTTAAAAAAGGATGAATGTGAAGTCCTGAATTTAGATTCCGAAAACATCTTTATACCTAAGGAAATAAGACTTACCAGTCGCACATATGAAAAATTAGTTGTCAAGTTCAATATGTAGAAGTAGTGTAAAACAGCCTCTCTCAAAACTAAAGCAATTTAAGGCTAAATTAAAGAAATACAATGTCAGACTCCAGGCAGGAGATAACTCCACTTTTGCTTCCTAGCAAAACCATGCCACGTTTCAGAGAACACAATTTAAGGGGGGATTTAGATGAATAGAAACAGTTCGAGAGGAGAAAAATCACGATATATGTAGTCTCCAAATCATGCCATATGGGTAAATGTAGTCTCATATGATTAGGTTCAGGGGACAAACAGGAAATATAAACATTAGCAAGAGATAAATAGGCTTGGGTGGGACAAGCAAGTGTCTCAGAGCTGGGAAAGGAGGAAATGGGGAATGACCAATGGGTACAAGTTTCCTTTTGGGGGAGTGAAAAGACGGAAACTGCATAGTGGTGATGAGTGTATGACCTTGTGAGTGTGCTTAACGCTACGGGTTGTACATTTTGAAATGGTTAAAAAGTTTACGTTACGTACAGTTGGCCACAATAAATTAATCTAATCACATCAGCTGCTCAAACCTGATTCTACGTCAGAATCACCTGAAAGGACTTGTTAAAATATATACTTGTTTCACTTAACATAAGTATATATTTTAACAAATCCTTCCAGGTGAAGAATTGTATACCTGAAACTGTAACTTTACTAACAATTGTCACCCCAATAAACTTTACTTAAAAAATTTATACATATATATATTTATATGGCACTTTACACTGGAGATACATATTCAGAAAGTCTAGAGTGATGCTTAGTAATTAATTTATTTAACAGGTATTTATTAAACACCTAATTGTCCCTGACATTCTGCTACCACTGACCTGGAACATGGACTAGCTTTTGGGAACCTCTAATCTCAAAGCTTTAGTTTTCTATTCATGCAGGCATTCAGGCAGTGACATTGGTGATGAAATTCTAGATTAAAAAGTGAGTCAGCCTAGAAGACCTATTATTTCTTGCCCAACTCTCACAATTATTTGAATTGATAACATTGCAAGAAATCAATCACAGGTTTGTGTGTGTGTGTGTCTTGACTCCAATAAGAAAGTGACAAATTCTTCCATTTCCTCTTTGTGCACATGATATGATGCCCCAATTGATCTTGGATTTTAGGGTAAATAGACATGCTCATTTTCCAAATTTTCCATTTGTGATGCTTAAGTAGCTCATGAGGGTTGCTCAAGGGTCAGTATAGAGTCGAGAGTTAGGGGGTAAGTTCAAATACTATGTCTAGCTTTTACTACCTCTGTGAACTGGGTCATGATTCCTTTCTCTTTTTTTTTCTTTCATTTCCTATAGTAGATAAGTTTCCCTAAGAAAGAGACCCGCTCTGAAATTAACATGTAGGAGGTTTGCTAGGAGTGATTTTGAGAACAACACTAATGTGTGTGTGTGTGTGTGGAGGGGGGAATAGAGGATGAGGGAAGCAAGATTGGGGAGAAGGAGAAGTCAAACTGCAATGCCTTTACAACGAAGACCTCAGCAGAGCCTTGAGGACTTCTGGGGCAGAAGTGTCCTGTCTCAAGGCCAGAGCCCTTATACCCGATTCCAGTCAGTGGGTGTAAGCTGTCCTTGGAGAGGAAGCATGGCCTTGAGTGAGGCAATTCTCTTTCGCCAGTGACACTTCCTGGAGAGGGACTTAGCTAAGAGCAGCTCCCAGCAGTTGGGAGAAGAGGGTTTCAATCCTGAAGCCAGGATGAAGGATGGTACCACATGGATGGTAACATTAACTGTCATTTCTAGGTCTCAGGTTTTTTCTAGGTTTAAGGAAAGGATAGAAACATCTGCTTCACACATGGTTATGCTGTACAAGATCATATATATGCAGTGCTTATCACAGTGCTTGCATTATGGGAACTACTCAAAAGGGACACACGCAGTGGCCAGAATTCTAAAGTGGCCCTCGCCTCCGTATGATCCGCTTCCCTTTATGTATGGGTGGAGCCTGGGAATATGGCGAGATAACACTCCAGTCATTATGTTACACTATGTATGTTACACTAGAAGGGAGGTTATCCTGGGTGGGCGTGACCTAACCATATAATCCCTTTAAAAGCAGAGAGTTTCCTATGGTTGGTTGTAGAAAAGGAAGCCACAGACATGTGTTTGGTGGCCCTGAAAGAAAGCAGACATCACTCTTGTGAGCTATGGGAGGGGCCTATGGTAAAGACCTGAAATCAGCCTTTGGGAGCAGAGCGAGCTGCTCAGCTGACAGCTAACAGAAACATGGGATGTCAGTCCTGTAGCCACAAACAAAGGATTTCTACCAACAACAAGCCAGCTTGGAAGAGGACGGAGAACCCCAAATGAGAACCACAACCTTAGCTGACACCTTGGGGTCTGGTGAGATCCTGAGCGCAGAATCCAATCACTTCCCACCTGACCTTCTGATCTCCTGAAAGTGTGCGATAGATAATAAGTTTGTTTTGTTCGAAGCCACTACGTTTGTAGTACTTCGTAATGCAGCAATCAAAAATGAATAAGATATTATTATTACTATTATCATTATTGATTTACCTCATCCTAGACTCTCTGGCAACTTTTTGTATTTAATTGCCAGAGAGTCTAAGATAAGGTAAATCCTCATCTTAGAAGTTCCTCCAAACCTTTTGCAGAATAGATGATCAAGATGGTGGAGGAAGCATCAAGAATTGGGCTCTAAAGAGTTATCTTTCGGATGCCTCTTTTGTCTCCTGTAAAATTTTGCTTTAAACCAGGCTAAGTACAAACAGTAGTTGAGACCAGCTGTAACATAAAACCCTAGTTTGCCAGGAAAGTCCCATTTATTTTCATTATCACAATAATTGCACCCCCTTTTAGCCTTAAGAATATTACACTTAGGATGATAAATCATATGACCGCCTCAGAGCTGATCCACAGAGTCCTGGCTCAGGTCACGTTGGGAGAACTCCCTTCTCCTTTTTCAGCCAATCAGTTAATCAGTCAATACTTAACTGGAGATCCACCATGTGCTAATGATGTGGGTACAGCAATGAATAATATCAGACTAGTACCCTCCCCCCTCCACACACCCTTCATGGAGTTTAGAGTCTAATAAGAAATATAGACAACTGGTCAGGATTATACAATATTGAAAAGCTTATGGTTGAGAGAGATGGGGACTGTGGAAATGCTAAAGAAGGTGAAGTTTGCAGCTGGAGACGTGGGAGGTCTCTCAGAGGAATAAGTGAAGAACAGCTGGTCATATGAAGAGAGAAAAAGAGAGTCTCATCTTCCAAGTCATGCTAATGTATTTGGACATTTTCCTAAAGGAAGTGTTGAGATGGTGAAGCATTTAAAGCAGAGTAGTTAAATATCCCATTGTTTCTCTACATTTATGACTTATTCATGTCATACCTGCCAACTGACATGCCTACTACCCCTCTCTGCACATCAACACCTCCTTCTACTTCTTAAGTTCCACCTCCTTGTGGTAATTTTAATTCCTAGTAAATATGAATGAATCCTATCTGAGCTTTTATTTGAACATAATACATCCTAACTTTCTTTATTTTCTTGAGATGAGAACTTTTTTATTATTATTAAATTTATTGGGGTGACAATGGTTAGTAAAATTACATAGGCTTCAAGTGTATATTTCTTTCTGTATCTTTTAATTAAAGTTTATTGGGGTGACAGTGGTTAGTAAAGTTACATAGGTTTCAGGTATACAATTCTGTAATACATCATCTATATATCATGTTGTGTGCTCACCACCCAGAGTCAGTTCTCCTTCCATCACCATATATTTGACCCCCTTTACCCTCTCCACCTCCCCCATCACCCTCTGGTAACCACTAAAATGTTGTCTGTGTCTATGAGTTTTTGTTTCTTTGCTTGTCTTGTTCCTTTGATGCTTTCAGTTATATATGTTACCTGGATGCGTGTCTTCCTTTTTCGAGGTGAGATTTGACAGTGAGCTCACTGAGAAGAGTGATCCTCTCTAGAAGGTTTGTTCATGTAGTAAATTTCTAACCACCATTTAAAAACTCACAGGCATGATTGTATCAGATATGTATTAGGTATTTATTCTTTGTGCCTCATAAAAAGTAGGCTACAAAGTAGAGCAGAATACTCCCCTCTTCTTAGGGGCTCATGCTGACTGCAATGGGTGAGGCAGACAAGACAAAGACAAACACAGATGGGGCCTAGGGACTTTGAATGTCAGTTTTATTGTCATTCAGGTGTTATGAGGCCACCAGATCATGACGTAACTGCCAATGAAAAAGTAGTCTGTTCCAGTTCCCAAGAGGAGGGGACATGCCACACATATGCAAGGCCACGTGGGAATGCCCCTGGGTTGGTCAGGAGGCCGAAGCAGTGGGAGGAAAGCATGGGCAACAGCCTGTATTGTGGTTTACATGGGAAAGAACAGGTGAGGCAAGGTGAAAAGGTTAGAATTGGTTAGTCTGAATAATTTCAACAGGCTCTGAGGTGTAGGGACTGTCTTGAGTTGTCAGGTATCTGAACATGGGGTGACAGAGGCAGGGGAATATTGGCTTGAAGTGTAAGAGTCAGATAGAGGAGATGTGGGTGTGGGAGTAAAGGGTGCAGATGGGCTTTTAATTGGTCAGTTTTCATATGAAAGGCAGGATCACATGAGTTGTTCACTCTAGGAATTGGCTAGCCAGTTTCCCCAGGGTCAGTAACCCGGATGTCAAAACATCAGAATAAAAAGATATGTTTCATACAACAAGCAAGAAACCCCAGGAAAGCAGAGAGGCAGCCTTTAATTCTGGATGGAATGAGTTTATTATGAACAAAGTATGGGATCAAGACTTGATTTCGGGCGTCATTATGTCACTGAAAAGCTATGGGGCCTTGACAAGTCACTTCATCTCTCTGAGTTTACGTTTCCCAGCATGAAAAATGAGAGTGATAGATCAATAGTTTCTAACTGCACCGCCTTCCCGCCCCAACCCCACTCCCAGAATTCAAGAAAAGCCACTAGGGAGGACCTAGCAGGGCCAGCCGAAACGATTTGACTTTTAAGCATTTACCGCAGGTTCAATCAAAGCAGCAAGGCCTTTAGCCATTTTACATGCTTGGACCGGATGTTGCTAAGTGTGAGCTCAGGCATGTACCACTGCCTCTAGGCAGAGCCAAGTCTGAGAACAATTGGAGGAGGAGATAGCTCTTTCTCTCCTTGGTTGTCCTTCCACTATTGCTTAGGAAAACATCCTGAGAGTCTGGATGGTAGAGGAGAGGCTATCTCAGGCTGGAGCAAATGGTCAGAGGTAAGCAAAATTGTCTATTATGGCTGCAGTGAGCTCCACGAGTGTCCTATGAGTAAACCAACCACATGCTGCAGTTCACCAGGCTACAGAGCACTCTCCATACATCCATCTCTCATTACCGTGCCTCACCCCTCCTCTCTTGCATCATTCATGCATCTCAACCAGCAGTAAATCCCAGTAAATTCCTGCCCTGTAGAGTAATAACCATCTGACCTACCAAGAACTCGACCACAGGACTGGATTGCTCTGAGTCCACAACGATGCACTTCTTTTCCCCCTGCCACATCTCTGTAGTCTCTCCCCATTCTCCATTCCTATTTTTGTGGCTCTAGTTATACCTCGAAACCTCTCCTCTGGCCTATTTCAGCAGCCTTCTGAAGGTCTGCCCACCTCCATTCTCATTCTCCTCCAAATCATCTTGCACTTACTAATTATGTGCTATTCTCTTTTTAATAATACTTTCCTGGCTCCCCATTTACATCACCATAAATTCCATAGCACCTAAATCTTTCATGTGTTGACTTTAATCGTCCTCTTTAAACCTTACCAACTTATGCATTAGGTGTACGGGATGACATTCCCACTACTCTTTCTCAGTTACTTAGCCAAGTGTCAGTCATTCTTCTTTTCTCAAGTCTTATAAATATTGACTTTCCCCATAAAACTGCTCCTGTTAGTCAAAACAACTTACCCTATCCTAGAGTTTCATTTCTATTTCAGCTACTTGCTTACACATTGGTTGGTCCTCTTTGGATATAGGATTTTCATACTTTTGTAAAACTTGTGTATTGTTTAGATTGGAGCTGGGCTTATAATGAGATTATTTCAAATTTAATGAAATTTGAGTATCACTGCAATTTCTCCGTTTCAGCAAATGCACTGTTATTATATCTCTTTTATTCATTTCTCTATGACATTTTTAAGCAAACTAACTGTAGTTAGACGGCTTCTGAAAGCCCAGCTTCTCCAGAATACATTCTTTCCCTAAACATATGGCTGGGAGCAGAGTATTAGTGCACATTTCCCCCTCTGTTATCTCCTTAACCCATTTCTAGTTAGGCTTGTATCCCCGACCACCCTTTGAAATGGTATGATCATCAATTATCCCCACGTGGTTACATCAAATGGTCACTTCTGTCCCTCATATTCAGACTCTCAAAACATTCAACACAATTGACCATTTTTTATTTTCTTAAATCCCCCTCCCCCCTTGTTTTTCTCTTGGCTTCTTATATAACACACTATCCTGGTTTTCATCCTGCCTCACTGACTTCTCTTTGTCAGTTACCTTTGTGGGTCACTCTTCCTCAGACTGATTTCTAATTTTTGGTGTGGCCAACGGATCGATTCTCCGATGTCTTCTCTGAACTCTTTCCCTAGATGAACTTGTCCAGCCATACAATCCCATGGCTTTCATCACCACCTGCAGATAACCACCATCCTTTTTTTGTTTTGTTTTGTTTTTAATCTCTGGTACTTCTTTGAACATCACATGCATACACAAAAGATAGTCTAAATATCTTCCTTGGGTATGAAATACCACGAATTCTCATAAACAGATATTTTGAGCCTTCACCCACTTCACAACCTGCTCTTACACTAGTCATTCTCAACTGAGCATGTGACCCTCTGACCCTAAAATCTTAAGTCATCCTGGATTTCCCCCGCTTTGGATGCCTTCATTCTATCATTAAATTCTATCAATTCAATACTCAAAATTCACGCACTTTTTTCATCTCCACTATTATTGCCTTAGCCCATCATCATTTATTGGGATTATTTTAATATTCCTTATTGACCTCACAGCTTACACTCTTATCTCATAAAAATGCATTCTCCATGCATAAGCCAGGGTGATATTTTAAAAATATATATAGTTTATATAATTTACCTTCCAATTATTTCCACTGTAACTAGAGTAAAATCTAAACTGTTCACCATGATGTGCAAATAGATGATAAGGCCCCTTAAAGAATCAAGTGTCTGATTTTTTAAAAATTTATTAAATTCATTGGGAGTGACATTGGTTATGATGATGATCTTTTCAGCATCTTTTGCTCATGTTTGCATTCCTCACTGTGTTCCAGCCCCATCCTGTGTCCCTCCAATGTCTAATGTTATTATAGTCTTATGATCTGTGGTCTTCTTTTCAAAGACTCATGATTTGAGTGCAAGAAGCCTAGGCTCTGAGGGACTAAGAAGTGTGGCCCGTGCAGATCAAGCCTTGGGAGGACTATACCCATCTGTTCACTCCTCTGCATCCCACTGTGCCCTCAGTAAGTTCAGGTTTTCCTAGAGGAAAGGTCAAACGACCCCCACACATTATGAACAACCCCCAAACCAGATTTATTTTTGTTGCATCATTCAGTTGGTTAGTTGTTGGTATATAATAAACCACTCCAAAACTTAGTGCCTTAAAACAGCAACCACCTAATTAGCTCCTGGTTCTATGGGTTGGCAATCTGTGCTCGACTCAGTTGGTGGATCTTCTGTTGTTCTTGGCTGGGTTCATTCATGAGTTTGTGGTCAGTGCTGGTTAGATATATACCTTTGTCTCTAGGACTTGACTGGTTGTCAGTTGGGGGTGTTAGGGGAACTTGGGTTCCATACCTCCCATGTTCTGGTATGTTGGCCTGGGTTTATTCATATGCTGATAGCAAGTTATAAGACCAATAAGATCAGAAGCTGTGAGACTTTTAAATCCTAGGCTTCTAACTAGTACAGTGTCTCTTCCTCTACATTCTGTTGGTCAAAACTAGTGACAAGGGCAGCCCAGATTCAAAGGATGGGCAAATCTACTTTACTCCTTAATGGAAGTTGATCCAAAGTCTAGTGGCTATTTTTGCAACCTACTACAATCAGATTGCCTGAGGAACATATGATAGATGTAAGCAAATGCAGCAGTCAGCTGCGAGCAGCCTGGAGTAATCAGATACCCCCATTTCCCAAGTGGTGCCAGAGAGTTCACACCCAACTCATTACATCTTAGCTGAAGACCTTCTATAGAGCTTTCGAACATGTGCCTTTCCACATTTGACTTTTGCTTCACTGGCTTGTGTTCTGCTCTTTTACCCAGTGGCTAATGTCCTTATTTTCCTTTGTACTTAATTATTGTTCTATCAGATATGTAAAAACTGTCATGTTCCATTATCCCATCCTTTATGATACTATTACCTGTCAGTTTATTCCTTCAAGACTCAACTAGAAAGCCACTAATTAACTAATAATTCATTCAACTACATTGCAATTTTGTTTTGGCCTTCAATTTCGAAAGTGTGCAAAAGGATAGAATTTCACGCAAAGTGACTAGGACAGGGGAAGACAAATGTGAGACAAAAAAGATGATGTTTTTAACTTGAGAAATGAGTAACATTTTCTTTTTATGCATAAAGTTTATCGTATTTCCCAGGTTCTAGCAGTTGTGGTAGCGGTGTTAAGACTTTAGCAATAAGGGCATGTGTTACAAAAAGCTTTTGCCATCTTCCCAAATTGCTGTGGGGAAACAAGTGATGCTCCCCATATGAACTACATGCTTATACCATGTTTTCCCAAAAATAAGACCTGGCTGGACAATGCGCTCTAATGCATCTTTTGAAGCAAAAATTAGTATAGCATCTAGTCTTATTTTGCTATAATATAAGACCAGGCCTTATATAATGTAATATAATATAGTATAATATAATATAATATAATATAATATAGTATAACATAATATAATATAATATAATATAATTAATATACTATACTATAATATAATACAAAATAATATAATATAATACCGGGTCTTATATTAATTTTTACTCCAAAAGACAAATTAGAGCTGATTGTCCGGCTATGTCTTATTTTTGGGGAAACATGGTAGATAATAGCCAAGTACGCCTGATGAATCCAGTACCCAAACTAGTCAAACCAATGATTTAGTATTCTATAGACCAAGTATCTAAACAATCAACAAAACAGATGGAAATTACTAGGGTCTAGGATGTAATACGAAGAGACCAGCTGGGCTAGAAGATGCTAGGTTGACAGGTTGGAACTGTCTGGCTGGCTGCCTGAAGCAGATGGGGACCCCACTGGTGTGTGACCTTCTTCCTGAAGGCGATAGTGCATGCAGCGGCTGTGGACAGAGGCCTAGTTTTCCATGATCCAGTCAGTGTCAGCTGGCTGACTTCAAGTAGCCAAAGCGACATTCTATGTAAGCATAAGCTGTACCCCCAGAGGGTTCACCAGAAGGGTTCCTAGTAAGTGGACAGTCATTCTTGTCACGAATGTAACACACTTTGTAAAGCACTTTCACGTTCACTGTCTCATTATAATGGAGTACTATCTTGTTTTATCAACACATCACAAGTGAGGAGATTGATGAGAGTTTACTGATTTGCTGAAGGTCACTCAGAAAATCGCTGATCCAGGTCAAACATCTAGATAGTCTGAGTGCAGATATGAGGGGGGTTAGCTCTAGGAGTGACAATAGTGAATAAATGTGGAATGCAATTCTTGATATTCAACACAGAAACAGTTAGGAGAGGGTGATTAGAGAAGACACCAAAACAGTTGTCCACAGTCATTTGAAGTGGGGATTATATTACGTATAATTTTTCTTCAGAATGAGAGATTTTTCCCACTTTGATGGTTATAACCACCAAGAAGTGAGGAAGAGCAAGTTATACCAACCATGTTTATAACTTAAGCAAACTTGTCAAAAATAATGCTAACAAAGTTATGCTTTCTTGGTTCCTGAAATGTTTTTCTCCCATGAAACAGGGTGAACTCTCTTTGTCTTATGGATGGCCACACATTCTTTTTCATGCTTTCCTTAAGAATTGGAGATGATTCTCCCTTACACTGTATCTATGTTGGCCCTGTGACTAGTTGACACAAGAATGAGGAAGTAATATTGTACCAATTACAGACATATGCTTTAAGAGGGCAGGAAATGTTTACTACTTTCCTCTTAGAACACTTGTTCTTGGCATGCTATCTCTTGGAACCCACCTGATGTGGCATGAGAAGCCCAAGCCGTAGAGATTAGTCATGTGTTGCCACAATGACCCAACCGAGCTCCTAGCAAACCATACATTTGACTCTTGAACAACAAGGCTTGGAACTGCATGGGTCCATTTATGTGTGGATTGTTTTCAATGAATATACAGTTGGCCCTCCATGTCCCATATTTTGCATCTGCAGATTCAACCAGCCACAGATCAAAACTACTATTTTTGATCCACAGTTGGGAAACCATGGATGTGGAGAGCTGACTGCATGCATTGTTCTGTCCCTTTTTATAAGGGACTTAAGCATCCACAGATTTATGTATCCATGGAGAGTCCTGGAACAAATCCACCCCAGATACCAAGGGGCAACCATAGTTAAGTTTTTGGAGAGTCAAAAGTTATATGCAGATTTTCAACTGCATGGGGGTTGGTGTGTCTAACAGTTGTTCAACGGTCAACTCTGTGTAGCAATGGCTTTGGAACTAAGTGGTAGGCAGAATGTCATAGCACTTCAAGGAAGTGCTATGAAAGAAAGGAAGGACAGGAGACATTGTATTTGAGTCTGAGAAAATGGTGTCTTGTGTCATATAATGGTGAAAGTTTGACACACAGTCACCTAAGGTAACATGTAAAGTAGAACATATAGCTAATGAACTTGTGGATTAGCTGAGTATATTTACAGGCAGAATGTTAAAGGGGCCACCTATTTCTTTCAGCTATATGCGATAATGTCCAGATAGAAAGAGGTAACTTACAGAAGAGGGTTTTCAATTTGCAAGTGGAATCTAGTGAAATATCTTTAACTAGGACTTGCTGGGTTCAAAAAGAAGTGATTTTCTTCCCTGTTCCTCCCAGAAAAATCTCCCAAAGTTAAAAAAGAAAAAGAAAAAAAAAAGTACTTAGTGCAAAGATCAAACCCAGGGCGCTATGTGGTCTCAATGTCAAATCTCTAGAGTGCAGCTGTTAGACTCTTTATAGGATCTTAGGACGATTTGAAGCAGTGCCTCTCATCCAGGAAGTGAGGCGACTAATATTTTGAAGGGCAATTGTCTTAGATTATTTCTTCTAGAAATGACAGGTTCTAAGAATCTTAATGGTATCATTCCGCAGCATTCTGACTCCCAGGCCTAGGTAAGAAGGACCCAATCTCAAAATAATTTCTGGGTCCAGATTTTTGGATTCATGTAGTTTATGTAGTCTACATTAATGGATTAATGTGGACTTTGACTTATGGAGAAAATTACAAATTGCTACACAGGAAACTCACAGAATTTTTAAAGGGATATTATAAGCTTAGAATTAAAGGAACAAAGACATTAGAATTAACTGAAAAGGCATTTTTGGATTTTCAACCTCCTATATACAGGAAGAAGGCTGAAGATGCTAATTAGATGCAAATATAGGGCATTTCTTGTAGAAAGGGAAGGATGACATAGAAGGCAGAGTCAGTAGCACAGAGAGTAGAGGTAAGAACCTCTACTAAATAAAATAATTGTCAACATGTACACAGCTTGATTTCAGAATTGCTGTGAACCGTTGATATGCCTCCTATTTTCTAACTCACTTTTCTTGGATGAGACACCGTGTTGTACAAGAGCCAATAGTTAAATTCTCAAGAATGTTTCAAGCTATTTGACAGCATGTTGATGCATTGAAATTGGCCATAGTGGGAATATTTGTACCATAGAAGTCGGCAAACACTGCACATCAGCACTCTTCCTGTCCCTGCCTCACCGTTTCCTGTTCGGTATGTGGGGGACATATTAGTCTCTTTAGTTCATTGGGTTTCATATTAAGAGAAACCACATCTGAAAAGTTTGGATCTTATTTAGATGACAAGACCCTGATGTAGGAGTCATGTCAAATTGTAAAATGAGATTTATGGAAGCCTGCGGGAGAGAGGGAGGATATTTTGCAAGTGAATGGATTATAAGTAATTTATAACCAGAGAGCAAAATATGGGTCACTTAAAGATGTCCACAATGTCATTGGTTCTCTCCCTAGTAGAATTTAAATTTCTTCCTCTTCTTTAGTCTGGCTAACTCTGTGACTGTTCAACTACTAGAATATGGATGGCAGCAGTGATGCTGTGCCATTCAAAGCTTGACATTTAAGGTGACTGGTGACTTTCACTTCCTCCCTATTGGAACCCTTATGTTTGGGACCCTCCATCTTAGAAAGTAGCTGCCATGCAGTGAGAAGTCCAAGCCATAGGTTAGGCTATGTGAAGATGCTCTGGTTGACAGCCCTAGCTGAGCTTCCAGCCAAGAGCCAGCAACATCCACTCGCTGTGTGGATAAGTCATCTTAGATTTTCCCACCAATCAATCCCCTAGATCAGTGCAACATCAGCTAACATTACATAGAGCAGAAGAACTGCTTGGCTGAGCCCAGTCGCTCCAAGGAATTGCAGTTATTTTTAGTCATAAGATTTTGGGAGGGTTCTAATGCAGTAGCAGACAACCAAGACAACAAATAATTTGCATATTAAACTATTTCAGCTTATACTGATAGGGGACGGGAGAAACTCATGCTCCAGGTAGATGTTATAAATTATATCCCTAGTTTTAGATAAATATATTGACATCCTAAAGTGGATGAATTGGCTTATAAAAGGTTACAGATCTTAGTGATTGAACTCACCCTGTAACTCATGTTTTTGTTTTTGCTTTGTTTTTTAACTCCTATTTAACACAATCCTTTTTATCTGCCTTTTTTACCATTCTCTGATTCTTAGTAAAGTTTACAGTGTATTAGCATACCTTACCCTAATTCTACTTTCCTACCTCAGGCTTGTCCTACAAATCATGAAATCTCAACCTCTCCTGATTCTACAACCCAGAAAAAGTGGTAGGACTCAAATATTTATATTGATCACCTCTACCTATAGCGTTTAACTCATTATTAGGAACTTAGGTACCTGACTTGAATTAAATGCTTACTAAATCATTCTGTCTCTTTTCCTCAGTATCTCCAGTAACGTATGTCCAGAAAGCCTATTTCATGACATGGTGTTCAGCAAGTATTTATTGGCTTTCTTTGATATGCAAGGCATTTTGTTAATCAGAAAGTTGAAGTAGAAATATGGAGTATATTGAAATTCAGTTAAAGCTCTTGGAAAAAAAGAACGTATACGTTTGAATCACACATGAAAACAGAAACATGTTTGTTTATGCAAACAACAAATACAATGCAATTTATAAACCGTGACACAACATAAATGTATCAAATACCCTTTATACGAAGTATTGCCAAAAGTTTACCAGCAAAAACATATAAACACCATGTAAGCCCATGCACATGTGTGCACACACACATGTACACATCATTACAAGATTGTCTGAATTATGAGAGAGTGACTAAAGAGTTCTTTTTCAAGCTGAAAAAGCTGAGGAAAATTTAGCTCATCAATAACTCAGAACTGAAATGGAAAAAAATCATATTTCAGAGTTGACAGCTGGCTGGAACTCCGTGAGGGATTGTCTCCTACTAAAGCCCCAAGATGGAAAAGAAGGGGAAAGGAATATAAATTGCACCAGCCCAGGAAAAATTGCTTCTGAATTGTAGTTGTTAACTCCATCATGTTGTGTGATAGTTCACATCTATATTCAAGCAGGCTTTTCTAGTTCCAAATAATCTTAACATATTGAGCAAAAGCTTACCCCCACCATAAATTTCTAGACAATTCAGTTCAAATTTTGTTTAAGAAGTTTTCTTGACTCACCTCAATCTATTTGAAGTGTTCCTTATTTTAAACCTCAATAATCCATGCATGTGTGTGAACTTTACTTAATTTAATAGTAATAAATTATAATAATGCTTATTAAATGATTACTGTATGCCAGGCACCATTGACACACGTTAGTTAACTTTATCAGAAATCCTCACAGGATCGGCTGAAGTCTTTGTTGCAAATTCATCGCAGTTCAACTTCTTCTTCCCAATCCTGCTAACTAAAAGTACTACTAAATGTCCTTTACCCATTTCCTCATTTGTCAAAACAATAGTATTCCTTTATTAAAGTTTAAAGCGTCTCTGAGGAGGTGACATTTAATATAGAAATGATAGATATAATGTTTTATCATTTCTTACATTTTATTTTAAAATTAAGACCTTTTATACCTTTTGAAAAAGGAACTTAAAGTATCAATTTTTATGATGTTTATTCTCTAAAAATACCAAAACCTTAGTGATCTTTTTAAAGATAGAGATTTCTGTATTTCTTTAAAGATAATAAATATTTTGCTTCAAATTAAAAAAACACACAACTATAGCATTTAGGTGAAGATTAGATAAGTTACATATAAAAGTAGTCTTCACTAAGTGGATTCTCAGTAAATGATTATTGCTGTAATCCTTATTAAAATTTCCTCAGATAGATTCCTTACCTTCCTAAATTCTTTGCACAGATTATCTCAGGTAATCCTGCCATAATCCTATGAGGTGAAGATGAATATATTTGTGGCATAAAAAACCAGCTGTCCAACCAAATATGTTCTCCTCTTGCATAGAATACGTATGAGTTTCCTATAGGTGCTATAACAAATCATCACACTTTTGGTGACTTAAAACAAGCTAAATGTATTTTCTCACATTTCTTCAGACCAGAAGTCAGAAATCAGAAATTCACTGAATGGCAATCAAGGTATTATCAGGGCCATGCTCGCTCTGGAGGCTCTAAGAGAGAATCTGTTCATTGCCCCTTTCAGCTTCTGGTGTTTCACTAGGTGGTCAGGCTGTGCTGCTGGATAGCAAATAGCATGAGTGTGTCTAAGGTCGGAAGGTAGGCAAGTATCACCCAGAGAAGAGACCAGTGCATGACTGGAGGTTGCTGAGAACAGACAGCACACACACTAGGCTCAAGAATAGTGAGAGAACACAGAATAGCCATCCTATGCCCCATGTTGGGTTTTTTTTTTACTGCTAATAGATCCATTCTGCAGCCTACACACCTTGCTTCCTGCTGCAGTACAAGAGCCCCTAACCTTGCTCTGAAATAAACAAAGCTGAGGGCATGCCTGAGGGCCATTGACACACATAGCTAAGCATTTCCAAGAAAAGTTTACACGTGCCCCACACAGAGGGAAAAGAATTGTACTACAGACTGTCTTGCTCTGAGCTCTTTGCATGCAATGTGATTTGTGAGCTGTCAGAGGGTCCTGGACTGAGTACGAGGTTCTTAGGAACACAGGGGAGATGTGAGACTGCACTTAGACCCTTCCCCCAAAGCTGGCATTTTTTTTTTTTTTAATTCATCTGTATTTGTCACAACCTTTTAAAGCAGAATGAGCACTACACTTCTATTCACAAAACTTGCTCTGGTTACTTTCAAACAGCTTTACAACATGCCTAGGTCGGCTTAACATTTTGCTATTCTAAACAATACTTTTCTTTGGTAAACAAGATCTATGGATAGTTACTCCCATCAAGTTAGTTCAGCTTAACATACTAATTTCTAGAGGCTGGTATGTGCAGTTAATAACTATGGGGGGTGGAAGGTTTAAAAAACACCGTAGGAGATTAAAGTTGATTTAACCAATATTTTCCTTTTAAACATCGGTATATCTCAGAACACTTCAGTGACAAAAGATTTGGTCTACTAAGGAATCCACTTGATAGCTAAGCACTTTAGATCACAATGTTAACATTAGGTTACATACATCTTACAACTCACATAACCTCAATCTGTTAAAATACACTAACATGAAATGAGAAAGGAAAAACTAGCTCTGCTTTAGTGCCTAAGGGATCTATCATATACTTAAAAGTAGAAGGAAATCTTATCATTTTCTTTAAGGAGTTATCACGCCATATGGATTTTTAAAATGTTAACAACAACAAAAAATCCTTGGAAGCATGTGTATCCGACACATGTACAAGCCGTTCTTCAGGCAGAGCTTAATCTACTTCTTCCACATGTGCTGTGTCGTCATCCCCTTCGAGGGGCGGCATCTCTTCAGTTCCGGCTGCAAGCTGTCATCCGCAGGGGCATCGTCTTCATCGATACCAAGACCAAGTTTGATCATCCTATACATCCTGTGAGCATGTGTCTGGGATGTTCCAGACTGGAGCCGGAAGACAGGAGCACAGTTTCCTAGAGCAGGACGGACCAGAACCTTCCCAGACTTGTTGTGTTTGTCAGTCTTTGTCTTTTGCCTGAAGGTCTCAATGATGGAATGGTCAGGGTATGTCCCCAGGTGATTCTTTGCTGCCATGCAGCCCATTGCTGAGTTGTCTCTTTAGGACTTGAGCCTTCATAATTCTTTCCCATGTTTGCTGTCCAGCTATATGTGCTTGTGACAACGTAGCATGGGATTGCCACCAATCAGTTCGACACAAACACTTTTCCTGCTTTTTTTCTCCAAGATGTCCTTCATGATTTTACAGCGTTTTTTTAAACTTTTTATTTTTTTCTTCCTGTTTCTTTTTCTCTTCTTCATCTTCTGAAAATTCCAAGCCCTCTTTGGTGACTGACACTAACATCTTCCCCTCAAATGCCTTCAGCTGTTGGATACAGTGCTCACCAATAGGCTTGATCAGATCCATCACTTCTAGGCCGTGCTTGTGAAGATGTTTCACAAAGGCCAAGTTAGCTACCAAGTTAGCGCCCCTGTGATGTAATAGATGTTTCTGGTTCTCCTTCATTCTTGTGCAGTAGTCCTTGAGAGAAACCATCTCATCACCAGAAGCAAACGTGTAGTATCTTAAGAGCCCAAAAAGCTTCTTCCGATTTTGAGAGTCTTCTTGGAGTCCAAGCTTCATATTTTTATAGAACTGCTCATAAAACTTTTTGTAGTTGTCTTTATTTTCTGCCAGTTCAGTGAAGAGTTCTAAGCATTTCTTTTTGACCAAATGCTTTCTGATCAGTTGCAAAATTTTGCTTTGTTGCCACTTCTCCTGTGAAATATTGAGAAGGAGAGTCGCAGCATCCACGACACCTCTCATGAAATTAAGATATTCAGGGATTAGCTCCTCATGGTTATCCATGATGAAAACTCTGTGAACATACAACTTAGTGTTGTCCTCTTTCTTTCCATTTTCAAATAGGGCAAAGAGAGCACATCTTGGGGCAAAAAGAAGGGCTCTAAATTGCAATTGTCCTTCAACTGAAAAATGCTGCAGTTGATGTTCCCAGTCATTAGTCAGGCTCTTGTAGAAGTCCCCACATTTTTCATCTGTAATATCAACAGGATTTCTGGTCCAAATAGGCTTTGTTTTATTCAGTTCTTCCTGCTCAATGTACTTCTCAATTTTCTTCTTCTTGTTGTCACCATCCTTCTCTTCTTCATCGGAACCATCTTCTGTCTCCGGTTTGTCATTGGACTTTTTTTCTTCTTTTTCATTCTCTTTCTCTTTGTCTTTCTTTTCTTCAGCCTCATCTTCACTGACTTCTTTATCATGTTCCTCCTCCACACAAAAAGTAATGGGGTGGCCAATAAATTGAGAGTGTTGTTGTTTTTTGTTTTGTTTTGTTTTTCACAATCTCCTTTAGTCTCTCCTCGAAGTACTCAGTTTGGTCTTCTTTCAAATGCAGGACAACCTTTGTTCCATGACCCAGAGCTTCCCCTGTGTCAGTCCTCACTGTAAATGATCTTTCTGCAGAAGACTCCCAGCCACACTGCTCATCATTATGTTTGGTGATCACAGTCACTTTTTTCAGTCACCAATGAGGCCTAGTGGAACCCAACACCAAAATGGCTGATCGTAGAGATATCTGCACCAGTCTGCAAAGCTTCCATGAATGCTCTGGTACCAAATTTGGCAATAGTACTAGGGTTATTGATCAAATTGCCATTTGTCATTCCAATTCCAGTGCCCACAATAGTGAGGATTCGATCTTATTTGTTTGGAATGAGATTTATGTGTAGTTTTATCCAGATTCTCGTTGACTGGGGTATCTCAAGCTTTTATACTTGATTTTGTCCAGAGCATCTGATGTATTTGCAATAAGCTCCCTCAGAAAGATCTCTTTATTAGAGTGGAAAGTATTGATGATCAGTGACATCAACTGGGCAATTTCTGCCTGAAAGCCAAAAGTCTCAACCTCATCCTCAATTGGCTGGTTTTCAGTCGGGGTTTCCTTAGACATCTTGGCTAAAGCACCACACAAGCTCCACAGCAATGCAGCACCGGGATGTAGAAGCCACTAAAGCTGGCATTATTTGACTTGTGGTCACATTACTTCAATCCCTTCCTCCTGATTACATTGTCTCCTCTTCTGTTTGTATCAAATCTCTGTCCTCTCTTTTAGGGTCTAGTGGATAATCCAACATAATTTCTCCATGTCCAGTTTCTCATTTTAATAGCATTAGCAAAGACTCCTTTTCTTTATGAGATAAAAGTGATAGGTTCCAGAGATTAGAGCCCGATACCTTTGGGGAGCCACTATTCAGTTTACTACAGAATAGAACCATCCCTGGGAAACAGGGGTTCAGTCAGATTTTACTTTTCTCTGATCTCCTTATATCTAGGTTTAAGCATATGACTATTTATTGTCAATGGAATGTAAGCAAAAGTAAGGCTTTTCAGCAGGGCAGCCTCCTCCAAGTTCCTTTCCTTTTGAGCTGGGTGGTTGCAAATTATTATGAGGTCCTAGAGTGCGGTGGAACCATGGGTTATTGGGATCCTTATTTACTGAATCACTATGGAAGAGAGGTGTCTGATGACCAGAAACAACACATTTGATGTGTTATATAAATGAGAGAGAGAAGGCAAGAGAGAGAGAGAGAGAGAGAGAGAGAGAGAGAGAGAGAGAGAAATAAAAGAAAGAAATCTTCTACTGTGTGTTTGAGCCATTTTTAAATTTCTTATAGCAATTTATACTATTCTAATTTATATGATCTCCATTATGGCTCTAAAGAAACTGAACACCAGAAAAGTTAAATAGCCTTCTTATATTTACACAATTAATAGCTCGCAGTGCTGAGATTTGAACCAGAAAAGCCACATTTCTGTGCCTGAAGTTTTAACCACAGTAATATACTTTGTCTTAACTATTATATCAGAAATTCCACATTCAATGCCCATTCTGAAAGACTGGGTACTCATGGATCCTAGGTCAAAACTTCTGATCACATACCCTGTCCACTGAATGTCATGGAGCAGATAACACCTAAGTTGCAAGTCGTGAAGTCATGATAGGTCACACACACACACACACACACACACACACACACACACACAAACACAGGCAGACCATGGTTTCCCTCCCATATGGATAAAGAAACAATAAATATTACATTATTATATTTGCAGCCATGGCTGACCTTGGTTTGTCACTTGAGTTTTAATCCCAGTCTACCTGTGAGTTCCCCACCAGCATCCTTGCTTGAGCATGTGTCTCCGCAGCTGCTTCTCACTGACTCTGGACCTTGTCAGCCTGCCTTTCTTTCTCCTTTGGATGAACTTCTGAGGCATGACTTCTGGCCCTGCTGATTTCCACAATCTCCCCGCTCATTCTCTCTTATTCAAGTTTCAAGTCTGGCCTATTATGCTCCACCTCAGTCTATTGAATGTGGAGGGCCTGGAACACATCTGTGCACAAAGCCCCACCTTTGCAATACTGGATTAAAGTGACTGGGGAAAGCTGGAGGACAAAGCAAGTATTTAGTGTCCAGTGTTGATTAAAAAACCCAACTCATATTATGTCTCTTGAACAGGGACCAAGCATGAGCTGCACACTTTAAGTCTTGACAGGAGATGGATATTCAGATGATGTCCTGAAAATAACACCCAGCTGCCACTGCTTGCCATTAAATTTCAGTGACTTCACCTAATCAACGCATGCAAGATATCTTTCCCAAACATTCATAGATGTCCCCTCACAAATAAGTCAAGGTAGGCGCTCCTTGCCGTTGGAAATGTATCAGAAGTTGGCAGTGAAAACATTTGTCCCCTGGTTGTCATTAGCTTTCAGAACCTTTGGGAAATGTTGAAATGTACATGCCACTAACAAAAGAAACACCCTCATATTAACTTGAAAACAAGGCCAACTGAAGTAGAGAATAAAGAAAAAACAAAGTCTAAACTCATAAACTAATCTCAATAATTTTGTTCCCCAGTTGGTTCTTCAGCTCTAACAGTACTCCATAAGCATTGATTTTTTAAAATTTTATTTTAAAAGTAATATACTGACATCAATAAAGGTAGTTATTTTTATATTAAATGAAGATTACCCCTCTAGTCTAAGACAGCAGCTGTGATCGCATTTATCTAAATTGATTCAACCAATGCTATAAAAGTATCAGTCCCAAGAAAACTTTAGAGTTAAAAAATAGGTCAACCCTCATCCATAATTCCCTAATGCATAATCACTTCCCTAGCATCCCCTTTAATTCATAGTCAGACTCACCCTGAGATAGGTTCTTTGTTTACTAGGAAGTACACAGAGGGGACTACTAGACATGAATCTAGTTAATCTGTCTTCCAAGCTTGCTTGTTTCTCAACTTGTTTTATGACCTTGGATAAATACCTTTCACTCTCTTTCCTCAGTGACTGCTAAGAATCCTTATAGCTATAAAATAGTACAACAAAGTAACAAAAACATATACAAATGTGGATAAATCCTATGCTTTACCTATGACTGAAATACATTAATCAGTATATCATCACTGATATTGTATATTGTGAAGATTCTGGAGTGATGGTGAGAGGGATTCAAATGAGACCCAGCCAAAGTGAAATATTATCAACTCAAAATCTTCTGTGGTTTGTTTGTTGCTTTCAGTTTTATATCCCATATATGAGTGAAGTCATATTGTTCTCGACTTTTTCTGTCTGACTTATTTTGCTTAGCTTGATAATCTCAAAGTCCATCCATGTTGTTGCAAATGGCAGTATTTCGTGTTTCCATATCTTGGCCACTGTGAATAATGCTGCAACAAAATCTCATAGACACAGACAACAGTTTATTCGTTACCAGTGGGTATGGGGGCAGGGGAGTAGGTAGAAAAGGGTAAAGGGGGTCAAATATATGGCGACAGAAGATTTGACTTTGAGTGTTGAACACACAATGCAATATACAGATGGTATGTTATAGAATGGTATACTTGACAAAAAAAAAAAAAGAGTGGTATACTTGAAACCTATAAAATTTTTTTAACCAGTGTCACCCCAATAAAAATAAAAAAAATATTCTGTGCTTAGTGACTAACTGTGATATATTCTCTGCTCCCAGCTCTGGTGTTGCATTTGTACCTTCTGATCTAGATATGGACACACCCCTTCCTGGGATGTGATATTCTCAACCTATCACCTTAGCACTATACCTTGGAGTCTCCAGAACTCTACTTAGTCTGAATAGCTCCTCTTTGATGCTATTTAGACTAAAATTTATTTGTGGCTTTCCGTTCCCATTCTGGTACTCACAGATGAAAAAGGCATTATCAGACTACTTAGTCGGAGGAAAACCACCTCCCCTTTGAGTCTTCTAGTGTTAGCACCCTCACAACTTTTCCTGGCAGTTCCTATATTTTGAACTACTTGGTTGATGATGCGCGGTGAAGGATAGGGGAAGAGACAAGTCTAGTTTGACTTACTTATATTTGTTTGAAGGAGGGAGAAGAGCTAACTTAATCTCCACACCAATCGTGGTTATTGGGGATTATTACCCCACTTCTGTTCCTGCAATCAGACCAAACAGTGAACAAACATTGTTTAGAGCCAATTTTTCATCAGCGCTAAGTCACTTGGCTGATAGAATATTGCTTTTTGGAGATAAATTATGCTTTTAATTTTGCAAATGCTTCTGGAGCTGCAAAGGCACACACATCTAGAAGTAAAATTAAGAGCAATGCTTTATATTAGAGGCATCCTGATTTGCATTCTGCTGAGCAGGACCAATGGGCAGGGAGTGGTCTGTGTCCCTTATTTTCTGGTATTTAACATTCTATGTCTCAGTGACTATGCTGTTACGTTTTATTTTCCAAAGTCTCAGTAGGAACATGTTTATTTGCCTTTAATTTAAAAATATACTTTAATCAATAATATAAAGGAATGTTGCTCAAGAGCTTTTTATTCTGCAAATGTGTGTGGTGATAGGAAAAAGGGCTATGGGGAGATTTTAGTGGCAGCACATTTCTCCAAAATTGTACACTTGGTTTTCCTGAAGGTCCACCAATAGCAGAAAATAAAGTATCAACTTTAAATTCTTTTCATTTTTTGGTTGCTATTAAAAATAAACTAAACCATTTAAAATGACAAAAAACGACCTTGGTATAATATGATTGGAAATGGATAGAAGTCTATTCTCTGCTTCTCTGAGGGCCTCTAACTTTTTCCTCTTTGAATGAAAGTCAAGATGAAAAATAAAAATAATAGCCATGCTTATCTATGCACACTCATACATTTATGCAAAATTAACCATCTTTACACTGACACACGTAGATATGCATACATACACAACTATACAGAGGGTGCCAAAAATGTACACACATTTCAAGAAAGAAAAAAACTGTATTAAAATCTTAATACTCAATATACTACTATACTGATAACAAAAGATGAATACAAGTCACGTTTGATTTCTACAATTACAAGACGTGCTCAAAGTGGTAACCATCAGCATAGTTTTAATACAGTTCTTTTTTCCTTTCTTAAAATGAGTATACATTTTTCGGGCACCCTCTCTATAGTCACATACACAGGGATATGTACCATAACTACATACTTGTATGTATCCCTAGTCCCCACACACATAGAAACACATAGACATTTAGTTATATATAGACATTTGTATATGTAAACCATGAAACATTCTTCTCCACGCAAATGCCGAAACCCAAGCCCAGAGGACCCATTGGTGGGAATTCTAAGGCAAATCCAGTCATTCTTACTGTAACGTTACTCACAAAATACCCTCTCTTCCCACTTGGCTTGACCTCTATTTCTTCTTCCTGGGATTGATATATGTCATTTGTTATCTAAATTCAAGTGGGCATGTGACTTGTCAGAAATCCATTTTTCATTAACACGAGTGACCAGTTGTATGACAGCGTCTCCAGATGCACAATGAAAGTCAGTTAAACACTGTCTAGTAAATCATAAATCATTATTTTATTAAATATTTTTTTCTCAGGATAGCAGAAATCTAATATCTGTCTCTAGGTTTTTAATTGAAGAAAACAAATGATGAAACTCTAGATGTGTTCAATTCCTTTTCGGTGCTGATTAAAAATGATCTAGAGTCTTTGCTGGTCTGGCACCCTTTGATTTTTCCTCTTGCTGGTTTACATTAAGGGGATTTGTGAACATCCGAAGAATTGTACTTGATGGTGTCTTGAAGTAGAAGGGTTGTAGGACAAGAAACTGGGAAGTTTGTTTTCATAATAAAAATGGACCTTATTTATTTCTATCACCCATCAAGTTCATTTATTCAATGCATGCTTATTAAAGTTTCCATTCTCTGCTAGGCACTGCACAGTTAGACCCTGACGATACAATATTAGCACAATAGTCATAACTCCTGCCCTCATCTGGTACATAGTCTATGGGAAGAAGAAAAATGAAGGAAATAATCACAGAAGTAAATGTAATACTACAACAGGGATAAGTGTTTTGTAAAACTTAAATCTGAAAGGTTTTGAACAATCGAGGTTTTAAAATGATGTGTCTTGAGGAAGTTGCATAAAAACTAAAATATGAGGAATGAGTAGGGTATGAGGTGATCTGAAAATAGAGAACACAGAGGTTTGCCCATAATGGTTTATTTTGACTAGATATTATTTTCATTTTTATTCAATGCTTATATCACATGTCCCCACCAGAATGTAAGCTTCATGTGATAAGGAACTTTGTTTTGTTTCCTGTTTACCCCCAACAGAGTCTGGCATAGTGTGCATTGGATGTTTGATAATATTTTCTGTAAGCATGAATTTGTCAATACTTCTAACAACCCAAAGAGATTGGTACTATCATACATAATCTCTGTCTTATCATGAAAAATGTTAAGGTGTGTGATGGATAAGTGACTGTCCCAAAGTCAATTGGATTTAACCCACGTCCATTTGACTCTTAATTACTCTTCTCTCTTGTCTTTGAATTGACACCAGTATTCCTAATAGGGTAAAATATGGAAATGGAAGACAGTCTTACCACGAGGAGAATGGTCGAGCAAAAGTATACTGTAATGATGTAATATATGATATAATACCATAAAGTAATGACGTAATTACATGGTTTCTAAATAAAGCCCTAAATGAACATCATATATATATATATATATATATATATATATATATATATATATATATAGACATATTATACAAAATGATATAGTCTGCTAAAAATATGTATTAATGTATCTGACATGCATGGACCATACTAGCTATAATGGAATATATGAAAATTGTGACGTGAATCCTATCTTCAGATTTCTTTTCTTTTTTTTTTTTATTTAAAGATTTTATTGGGGAAGGGGAACAGACCCCATTGGTGAACTTCCAGGACTTCCAGTGTGTACTTCCAGGACTTTTTTTTTCCCAAGTCAAGTCGTTGTCCTTTCAATCCCAGCCAAGGAGGGTGCCATTCAGCTTCAAGTTGTTGTCCTTTCAGTCTTAGTTGTGGAGGGCGCAGCTCAGCTCCAGGTCCAGTTGCTGTTGCTAGGTTCACGGGGCACAGCCCACCATCCCTTGCAGGACTTGAGGTATTGAACTGGCAACCTTGTGGTTGAGAGCCCATGCTCCAACGAACTGAGCCATCTGGGAGGCAGCTCAGCTCAAGATGCCATGTTCAATCTTAGTTGCCCATCATCCCTTGGGGGACTCAAGGAATTGAACTGGCAACCTTGTGTTTGAGAGCCCACTGGCCCATGTGGGAATCGAACCGGCAGCCTTCGGAGTTAGGAGCACGGAGCTCTAACTGCCTGAGCCACTGGGCCGGCCCCTATCTTTAGATTTCTTATTATCTACTTGCAATCACAGTAGAGTCCACGGAACTAAATCTTTATTATCTACTAGCAACAGAATATTGGGCAAGTTAGTAAATGTTTCTGGGAATTAGCTTTCTTCTTCGTGAAATATATGGGAATAGTAACTGTCTCTCTAGAGTTTTGTAAGCATTGGAAATAATGTTTGTAAAATATATGGTTTACGGTTACTGGTGATTGCTCAATGAATGCCTTCAACAGTGATGATGACAACAATGACAGTGGCGAAGAAAGCAGCATTGGTGATGAATTCGGGAAGTGCGGCTTGCATAGATGGCAATAAGAAAATGCAGGGGGACATTCTGAATACCTTCCAAGAAGCTTATATATTTCACAAGGGAAGTTCAAAAGAGGAATATATGTATTTGTTTATAATAAGGGAAGTGTTATGCTAATTAAGAAATGAGAGCATAAAATAATAAATGCATGCCCTGATTACAAATATGTGGAAGCATACAGATATGTAAAAGACACCTAAAATGAGTTGAAGTAATTTCTATATTTTTTCTATAGAGTAACTTTAGTCCATAATAATGCACACACACACACACACACACACACACACACACACTCACCCAGTGGGTTTTTTTCTTTGTCAAGGAGACCTTTTAATCTCAGTGACCTTGCCCTCTAGAGTCCAGAACTCATTACCAGTGAAGGCGTCTTTGGGAACTGACAAATCAGTTTATGGCTTTGATCCAGTTTCTCACGGACACCTGTCCCAGTAACAAACACCCTCTTTCACGACTGTCATATCTGGATCCCTTGTCAGACCAGGCAAAGAGCATCAGTCAAATATCCACCCTTTCTTAGAAAGCTCAGACAGTCTTTGTGCTCCAGTGCTCCACTTCTATCAACTGGCCTCAGAAAGTGCACATGTCTTAAGAATGGATGGGAACTCACGCGAGGAGGTTCAGAAATTCCCAGATGGCAGAAAGAAATTATAGCTATGGGGGGAATTTGATGTGTGGGTTTGAAATGCCTCAAATTCCTTGCAGTTCTTCTAATCTGGGTTGGTCTTGTGCCTCCCTTTTACTAATAAAAAGTGGCAAATGTGTAGTTTTGGTGGTTCTACAGCTTAGGCCTCAATATACTTTCAGTTGCAGTGAAAGGTTTGCACTTTTAGAAAGGTTTTCTGAGACCACCATGCAAAAAAGCTACACTAGCATACTAGAGAATGAGAGTCCATCAGAAAGAGAACCAAGGAACTCCAAGAGACAGCTTACATCAACGGCCAAACATGTAAGTGTGACCATTTTAGACCTTCTAGCCCAACTGAATACAACTCATGAGTAAACTAGGTGAAACCAGTCCAGCCAACCCTTTGTGTTGTGAGAAATAATAAATCACTGTTCTTTTAAGTCACTTAGTTAAACAGTAGTTTGTTACAGGGAAATAGATAAATGAAGGATACATTTGGTCATGAGCATTAAAGAAATCCCATAAGTACCTTTCCTTTTTTCTCCCTACCAAGTAGTATAGTAAAAAGATTCGGTTGGTCACATCTTTAAATATGATATCATGAAGAGGAAATGACCAATGGTTGTGGGTTCTGCAATTAAAACAGATTTATGCTTTTAATAGTTACATGGGAACATGGCCAACAATTGCAGTCCCTCTCTACTCTGAAGCTCAGTCCATCTTATTTGCTGCTTCTTCCTCACCCCATCTCTCCTCAACTATTCTCTCCCACTTTGACCGTGGAACTGCAGAATTTTACTCTCTACTTTGTAGAATAGCTCACTCTCTCCTGCCTATAATTATTCATTTATTCACCAATCCATTCAGGTACTCACTTATCAAATATTTATTGAGTATTTACTCTATGCAAGATACTATGTAAGAAATATAATGGTATGTTAAAAACATACCATGTCACAGTTGCATTTTCTAAATCCATCAATGTGCCCTGAAGGGAAAATGAATAAAAGAACTGCCCATTTCAAAGTACTTACCCTACTAAAAAGAAAGAGTTGGTGTTATAAAATTGGTGTTTTCTTTTACATATATGTGTCTATGTGTATGCACACATGTTTAAGTATATGTAGTAGACAGCATATGTGAGTTGTGTGCATTTTGTATGGGTTTATGTGTGTTTCATGGGTATCCATAAATGTGCATAGGAGTGAACACGTATGCTTTAGTTGCTGTATGTGAAAATATTCATCTTGATGAATGGCTATCGCATATGTGTTTTAGCATGTGTGTGTTTGTGTGCATGTATCCTTACAAGCAGATTACAGTGCATGCAGAAAATATGAATACAATATGGATACATTTATTCTTTGCATGTACCTACATGTGTGTATTTGAACATGTTTGTATGATGAGGAGAAGAGAAAAACATACGTTGTAAGGAGCTGATGAAACAAAAATTGGTTTAGTCTCTATCTGTTCGTAATGAAGGAGAGACTTCTCGTGTCTTTAATTTAAGCATCCTTGCCTTGATATTCCTGAAGGCATCAAAAATGGGAAGAGACAAGATGGTCCTCAAACTTCCCACACCCTCCAAGATTCATCATTCTACTTGTTCATCTGCAACCTTCACTCCTGGGCACTAATAGCCGTAACAGGCAGAACCCAGTCTGTTTAAATAAACAAATCAGTCCCATCAGCATCATTATGAAATAATCAACATGAAAATATTGGTAAGGATGTGAATAAATATTTAACAAAACTGAGCACTGATATTATGTGGCCTGTATAGAAACAGTAAGATCACCAATTAAGGGCCTTGGTTACACAAGTTGACCTCTGAAAGGCCATCAGCTCCACTAATTAAAGACCAGGGAATTTCACTAACCCCACTGATGATGTGGATTGCAGGCAGAGTCCCCTGTCTACACTGGTAAATGAGTAAGACCTCAGTTAGCAGTCATCACCTGTTTGGAATGAATGCCTTCTTTCTCTTCCACACTGCACCCTTAGGAAGCCGTAATGGGCAATGTGTTTTATTTTTCTAGATTTAGCAATCATACGGGATAATGATGCAGTGAACTTCCCATCGCGTTACCTAAGAGAAACTTACCATCCAATATGTTCAACAGTTATGTTTGGGAGGTTGGGACCTCCCATGCCTCATCAAGAAATTCCAACCACAAACAAACCCAAAGAACCATTATGTAATTTGTTATTTTACCCTCGAAGCAAACTTTTAAGTATCTGGAACATCAGAAACCTCCCACTTTATTAACTAGCCTTGTTACAAATAATGTATAATGCAGCATTTGAAATAGACCTGTAAATACACAGCGTTTTCTGTTCACCATTGACATGCATGCATAATTTTATTTCCCCTCTACCATATCTGTAATGAATCATTATTATTATCCCATTCTTATTATTATCTATTTCAAAGATGAGGAAATGGAGGCTCAGAGAGGATTAAGAGACTCGCAATGGTCTACAATAAGATGGTGGAAAAAATCTGGATTAAAATTCAGGTCGGCCTTATGTACATTTATTCATTCACTAAGCATTCACTTAGCATTGTCCATATACTAAGACTTACTCTAGCCGTTTGGAATATGGCACTGAATAAAAACAGACACAGATCCCTTCCACAAAACTTGATTATTAAAGTTCACAATGTGGAAATCATTGATGACCTTGTTAAGAGCAGTTTTAGTGGCCATGAATTATTGGAATACTTCAAGAGAGAATGGGAGGAAAGGATTGGAAATAGGGTGTCAGATAACAATTTGAAGAAATTTTTCAATAAAGGGCAACAAGCAAATAAGGTAGAAAGTTGAAAGACATAAGACGTCAAGAGATTTATTTTTCTTACTTACTTGTATCTACTAAGCATATTTGTGTGGTGATAAGAATAATCTAGCAGAGAAGAGGAATGAATGATAGCAGAGAAAGGGAAGGAATGATTGGTAGCACAGTGTCTGAGTAGGTGAGAAAGGATGGAAACTACTAGACAAGTGGAGTTGTTGGCTTTAGACAGGAGCATAAGCAGTAAAAGAAACACTGGAGACTAAAGTTAAGGTTGAAATATTAATTTAGATGGGGGACTCTGAGTATATGGACCCATAGTTGACAGGGAGGTGGGAGCTTACGGAAAGTCTCTTCTAATTGCTGTCATTTTCTCAATGAAATAGGATACAGAATCATTGTGTGAGACTAAACATGGCTGTGGACAGGTTGGAGGGTTGAGGGGAACATGCCAGCTAAAGAAAGTCATGCGGAGGCGTAGCGAGGGCTAGATCCAGCACCTGTGACAAGACTCCAGACAGCGACAAAGCCCGGCTCTGCTTGTAACCATCACACTATATCGCTTCTTTTAATGCTATTTTCTTCTCTCTTTTTCAGTTGTCCTATTTCTTAATCTCTTTTGCACAGAAGAGAAATATAAATTTCTGGCTACTTCCTTTGTCTAAACCTGGAAATGTTAGATCCCAATAGCAAATTAGCCCTTTAATAGCATTAAGAATTTAAGTTTATTAAGCTTAAACCTCGGCTTCCTCTTTTTTAACGTGGAGTTAATTTTATGCATGAACTATTGTAAAGTTCAGAAAATTACTCTGTTAAAAAGCTTTGTTTACTTTCAAGCGCCACACTGACAGAAGTTTTTTCCTATGTTTTCATTTGAAGTCTGTATAACATTTTGTATTTTATAATATGTATTTGCATAGATTAATTTCTTTTTTTTTTTTCTCTCTACCATTATCTTGTGCATAAACCAGGGCAGCTAATATTATTCCCATTTTGTAGAGGAGACGATAAATGTTCAGATAGCTTTGAATGATGCACCAAAGTCTCCAAGTCCATCCTGGCTTCTATAAAAACACATGGCAGCTGATTTACATTTTAGCCTTGGTCAAAGAACAAGAACAGATATATTAAAATAAGAAGAAAGAAAATTATTGACATTCAGAACTTTAACATTATTCCCCACTGTTTCTTTGACAATTTAAGTCTGATGACTTTTGAAGATGCTTGAGTTCAGGGTCCTGTGCTTGAAGAACTGTCAGCAGCTAGAGCTAAAGATAGAGATTTTTAGGGCACGCTGAGGTCCCATGCAGAGTAACAAAGGGAAGGAAAGAACTGCATAAAGGGGAATCAACTCCAGGTAATATGAGTGTTTTTCTGAACCACCTAAGTAATTGCAGACAAGCAGAGGAAGACGTTGAGTCTTTCTTTAGAAGACAAGTTAGAGAAAAAGGGGTGGAATAATAGACACCTCTTTAAACCTTGACTCTCACGTTTAAGTATGTACAGCACATTTTAATTATCATCACTGTTATATCATTCATCACCATAGTGCATTGTAATAAGAGGTAATAGGATGCATTGTCCCTTTCTTACATTAACGCATCAAGTACCCTAAATAGGACAATTGACATAATTGCTATAAATCCCAGGGTGTGTATGTGTGTAGGTGGTAGTGGGGAAAATGATCACCCAACCCTCACTCATAATATTCTGAGATGAATTTACATAATTGTATCTAAAAACGGTATGTCACTATTAAAGCACTCACAGTTCTTGCCTCTGGCTCCCCACCATTCCCAGCCCCTTTCCTGGGGAAGAGGGGTAGCCAGAGTTTAATCTATGGGCCTGTTGGAAACACAAAATAGGGCTAAGAGTATTGGAAATGTTCATTAGCTCATTAAAATAACCTTAGTTAATTGTCTTGAATGAGGAAGGGGAATAAGAGATTTTACATTTTCATGAGAAATATACAAACAGAAATCAAACAACCACATCTAAAATATGTATATTCCAGAACACAGGATGAAGGACAGAATCAGCCATCTAACAGAGGCTTCAGATATAGTTTATCTAGATAAAACATTGTGAACTTGTTATAGTATCTTAATTCTTTTAGAAAATCACCCTGAAACAACCATAATGGGAGATCTAAGTGGTAGGAATACTACTTTTCCTCCCTTCAAGAAATAAGGTAAAAGATGGGAGATTTTTGGAATTTTTTATGGTGGGGAAGCATAACCGAAGCCCCTAAGAGTTGAGAGCCCTGGTAAATTCCTGGGCTCAATCTTATAATCCCATAAAGAAAATCTAAACAGACCGCTAATCTGTAAAATGACAGAGACTGGTCATACACACTCATATCTTGTGTTTTGCATAGCACTGAAGAATTTCACCTTTTATTTTTTCCTTAATATTTCTACCAGAACAGTCTTTGCATGAAAACTGTGTTAACATCTCATTAGGTTAAGCTTTATCCTAAATATTGTTCTCTCTTAAAGGGGTGAGTGTTTTCCAAAGTGCACCGTTTGGAACACATTTGGAATACACAGTCTTAATCTTTTTTTTCTTATTCTTGTGTTCACGTTAATTCATTTTTCATAAAACATTTAGAGGGATTCTCTAAAAAGTTTAGATGAACCCTGCCATCCGCATGCTTAAGAATCTTTAATGTCTTCCCATTGCCATTAGGATAAAATCCACACTTGGAAGCATGTTTCAAAAGGCTATTTGATTTGGCTCCTAATGTACCGGCCTCATTGTTCATCACTCTTCCCATCCCCACCCCTACCCCAGACTCCTTCTGCCTCCCACTTTTCTACTTATCGCTGTAGGGGATATACTCAGCCTCCATCACGTTTTCCAAGTTACCATATTTTCTGCCATCAGGCCAAGAGACTCAGGCTCTTAAAACTGTCAGGGGCACCCTCTCCAGACTCATAAATTGCAACATCTCCAGGCTAACTCCTTCTTCTTCTTCGGCTGGATCTTAAATATCACTTCCCCTGAGAGGTCCTCAGTGACAATTGCTCAAGTCATATATAGGAATTCAGATAACCCAACTAAGGGCTTTCATAACTTCTGGTTCTACTACCTTAGCCTTCTTTCCCATCTCACTATATGATACTCTCCTCTGTACTTAAGTCAGAAGCCTGGGAATCATTCCTGATATTTCCTTTCCCTTGCTATCCCATCCTGTTCCCAATACAGTCCTTCATCAGGTTATCTTGCCTTTATTTACACATGTGTCCTGAATTCGTCCACTTTTCTCTGCTTCTGCCATGACTCACCCAAGCAACCATTTTCTTTCCGATGACCACTGCTTTGCCTCTCAACTGAAATCCCTTTTTCTTTCCTGGCCACCTATAATCCATTCTTGATAGGCATCGGATTCTGTTACTCTCCCTACTTAAAATATCTTAGTGGTTTCCCATTAAACACTGAGGAAATGCCAAATTCCTTATCACATTTTTCAAGATATTTTATAAACTGGACCATGATCACCTTCTGGCTCCCTGAACTAGTGTTTGATGTGGCTAGCTACTTCTTATCACGTAGGAATAAATTTAATTGTCACCTCCTCATTGCAATCTTTGTGACTACCCTCCCCCCACCTAGCTGTTTCTTCTCCTCTATTCCTGATCCTTTTCACTCCTGTAAAGCATACATTTCATAATTTTGTTATTTTGTTTCTGTCTGTCCACCAGTATATATGCTCCATCAGGGCAGGAATCGTTTTTCTGATTTATTGACCACGGTTCTTGTAGTCTAGCCGAGTGCTTGACGCAGAGTAAATGCTCAGTAAGTATTCACCGAATCAATAAATAGCACACATTGCACATAATGATAATCACTTGTTTCACAGATTCCCGCCCAGATACTCCTTGGGGACAGAATCAGAGTAGACTCAACACTGTCTTGACCCACTATGTGGCAGATTGTAAATGTTTACTATTATTGACTAACTCAATTGCTTATAATATGAATCTTATCCATTTTTTATCCCCCAATTCAGATTATATAACGATTGTTTGATAAATATTTTTGATGAATGAATAAACACAGGTGGCTTTAAATCTCTGTAAAGATTAAATAAAGAAGAAAGAAAGAGAGCACTGTTGAAAAATCTGTTATGAGGTTATACATTCTATATTTCCATCTTGGAATCTCTCAGTTCAGAAAATTATAATTAAGCCTATCTAGTTTGGAGTAGCATAGTTTCCCGAACTTATTTTATCCAGAATCTCTTTTCGTATAACATTTAAGTTAAGAAAGATGCTTTGGAAAAGCTGAAGAAAAAAGAACAAGAGGCTCAAAGTAAGAAGGTTGTCATTTAAGTATTAACTCTGCCATTTAGTGTTTGTAAGACTTTAAACAAGTTACTTAACCCATCTTTCCCTTACTATTCTCATCTTTAAATGGGCATAACCATGCCTTTCTGTCAAGCTCATCATGATAATGTGATGCTGTTAGTTCCTATAACATGGCAGGCACTCAGTAGAGTTGTTTTTCTCTTAATAGTTCCCATCCAACCTTTTCTCATCCAAGATGGGATTATGGTATTGTATTTTGTCATTTTTGGTGTTTTCTTTTACAGCAATGGATGAGATTTGACTTTAACTCTGAGTTTCCTTGTTTGAGAGAGTTGTCTTCACTAGATCAAGTCAGAGACCATTTAATAGTTGATTTTGACCATATACATATTAGCAACACTTCAGAAACAACTCTTCAGTCTTCTTTGGAACTACAGATGGCCATGGAACCATTCTGTGCCTTGGGGACTGAGTCATTCTCTGAGACAATGTGGAAGGAAACTGCCATTTTCTATCTAATATCCAGTTTATGCTGTGGGAAATACTGGATCCTTCCCAATATTTGTTTGTTCTTTATGGGTATTTCTAACATTTGTTGTTGTTGTTGTTGTTCAATGTTCTAAAAAGGAGAGCACCTTCATGATGTTTTCAACATAATAATAACTTATATTCACATAGCACTGTATGCTATTTCTACTACAGAACTTTCATTAATTCAACTGACATTTATAACCACCAATTATGTGTCGGTCCCTGAGGATAAAAGAGAGATTTTGATGAAGAATCTGCTCTCAAAGAAATCATATAAAATATGTGGTCGCATAAACAATGATTCAGACCAGCTCCTGTTTATCTCTGTAAGGCACATTAGATATATACTATGATCTCCATTTTAAAACTGAGAAAACTGAGGTACAGAGTAGTTAAATAACTAATTAAAATTGATTCATAATTTGTCCTCTATAATGATTTCAATTATCAAATCTCACTGACCCAGACTAACAGGAGAAAATTAATCTAAAGAAATATAACATAAAAAAAAAACGTTCAGTTGTTAAGATAAGGTCTGAGGATCTAATACATAACATGGTGACTATAATAGATAACACTGAACTGCATAATTAAAATTTGCTAAGAGAGTAGAACTTAAATGTTCTCACAAAAAATGATAAATATATGGGGTGTGATGGATGTGTTAACTCGATGAGAAGAAAATTTTCACAATGTATGTGTATATCAAACCATTATGTTGTACACTTTAAATATCTTACAATGTTATTTTAAGATAACAACAGTCATACTTCAATAAAACTCAGAAAAATGTTAAAAGATCAAAACAAAGCAATAGTTACATGGTCTACTCTTTTCTCTTTCGGTTAACATGGTGACAATATGTCCCTACTCTCATATTTTTTTTTAAAAAGAAAGGAAATGAAACATCTAAACTGATGAGTCTTTTCAAATAAATATACTTGTTTCATGTCATCTGGAGACAATACATAAATTCATTGGTAGCAATGCTACCAAGGCGTAAAATAATTTTTAATGAATAGACAGGATGTATGATTAACACAGTTCACAGGGTTTTAAAATTATTGTATTAGGATTTTTTAAAGCATCCTGAGTGCTTTGACCCTAAGGAGAAAAAAGTGTGTTCGTTAATGTATTCACTAACTTTTACCTCTTGCCTCTTTATTAAAATTTTATCTTTATGATAACCCTTTTCTTAATGACATCAGAACATTGTATTTTCCAGAATAATGCATATTCTTTACTGTGTCTTAAACACCAAGGAAAGAATACTCCTTCTCCCAGACTCCTCAGATAGCAATTCCTCTCCTGAGTTCTTCAGACAGAATTAATTGGAAAGTAATTTATGATCTCACAACACATGTAAATATTTCTACTACAGCAATTTACTCTATGATACCACAATTATTTCCTTCTAATTCTGTGTTAAATATATTCCTACTCCCTGATTTATTCATCATCATCATCATTATTGACAAGAGTATTAAAAATAAGTATATGTTAAATGCTTATCACATGCTTGTATTATGACTTTATAAGAATTATCTTATAACAACTCAGTCATTATTATATCCATTTTACAAGTTAAAAAAAACCCTGAGGTTTAGCCAAGCTCACACAAATATGCACATGGCACTTACAGCATTTTAATCCAGGTAAGCCTTTCTTTATAGCTAAGAGACTCTTTACCACATCAGAGCCTAGCTACTATTAGACACCAGCTTTTACCAACTATTTTCTCAATTTCATTACAAATCAAACTCGGAGATTATATGGGGGAGAACTTTGGTCTAACTGTTGTCAAATAAGTACACATTGCAAATTAGTGAGGCCTAGACAGGGTTCTGTTAGCAGATGCTGTTATGATCTATTATTACAGCTTATAATAATCATAATTATAGTCTGAATTATGTTTCTAGGTTACATAATTTTCTCTGACTCGGCCCAGAGCACTACACTTGACTAAAATAGGTCTAATCTGTTGCTTATAGTTGCAAATATTTTTAACCAATCGAATTGTCGAGGGAAAAATAAAAATCTTACACCCAACTAAGTCTATTTTCATTTTGTTACTTTAAAGGAAATAAAACCAATAAGGAGGATGTCATTTTAGTAAATGTTAAGCCTTCCTTTAGGGTCATGCTATCTAGAAGAAGGCAAATTTACATTTATGAAGCACCTACTATGTGCTCAACAAGGTAACACATTGATAGGTAAATGACTTATCTCTTACTTCTCTAAGAGATTAGGAGGGCTAGCAATTATTAAGGTATAAAATTAAGAAACTGGAATTAAAAGTAAACAAACGTAAGGTCAGCTGTGGGGGGATACAAAATGGATGCGGAAATGAGAGGAGAACACTGGCAATGGCCTGGACTGGAGAGCCTGTCCCTGCCCCCTTTATGAGAGCACAGAGCAACACGACGGGGACAGATCACTGGACTCAGAATGAGTCAGCCTTGTTTGCTAGTGGGCGGGATCACTGGGGATCCAAGGTCCATTGCTCTCTTTTGCGTTTCTGGGGCTAAGACCTGCATACTTGATGTTTAGATGCCGTTTTCCATTTCCTTTTACTCACATACTCCAAGATGTTCTTCTCTTTGAGTGATTTCCAGTGGTGGGGGAAAAAACGTGTACTTGGGGGCGAGGGGAAGACCTTATTTTGGGTTTGAAGCTAAGTGATATGCTATTGCTATTTATAAAAGAGTTCTACATTGAGGATTATTGTCAACAGGCTAATAACTACATTGTTGTTCAACTTCCCATTTCTACACACATGCACACATGCGCACACACTATGCTTTGGCATTATTATGGAGAGAGGTTACTGTTTCAAAATCAACTGTGCATGTCCCTGGATCCTCCAGGAAAATAACATTTAATTGTACAGTCATTCTCACCTCACCCTCTAACACAGTCACTCTTCTCCAACCAGAAATACCACACTCTAGTGAAGTCAAACTACATACTCTTAAATAATAATAATGATGATGATGATGGTGATGATGGTGATGCCAAACTTCCTACTCTTCTAATAATAAGAAGAAAAACAATAACAATTTATTTATATTTGGGGTGTTACTCCCATGTAGAGTCATTCAGTTTTCAAAAGCCTATTTAGATAAGGGGTTGCTATTTCTGTCTTTGGAGTGAGGAAGTCGTTTTAGAAATGTGTTAGTTGGAATTCTTTTGGTTGCAAACAACAGAAGCTCAACTTGTGCTAACGTAGGCAACATGGAGGACTTACTGGAAGGATCTCAAAGAATCAAACAAAAGTATGGGCACATGAACCCCAAGGAAGAAAGAGATAAATCTAGGCTTCAGAATCAACAAAACCAGTGACGTCACTCCCACTCCTTTGCTGTCTTTATACCTCTTGTCTTTGCTTCTTTCTGTATGTTTATTCTCTGTCATTGCAGAACAGCTACTTCAATATTGTAAAAACATAAATGCTGACAGCTTTCTAGTTTTACATCTTGTAACTCACATCACAAAGGAAGACAAACCCTCTTTCCTTGATGCAATTTGAATATCAATTTCCTGAAAAGGACTCTGGTTAGCCCAGCTCGGTCCGAATCTCATCACCGTAGCAATCATTGTGGCTAATGGTTGAAGTCATTCTGCAAACATATAGTTTGAATGGGTAAAGAAAGAAACCCTACAAGAAGGGGATGATTGCTAAAGCAGATAAAACAATAGGTATCTATTCTGGGGAGGGGTAGAGGATTTGCCTCTAAGACACATAGTAAACGGCAGATAAGAAGGTCCAATCTAAGATTTTTCTTCCAAAATAAATGCATTCTCTTCTACTTTTTGATGATTACCCCTACCCCAAGAATCACCCCACCATTTAACCAGGCCAAGTTCTCCAATTTGTCCTTTGCTTGATAGACTCATCCCAGGCCCAAACCGTCATTCATATGCAGCCCTCATACCTCTTCACTTCCAACTTACTCTTCTTGGTCTCTGTGTATTTTAAGATGTCATCCATGAAAACTAAAACCATTAGGGGTCTCCTTCTTCTCTAATATTCTACAACAAGTATTTTTGCCACTACCGTTTTTTAAAATATAGTTTGATATGAATTCAGATCCCTTAATTTTGAGTTTTGTGAATGCACCTTTTCTTCTTTCTCTTTCTTTCTCTAAGTAAATTATAAGCTTCTTAAAGTCAGGGAACATATTAAATGCCCATATTAATAACAGGATCTTTAGTATGAGTCTGATATATAAGATTTGCAGAGTTAACAAAATTTAATAAATATTCACTTATTATGAACAAGTCACTGTTCTAAGCCCTAATTGCTTGTTTTTCTCCTTGTTTGTTACACAGTATACACAGTATATGTCAATAGCTTATGGAAGAGTAGGTGACAGACCTACTCATCTCTTCGTAACAGCCTTCCAACTCTGCGTTTACTCCCCAACTTGCACACTATGACCTAGTCACACCAAATTGCTTATTACTTCAGGAATATGCAGTGCTTCTTTAAGCTTCTTTCAAGTAATGGGCACTCATTTTCCTCCATGTCTGAAATGTTTTTCATTTCTTCTTAAAATTAACATTAACTTTAATCAACCCCCCAAAATCAGATCAGGGATCTTTCCCCTAGAAAGCTTCGCTGATCACCACTTTGGCACTAAGTAGACTCCCATTATGCTGTTATATGTATGTGTCTATCCCATCCCACCCTTTTACTGTTACTATTTGGAAAAGAGTGGCTATAGAAACAAAGGTTTATTTTCCCAGCATGTGTAAAAATTGGGCAAGGAGATAGCAGCCAGCTGCAGATACGCCCAGAATGCTTTCAGCTGCCATCTCATAATTGAAAAGTGTCACTCTAAGGGGAAATGGCCACTCAAGGCAGAGGCTCTGGCAGACTGGTGTTTGTCAAGCTACGTCTTGCTATTTTTTAGTCTAGTTCCTGCTGAACTTTTCCCCTTCCTTCTGATTGCTTCTCTGCTGCTTACCAGCATTGTAAAGAATCGATGTGAGTATGTTATTATTGAAATATGTTGGCTAGGCTTTCTTCCTTTTTGCCTTCACTTTTTTTGGGGGAGACAAAAATGATCATGGATTAGACAACATAGAATTTGATCCAATCAAAATATTCCCTAGATAGCAATAATCTGTTTTTAAGCACAGAGCCACAGGTATTTTATTTTTAATAACAACCAGGAATATAGCTGTTGACTGTTTTTGTTTTTGTTTTTCTGAGTTTTGTTTTTTGCTTGTTGCCCTGGTGATAGAGATTATCGTAACCACCTTGTTGAAATGGGTAAGGGAGGCAGGAAAGCTTAAATTTGTGACTTTAGTATTTCAAAGCCCAGGCATGCTTTTCAATCAGTAAAGACCATTGTCTGATTTGCTTAGAATCCACTTTGACTCTCCCTTTCTCACATCTTATCCTGAAACATAGTATCTGTTTCTTGGGTGCTCCTAACTGAAGCCTGAAGACCTGGATTCAAGTCCGGCTCCTCTACTTCCTCGGGGGATAGCCCTGAGTAAAGCCTTTAATAGTTCTGTTTTCTCATTTTCTCATTCCTAAAATGATACCTAGCGCACAGGGAAATCAACGATATTTATTTCAGTGAACTGTTCAATTATCATATGAAATGATGAATATTAAAATGTTTAGTCTGACCAAGTATTATAGAATTTTAGGATGCTTTTGCTTCTTGTTGACCAGTTTTTCATCAGACTGTTAATGCTCCTTACTACAAGTTACACATCTGTTCAGGGCCAGGGAGAGAACATCTAGCCAAATACTCATTGTACTTTCTGAATGGACTCTGGTGTAAAGGATGCCTATACTACCGTATTTCCCTGAAAATAAGACCTAGCTGGACAATCAGCTCTAATGTGTCTTTTGGAGCAAAAACTAATATAAGACCCAGTATTATATTATATTATATTGTATTATATTACACCTGGTCTTATTTTACTATAAGACTTTGTCTTATTTTTGCTCCAAAATTTTGCTCCAAAAGATGCATTAGAGCTGGTTGTCCGGCTAGGTCTTATTTTCAGGGAAACACGGTATTACAGCATAGACTGTCGAAGAGAGAAATCAGAGGAACCAAGTAGAAGAGGTGCTAGACACATGAGTCTGATTATGGGGCCGATACCTACAATAAACCTGGAATGAGAAGTTAGGTAATTTGAGATAGCCCGTTTTAGCTTCAAGGTGATAAGCATGGATTTGTGAAGTAAACTGAACTATGTCAGATCCTAGTTTGGTTACTTACTGCCTCTCAGTGTGTGTTTCTTCTGTTTAGTGGAGTAATACGTCTCAGAGTTGCTGTACAGATTAAAGCATTAATGTTGGTAAAGTGCTTCTCACAGTGCTTGGCACATTGTGAATATCCAATTATGGTAGACAAATATCTAAGGACAATTCAGTGGACATCCTGCAGCTGATGCTGCTAGAGAAACAGGCAGCAGAGCTTCTTTGTGGAGGGAGCCACTGGCTGATAGAAGGATGTCAAGGAATGAGGAGGCTCAGGTACAACCATCTACCAGTGGCTCACAGGGTGTCAGTACCATAATCGAATGGGCTGAGACAGAGAGTAGGAATACAGATGCATCATTGGATTGGAATGCCTGATAGGGAAACTGAGGCACAATCCCAGGCATGCAAATGAGACTAAGACAGCAGGGAAAATCATAAAAAAGTAATAAAATAAATAAAAAATGACTGTGCATACAGGTTTTGTGAGTATGTCCTAAGCCCCAGAAATGAGGTGATAGTTAAGGCATACCACACACTCTGGTGGCCCCGAGCCTACTGTACAATCTGCCCTAGTCAGGCTGGCTCAGGAACGAGACAAGGGCAAATTTATAAGCCAAAGGTAACCATGACTCCACCTGTGATGCCCAAGGATGATGGAAGTATCCAACTGAATGAGGAAAATCATCCAGCTGTGTAGTCAAAATAGCAAAGTAAACCTGTGCTCTGAGACTTGGGCCAGATATGAAGGCCCTGGAGGAAGAGAATGCAAATATATACCATGGAAGATGTACATGAGGACGATATACTTCAGACATTCTAGTGGATTTTTGGGTCTCGTGTCCAATTCTGATCATTATTGGCTGTGCAATCTTGAGAAAGCAGTTTTAACCTTCTAGACCCATTTTGTCTTTACCTATAATACTAACAATGATAACTGCCATTTATTGAGCAGTGACCAGGTGCCAAGCTTATACTAGTAAGCATCTTACTGTGTTTCCCTGAAAATAAGACCTAGCTGTACCATCAGCTCTAATGTGTCTTTTGGAGCAAAAATTAATATAAGATCCAGTAGTATATTATATTATACCTGGTTTTATATTATAGTAAAATAAGAGTGTGTCTTAAATGAATTTTGCTCCAAAAGACTCATTAGAGGTGATGTTCTGGCTACATCTTATTTTCGGAGAAACACGGTACATGCACTAATATATTTCAACCCCATGACAACTTATGAGGAGAAAACCTTCTTTTTCTTTTCTTTTTTTTTTAATCATCAGAGGGGACCAGGGAGGGTTCAAAGAGATATATCACTGATCGACTGTCATGGTATCACAGTGCTTGTGTTCCCTTATTTTACTTAATAATGGCCCCAAAGCACAATAGTAGTGATGCTGGCGATTCAGATACGCCAATGAGAAGCCATAAGGTGCTTCCTTTAAGTGAAAATGTGAGTATAATACGGTAAGATATTTGGGGAGAGAGAGAAAGGGAGACCACATTCACATAACTTTTACTGTGGTATATTGTTATAATTGTTCTGCTTTATTAGTTATTGGTGCTAATCTCTTAGTATGCCTAATTTATACATTAAATTTTATCATAGATATATATGCATAGGAAAAAGCATAGTATATATGTGGTTTAGTACTATCCATGGTTTCAGGTGTTCACTGGGGTCTTTGAATCCATCCTTCATGGATAAGGGGCAACTACTATAACCAATTTTGAACAGGGGCCATGTCCAGACTGTTTACTGCTGAGTCTCCAACACCTAGGCAGTGCCTAGTACAGAATAGGTGCTCAGTAAATATTTGATTAAGTAATAAAGGAATTGAATAACAAAGAGGGACTTAAAGCAATATTCTAAAAAGTCCCAAATGCTGTCAGTATCATTAAGCCTTCATTAGTTCCAGAATACTGGCTATAACATGGGTGACTGTCAGTGAGTGTAATGGGAGGAAACACAATACATATTTTATTGTATCCTGACTAAGGAAAAGATAGAATCCATATACTAGTTAGTTTTCAAAAGGTAATTTAAATGTAAAAGTTGATTTGTCTGGCCTTCCTCTTATCTAAACAGAATGCAGATCTTAATTGAAACTTACACCTCCAAGAACAGAGGGATAATGAGTTGCTTGTGGAAATGTCACTCCCGTGAAAGAAATCAAAGGTGGTCCATGAGGGATAACTTTCTTCCTTGGACAGAGTGGACTCAGTTGTATTGACCAGGAGAGGAGAACTAACAAAGTGATGGGGGCAGGAGGAGGGTCAGGGAAAGGAAAGGAATGCAGACATGTGAAAAAATAATGCTCAATTTCACTAGCTATTCAGGAAATGCAAAATCAAAACCACAATGAGCTATATCAGCTCACACCTATTAGAATGGCTATTATCAACTAGAATAAATAATAATGAGTATTGGAGAGGCTGTGGAGAAAAAGGAACCCTCATACACTGCTAGTAGGAATGTAAATTGGTACAGCCACTATGGAAAACAGTATGGAAGTTCCTCAAAAAATTAAGAATAGAATTACCATATGACCCAGCAAACCCTCTTCTGGGTATCTACCCCCAAAATTTGGAAACATTTATTCCTAAAGATGCATGCACCCTAATGTTTATTGCAGCATTATTCACAGTGGCCGAGACATAGAAACAACCAAAGTGTCCTTCAATAGATAATTGGATAAAGAAGACGTGATACATATATACAATGAAATATTATTTGGCCATAAGAAAAGATGAAATACTGCCATTTATGACAATGTGGATGGATCTTGAGATTATCATGCAAAGTGAAATAAGTCGGACAGAAAAAGTTCAGAACCATATGACTTCACTCATAAGTGGGATATACACCTGAAACTGGAAAAAAAAAGAAAAAAGAAAAAAAAGGGGGGTCGGCTGATGGCTCAGTTGGTTACAGTGCAAGCTCTGAAAAACAGGGTTGCCAGTTCAATTCCCATATGGGCCAGTGAGGTGCACCCTCCACAACTAGATTGAACACAATGAGCTGCTGCTGAGCTGCTGTAGGGGCAGCCGGATGGCTCAGTTGGTTAGAGCAGGAGCTCTCAACAACAAGGTTGCTGGTTCAATTCCCGCATGGGATGGTGGGCTGTGTGCCCCCCTGCAACTAAAGATTGAAAACGGCAACTGGACTTAGAGCTCAGCTGCACCTTCCAGAACAAGATTGAAGGACAACTACTTGGAGGTGATGGGCCCTGGAGAAACACACTGTCCCCAAAAATTCCCCAATAAAATGAAAAACAACAACAACAACAACAAACAAAAAACTGAAGGCAGCAAAGGAACAAAACAAACAAACAAAGAAACAAAAACCTATAGACAGACAATAGGTTAGTGCTTACCAGAGGATAAATTGGGAGGGGAGATGGTAGAAAAGGGAAAAGAGGGTCAAATAGATTGTGCTGGAAGGAGAGCTGACTGTAGGTGGAAAACACATAATGCAATATATAGATGATGTACTGTAGAAGTGTACACTTGAAACCTACATAATTTTAACCGATGTCACCCCAATAAATGTAATAAAAATTAAAAAAGAAAAGAAATGATTCTATCAGTGGAGATCTGAGCAGGCTTTGCAGGGAAGGTGGCATCTAACCTGGGCTTTCACCACGGTTGAGCGAGAGATGCACGTAGGTAGGAGCAGAGAGACGGCCTGGTGATTACACTTACATACCGGGGGTGACAAAACAATGTATACTCATGACTTGTATTCATCTTTTGTTATCGGTATATACTGAGTATTACAATTTTAATACAGTGTTTTCCTTTCTTAAAATGTGTTTACGTTTTTTTGGCACCCTCTATATTTATACCTCTATACTTATAACACACAACAATTAGAAATCATACTTCTGCGACCGACTTCCTAGGTGTATGGTGTTATTTTTATTTTACTTTGTATTTAACCTCTTTAAACTCCAGTTGTCTTATCTAACAGATGGGGAAAATAATACTATATCCTTCATAAGATCATTGTGAGCATTACATGCGCTAAATGCATCAAATCATTTGGCATGGTTTCTGGCTGCTGTTGTTACTGATGTTATTATTATACTTGTGTTTGCATCCCAGGGGACAAAGAAGCATAAACTAGGGGTGTAAAGAGGCTATAAAATGGAAAAGTTAGAAGCCAACTGTTTTGGAGAAAATGCAGAGGGAGGTTTGGATGGAAAAGTAGGTATGAATCAGATTGATGAGGACGTGGAATGTGGTTCTAAAGATTTGGGGCTTTAATGACAAGAGTGAGAAAATAGAGATATATTTTTTTCTGTCCGTCAGAGGGCTTATTTAGACATGAAGTGGTTTTTTAACCCCGGTAAATCAATTCCTATAGGTGACCTGGCCCAAATTCTCTGTCTGAGAAGGAAACGTTGCTTGTGACAGGATTTATTCCCGAGCCAATCTTCTCCATTTTCCTGCCAAAATGGGGACCTCTTTCATTGTGTGATAGAGAATGCCACATGTAATTAGAGGGAATGAGCAGAGAGGAAGGGAAAAGGCAGTGAGCATGCCACTGTGTTGGCGGAAGTCTCCCAGGAACAGAAGGTGATGCATTGTGACAGATGCCTTTGTTATGTTGTTTGTTAAACACTGTGCGGCTACATCCAAACATTTTCGAATATGCCCCTGTGTTCCCTGGGCATTCTGGCAGCTGGGCATGGAAACTACTAGGGCTGAGGAGAGGGAGTGGGGGATGGGAGTCCCACGCAAGGAGGAACTAGATGTAGTGAGGTTTACGCTCAGTGTCAGCTTCACCTAAATATACCAGCCTCACACAATCCCTGCCTGACTGGGGTCTGAGAGTCATTGCTTAAGAGATATATTCATTGTGTCCAATTATATCCAAATCAAATGAATATTTGAGGTCTTCGCTATGCTAGGTTTTGGAGATAGATATACGATAAAACACTATCCCCACGTGCACACATACATATACCTACATGCACACACAGAAAGGAAGGTGCAAAGAGGTTTTAAAAGTGTCAGGATTTATTCAAGTTTGAAGGAAAGGACTATATAGCATGGTTACCATAGGCCTCATTTTCTCATGATAATCTAATTTGAAATATTAAGAAATGTTAAGGTGGCATAACCACAAAAATAAATGTGGTCAAGAGATCACTGAATACATTCTATGGTGAAATTTTGAAAACCTCAAGCAAAACTGATTTCTCAGGAATCTGTAAGTCATTATAATTGACCTCAAAGAAATAGAAAATATTAATATGAATAAACTAAGTCCAATGAAAGAGATTAAGTCCAATAAAAGATACAACAAACTCCAATAAAATAAGAATAAACTAAGAAAATAAGAATAAACTAAGTCCAATAAAAGATAATTTTGAAAACCTCAAGCAAAAATGATTTCCTAGGACTCTGTAAGTCATTATAATTGACCTCAAAGAAATACAAAATATTAATATGAATAAACTAAGTCCAATTAAAGAGACAAGAGATATGATTAAGTAGCTACCATTAAAATAGGCACCAGAAAAAATAGGTTCACAAGTGAGTCTATCTCTAACCCTGGAAGAAAATAATTTCAATATTATTAAATATGCTGTTCTGCAGAAAATGCATCACCTAAGTTTATTTTATAAAGCCACTAGGGCTTTAAAGCCAAAAGCTGGTCTAATGTTAACTAGGAAATTCTGGACTAAATATACATACACACACACACACACACACACACACACACACACTCACACTCAAGCAATGAAGACCAAAAAAAAAAGAATACCGAATACATCCCTAGAATTTCATAGGTGGTTCAAAGTACTGGTTAATCCATCATGCCAACAAATAAAAGGGTAAAAACCATATAATCGCATCAACATATGTTGAAAAGTCCTTTCATATGTAATTTTACTAACAATTGTCACCCCAATAAATTTAATAAAATAAAATTTAAAAAACAAAGAAGAAAAAAGAAAAGGCCTTTCATAAAAATTAGAAGCCTTACTAAATAAAGTTAGCATAAAGTAAAATAACTTAGATTTTTATAAAGGCTAGCTTCAAAACACTACAGCACATATGATCCTAAAGGGTTAAAAATACAAAACTATTTAACTTTAAGTAATATATTGGTAAGAATAACCAGTATTGTCATTATCTTGGTAAAGTACACAAGTGAGACTTCTAGGGTGATGTAATTATATATATATATATATATATATATATATATATATATATATATATATATATACATGCTATACATAAACACATAAATATAGTTCTAACATGAGTGATTTCATTTACGAAAATTACTCAAACTATACACTTAGGATTTATGTTCATTTCATATTTCAATAAAATGCCTTTTAATTCTCATAAGTCATATATATTGGGATCCATCTCTAGATTCTTTATATGTATTCTCTGATCTATTTTATAAATTAACTCAGTCAATATTTCTTGGGCACTTTTCTATGTGCTTGGAATATACAAGCAAACCAGAAGTGACCCCTGCTCTCCAAGAGCTCACATTCCATCTCTATTCCTACACAACATCAGAGCGGTTTGATTACACTGGTTTTATAGTATGTTCTGAGATGTATTGGACTATCTCCCTCTCTCTGATACTCTTGCAGAAACTGGTGACTCTTCTTCTTTGTAAACTTTAAAATTATGTAGTTTTATTCCTAAATCGCTATTGGTTTTCCAAGTGGAATTGCATAATTTTAAACATGTGAATTAAAATATTAATTAGTTAAATATTACTTAAAATTCGGTTTTAATAATTAATATATTGATTTTACAGTTTTATGTAGAAATTGTGATTTTATGGTTACAATTATTTTTGAATTCTGTATCATTTTTGTACTTGATATTAATGGAAATTTACTCCTTTCTAAATGGTGTTTATTGTGTAGAGAAAGTATGTTGACCTGTGAATATTTTATCTTGTATCCAACCATCTTACCCAAGTTTCTTATTGATTCTATTAAGTTTGTTTTTCCTCCTCTTAATGTTAACCAATTATCTTGACTTTTTTCATACTGAATATGTCAGAACATTTAAGCAGATGTGGATAATGACAATACTGGTTATCCTTACCTAATATATTTCTTAAAGTAGTTTTGTATTTTTAGCCTCTTACCCTTAAATCAGATAATGATTTAATAAAGCTTATAACATACAAACTGTTCCAAAATATGTGCTTCAGAAACATAATTACAATAGTAATTCCAAAGTCATTCAGTTGATGATGTTGCCAGGTAGGTTTATTAACTTCAAGTATATGGTTGAGGAAAACCAAGGCTTGCGGGGAGAGGGGGGGATTCAGTTACCTGCTGAGTTTACACAGCTCTGTGCTAATGGCCAAGTCACCCGCAGCCATTTCTCTCCGAAGCCTGTCTGCTTCATCACTGTACAGGACTGCATTCTCCCCCAGCTACAGTGCAGCCTGAAGCAATCCATCTAACCTCTCTGTGCCTGGACTGAGCCATAAGCACAGCCTTATTTCTGGGAGAATGTGTTAGAAAGGTGAAGGAGCTTTGAAATAAGAACAGCATACTGCAGAAGAGGATTGTTTTATGTTTTCCCTGGCAATCCACAAGGTGGCAGATGTAACAGCCGGGTCATCATTACCTCCAACAAATAGTCATTTCAGACTAAGAGAGCTATATGCGTTGACACATCCGCTCCTAAAGGTTTCATAGGATGTTTAATTTTACTGAAAATGGGCTTTTACCTGCCTGGCAAATGGTTCTTATTTCTGTATTTTCACAGCACGAATGACAAAAAAGCAGAGCAAGCTATTTTTTGTTATTTGGGAGGCTAGGTGTGGGGTGGATAACTGAGACATGTTCATGATTCCACTGTAAGCAATCATTTAAACAAAAGTAAGAATCTATATCTACCCATCTGGGACTTCATGAGTCCTTGATGGAGAAAGGGGAAAAGTCACAAGATCCCAAGTCATATCACATTACTATATCTGCCAAGGGAGGGATTTCTACAACCCTGTTTCCCTGAAAATAAGACCTAGACAGGTAATCAGCTCTAATACTCCTTTTGGAGCAAAAATTAATATAAGATCCTGTCTTATTTTAGTATAATATAAGACCGGGTCTTATCTAACATAATATAAGACCGGGTCTTGTGTTAATTTTTGCTCCAAAAGACACATTAGAGCTGATTGTCCAGCTGGGTCTTATTTTTGGGGAAACACAGTAGCAACCAGACCACGTAGCTCTCTTGTGCCATCGGGTGCCAGTTCATCCCAAACTCCCTTTAAATGCTTCTTCATGCCTATTTTTTCCTGCCTCTATAATTCTGTCCCCTAAGTACCCACCTTGATGTATCTCACTGACTTCTCCCGCTTGTATGTATATTCACTCTACGTATCTGGAACCACTTCAGAAGCCACAGCTTCCCAAGACTTCCTCCGTTCTTCTTGATTGAGTCTGCTCTTCCTCACTTCCTTCAACTGTACTTTATTTTCATTAATGACCTTTTTTTGTTTTGCATTGTAAAATCACCTTTTTCCCATTTTAAAAAGGCAGCAATAAAATATGCCCATTTAAAAATATGTAAGAAATGTACAAATGCATTACAAATGAAAGGGCTATTAATGCTTTTTTCTCATCCCACTCCCCTCTGCCAAAGTACCCGATTTCTATTTTTTAGTTTATAGTTTTCCAAAATTTTTATATGCATTTAAATGTTCCACTTAGTCAGAAGGCACTTTGAAATGAAAACCACTGTTCTGGCTGTGGATCTATTTTTGGGTAATAACAACAACTATAAAGAAAAATAAAGCAAGGGAAATGGGATCGACTAGATAAGAACAGACACTACCTGGGGAGACAACACCCACGTAATGAAAGCAGGTATATTCCCAGGAAGTGAGTTACAGAAGTTCAGAGAAAGAAAAGTTTCGGCTTTAAGGAATCAAAAAACTTGCTTCATCAGACAGTCACCTGTTGAGACCAGCATTGCAGAGGGACATACTGTGTTAAATGTTGGCCATACAGATAGGAGTGTACAGTAAGCAAAGATGGGAAAGTGGAAATGAACAGAGTGAAGGGAAGATAGTGAGGAAATTCTTTCCATCTCTTCCCCATTTCATCTGCTGCCAAGCCCTGACTCTCTAATTCAGTGGTGCTTCTTGTTCTCTGTATTCCCTCGATTACCTCTGGGTGGTCATTTCCTGACTCCATCTGCATCATTGAAAAATCAATATCCATCTGTGTGTCTTGCCGGTGTTTATTTCTGAAAACTGCCCAAAGCGTGCCACTTTCTTAACACACACACACACACACACACACACACACACACAAAATGAATGCATAAGTATGTATTTATTTAAAATTATTTGATATTTACATTAATTTAAACATAATATGCTCTTAGAGCATTTCATTGATTTAGGTAGTTAGTTGGTTATTTCTTTATTTCTGGTAAAAGCTATTGACTCTATTAAGGAGGCTGTGGACTTAACTCCTTACAGCCCTACCAAAACCCACCTCACTACTCTCCCAATAAAACATGTACTTCTCCTATACTCATATAGCTGCCTTACAAGGTGGACATATATTATTTGACTGTATATACAGTGTTCACGACTGTGTCATATAGTTTACTATAGTTGCATTTCCTTTTTTTTTTTTTCCTGGAATTGATAATTGCTTTATTTTTAACATTGGCTTTTTTTTCAGGCATTATTTCATTCTGAAATTTCTCAACACAACTAACCATAGAACTTCTCTTGTTACAAACACCACAGTGTGTATACACTTAGAAATATCTCCTTCTGTGTCTCTGACCTGCTCAGTTCCAGACTTAGTTATTCTCTTGCAGGAATTCATAGAATTATCTGAGAATCTCTTTTATCATACTGTTGAAATTCCCTTATTATCTTTCCTGAATCGATTCTTTAGTTCAAGATTGTGTTGTTCTTCTCTTTCTTGGTTTATATTCTTATATTTTTGGAGCATACCTTCCACTATCTTCTTGCATGGGAGGTATATTTTTGAGATCTTCCCTGTCTGAAAATGTCTTTATTCTACCCTGATCCATAATGGCAGACTATCTGTATTTAAAAATTTTGTATTGCTGCAAATAATTTCTCCTCTGAAATTTGATGGAATTGTCCCAAGGTCTTCTAATTTCTGTGCTGATGATGCCATTTGATCATTATATATGGTGATGGGAATACATTGGGCAGAAGCATGTTGCTTCTCTTTATAGATGATGTTAGAGACTTTTCTTTTTCCCTGCATCCTCAAAATTTGCGTGGATGTGCCTTGGTGTGGGTATTTTTTCATTCTTTCTGATGAGAACTTAGAATCCTTCAATCTCAGATCTAATGTCCTTCATTTAATAGATATTTTATATAATTTCCTTTTCTAAATCTTCTATATTCTTTTTCTTTCCATTCTATTACCAATATTTACATATTGGGTCTCCTAGATTTGTCCTCTAATGTTATTCTCTTATGTCTTCTGTTTTCTATATCTGTCCTTTTGCTCAATTTTTAAAGAGATTTCTTCAAATTTATCTTCCAACCCATCTATTGTTTCTTTTTAAAAAAATTTTACTTTAAACAATACTTAAGATTTATTATTTTTTAATTCTCTGAATTTTTTTTTTTTTTTGGTTGAAATTTTTAATGGAACATATTCCTATGCCACTGAGGCTACTAATCAAATGTGCAGAACGTGTGCTGGTCATTTCTGTTTCCTCTGTGATAGCCCCCAAACCGGTTTCTCTGTATCAACCCTTGCCCACTTAGAGTCATTTCTCAATGTAGCAGCCAGAAGGATTCTTAGAAATTGATTTATATCTTTAGAAAACTGATTTCTTAAGTCATCAAACGATAATTACAAAAATAAAAAGTAAGCAATGCACAAGCGCGTGGAGTAGAAAGTGAGAAGTCACATAAAATCCCACCACCCAGCAACAACTCTCATTACCATCTGATGGGTATCACTCCGTTCGTCTCTCTAAGACTGTCCTTTTCTAAGGACCACCTAGAAATATACAGATTAGTAGGGAGACAAATAGATGCAAATGTAATGCTATTATAAGGGAAATTTTTTTTTTCCTTTTGTCATCTGCTGAAGTTGTATTGGATTTATGGGTTCATATGGAGAGAAATGTATCTTACATTATTTTTTAACCATAAAAGAGTATAGAGCATCTTTCATTATATTCAAACAGTCTCTTTTGTTCTTCAGTAAAGTTTGTTGTTGTTGTTGTTGTTTTGTTTTGTAATTAAAGTTTATTGGGGTGACAATTTTAAAATAAAATGACAAATGTAGTTCCACTTGAATTTAACACTAAGAAAAATTTATTGAAGGAAACATGAAAAAATGACTGTCAAGCACATTTCTTTTTTTTTAACCACATGAAGATATTAGCATGTAAAATATCTCTAGAGTTGCGGGGGGGGGGGGCGGGGGGGGAGTAAGAAGAAAGTTTAAGCTTTTAAGTATTAAAAAAATGTATGTTTTCATTTTAGACCTATCTATTGACTTGCTGCTATGAGGCAACTAGTACCCTCATATCCTCTCTCTTTTTTTTTTTTTTTTTTCTCTGTCTCTGGTCCCCCCACTCTCTATTCTATTATTAGTAGTAAGGTTTACAACATTTACACATTCTGGTCTGAAACCACAGTTTTCACTGTTGTTTCCTTTTAATCGTATATGGTATAGGGATCTGTGTTCACCCCTGATCCTGTTCCCATGGCTTCTTCATTTCTAATTCCATTATCATCACTTATCATTTTGTTTACCTGATTTCATTTTTCAGAAGGCTTTTGGGTTTTTTCCCCAAAGTTTAATAATATATTTTTATTCAGCTCTTCAAGATATCATTTCAACATCGAATCAATGCAAAACTGTTACTGAGATTATTTTTACAGACTGTTTTCCCTACTAAGTCTTCAAACTGTGGTGTGTATTTTATGCTTACAGCACATTTCGATCACAGTAGCCATATTCAGGTGCTCAGTAGCTGCATGTGGTTAGAACTGCAGTGCTGAAGAGCTCAGCTCTAGACCTTCTCCTTCCCTTTGTCTGCCTCGTCCATTTCCGGTTAAGTTGTGATTCCACCCCAGCAGTTCATCCTAATTGTGGGGTTCTGTCCTAAAAGGGATCCTTGGGGTGTCAACAGTTTGATTATCCATTTTTCCTATTTATTTTGTTTTCTTTTTATTTTTGAGATTATTGTAGATATGCATGGAGTTATAAGAAATAATACAGAAGTGTTCCAAAAAAGAGATTAGGGGTCCTCTATTTCTTGAGTTTGTACATGCTTCAGAATATCTGTGTTCTACCTTTACAGCTGAAACTTCCTTTTTAAAGTGAGATCATGTCCTTCTTATGTTTAAAATCCTGCCACAGTTCCCCATTTCACTGAATAAACGCCAGTGTCCTCATGGGGGCCAACACACCATACGTGTTCTGACCGTTGGACACCATTCTCTTTTCTTCCTCTCCTCTAACTGCTGCTCATTCTGTTCTGGCCACACGGGAGCCATTGCCATCCCCACTTGGAAGGCCTATGACTCTTCCCTCCATCGGCATTGTCTTCTATGAGATATGCACACGGCCCACCTTCAAGATTTTGCTCAAACATTACCTTTTCAATGAGGCCTATCCTGACAACCCTGTTGAAAATTAATTACCTCTCCTCTCCCATTCAACATTCCCAGTTCCTTGTCACGGTGCTCACTTTATTTTCTTCTTGCCCAAGATGCTGTGCGCTTTCTAACATGCTATATAACTTACTTGTTTATGTTTTTGTTTGTTTAGTTCCATAGCCAGAAAAAAGTTCTACCAATAAGTTTCTATTGACCATGAGAGTTGCTCAACATCTCTGTGCCAGTTTCCCCAACTGTAACATTTAAATAAGAATCATCGTTCTCTTTTACTGAGTGGCTACTATGTCTAATGCACTGCAGTGTATTCCCTTTACATGTAATTCATCATGCAAGCATTATAACCTCCTTCTGGTGGATTGTCTACCTCTAGCAAATGAGACAACAAATTTGAGAAGGTTATGTGATTTGCCCAAGGCCTCATAGGTAATAAATGGAGTAGACTTGACAACATTATAGGAGATAAGCTAGTCACCCACTTCCCTTATGTTTACATAAAATCATCTTCAATTTTTCATTATGCCTATTGTAATAATTGCTTGTACGATCATTCCCATTTTTCTGATGAAGAAACAGAGCTTTCTAGAGTTGAAAAGATTTGCTCATAAGATTGGTGATTAGTGAAACAGGATTTCGCCTCAGATTCTTCTGGCTCCAAAGCCCACGTTCTTTTGATTCTTCTAAAATGCATTCAGAGTTTGCTGGATAATAGACAAATGGAACTTCCATTTTCTCCTGCTAAATCTCAAATGTCTTCTGCTATACTTCTTAACACATATAATTTTCTTCTGCATGTAATTCTAATGAATTTACACAGTGAGGAATCAACACCATTTCAATAAACGAGACATTGACATTTTTGAATTGCTGTCTACTTTACTCCAATTTATTGGTAATCACCACTCTATCCCATAACGCTGTGAGGTTTCCCACTGGTATCCATCATTCTTCCTCTGTTCATTGTATTGTAGCCTCCATTTGGGGTCCCCAACTGCCAAATAAGAGGTCATTTAATGGGTCTTTACTCATTTGAACACCATCCAAAGCTTTCTCTTCAGTCAGCTTCTCAGGGAGAGATGCAGGTGGGAGCAAAGAGGCAGGAGGCTTCAACTCTGTTTCCACGGTGATTCATGCATGACTGTGATCTTCGCCCACAACTTTGGACATAATGACCCCTACTCACATTCTCTATACCCTTCAGGACTCAGTAACTCCTACGGCAATTTCCTGTGACTGGCTTTGGTGGCATGGCTTTCAAAAAGGTATACTTCCTACGTCAAGCAGGCAGGGCCAACCAACAATTACTTCAGGGCAGAAGCTTAGAACAGAAGGGGTCTTTCCGGGAATGCTACAACAGCGGTAGATCAAATGTTACTGAGATCCTAGATGCCAAATAGACCCCCCCTTGTTAGAGTGTTTCAGCTCCTAATTAACCCTGACTGAATTCAGTTTGACCCAGGTCATGTTAAAACCCCATACAAAGATAATGTGGGTGAAGGAAATTATGTCTAATGAAAAAAAAAAAAAATGAAGGAACAAAGAATGTTGAGAAAGAGGACACACTATAAGGTAAAAGTTAACTATCTTCAAAGATGTCAGATGTTGACATGAGAAAGAAAATTTAAGCTTGGACTGATGTCTAGAAGTAGAATCACCAGGAGACAGTTATTGGCAGGCATTTCTCTTTGGGAGACTTGTATATTATGGCAGTCAAGCTCCCCGACTGCTGAGCCAAGAGGAGATTTCGATAATAACACTTCTCCCAACTGTGTGACATGCAGATGTTGGTTTTTCCTATACTGGCATTTCCTTCGTTGTAAAATAGGGGTACTACTGGCGTTCCTTCATTTCAACATTTATTGAAGCTCCATTGTCTATCTTCACAGGGCTACTGTAAGGATTAAATATGCAAGTTCATAAAGAGCACTTTAGCTTACTGCCTGGCACATGGCGTGTGTCCTAAAAGTGATCGTCACTGTTGTCATCATCATTGTTATCCAGTCCATTACCAGAAATAAATGCCTGAAAGTCAGAGAGCTAGAGAGGGTTGCCCCAGAAGGTATTGAGTTCTCTGTCAGAGCCAAACCCTGAGAGAGACCTTATGGGAATGGCATGTGGGAGTGCTGGTCCGTAGTAGAGGTTTAAGTATTAGGAAATTAGTTAAACTCTAGATTTTGAAGGCTTCTTCTAATTGAAATGTGATGTTTAGACTTTTCTCACTATGGACAATGGTCACAGTGAGACTCTGCTCCCTTTTTCTTCGTGTCAGTAAGTATGCAGTAGAATCATCAGATGTCACCAAAGCAAACTAGTAGGAAAATCACAGGCCTCCTTTTTATGTCATGCCTAAGCCTGCCATCGGAGACCCCTAAATTCTATCCAGTGCAATTTTTAATTTATTTTTCTTACATAGGTCACTGCCAGTCCACTATATCCCCACATATGCCCTTAATGTACTTCCTTCATTGTTTTCTTTACCCTATACCCATGTCTCATAAAACAGAACAAAAAACAGATTGTGAATGTCAAAGCTTGGATGCTATCTTGTCTTCTCACAATTCTTATCTGAATTTAATGTCTTGATCCCTTGTGGGCATGTTCACTCTGTCAGCACGTATAGTCACCTAGCCTTTATCCCATCCCAGGTTCCGTACAGGACACAGAGTACAGAGATGAAGACAGTCTACTTTGAGGCAATGTCGCAATTGGCTCTAGTGCAAGAGGAAAATATATTAAAATTTACATAAACAACCTATTTTCACATATTAAATACCATGCACAGTAAAAGTGCACTAAAGTTATGCCGAGCAATGTTGCTACGTCTCAAAGATTTACATGAGTGGACAAGGGAAGTGTGATATTAGTACACTCTGTTATCTTATTATGGGTTTTGTAAGTATAGGCAAATAATACAAGTAACCAAATTCAGGATAGTGCTTATCTCAGGGTGGGATTAAAAACTAGAGAGAGGAGCGCAATCCAGCAAAAACATATGTTTCAACATTTTAGGGGAATTTTATTCCTTACTTTGGAAGGTGAGTATATGAAATATGTATTTCTTAAAATAAAATATCCCTACAAAAGATATTACAGGCCATAGAAGTGTTTTAAACGATACCATGTTAAAGCAAAATTAGGAGTGCTTGATTTGAAAGGGAGCGTATAACAGGATTGGCCTCTCAGCATCTCTGTGGAAATAACCCTTCAGTAGGAATTAACCAATTAAAGTGAGGGAGTGAAAAGTAGAAAGGAAAAGTGCTCCACTAAATTGATCTATTCCTTATTAACCTCCATGTTTGTATTTTGATATAAATTTCCAACCTGAAACCTATTATATCTCCTCAATTGAACAAGGAGTCAATCAAATGACGGAGTCCTATTGGCCTTTACATTCACTAAAGCACTGGGCAAATTTATTATGTTGAATTGAGCACTTAATAAAAGTAGAGGTCTAGGGACAACCTAAATATACATTGATAGAGGAATGGATACAAATATATGGCGTGTATGTATATGTATATATGTACTCATATATACACAAATATGTATATATGTATATGTATGTGTATATGTATATATATATTTACATTTATATATCTGTGCGTATGTATATTACTCAGCCATAAAAAAAGATGAAACCTTGACATTTGCAGCAATATGGATGGACCTTGAGGGTATTATGCTAAGTGAAATAAGTCAGATGGAGAAAGACAAATACCATATGATTTCATGCACATGTATAATACTTAAAAACAAACAAGCAACAAAAACAAACTTATAGATATAGACAACACACATTGGCAGCTACCAGTCATGAAGGGAGTAGGGAAAGGGCAAAACGGATAAAGGCAGTTGACTGTGTGGCGATAGAGGGAAACTAGACCGTTGGTGGTTAGCATGCTGTAGTGTATATAGATGTCGAATTATAATGCCTCAACCTGAAACTTCTATAATTATATAAACCAATGTATACATAATGAAAATGTAGATGTCTAGGACCTCATGTAACTTGAGAGTCACAAATATGCCAAATGCTGAATGCATGTTTAATTTTTATTTATATTTTATTGGCAACTAATCCAGGCTTTCAATGTCTTAAAAGGTATCCTTATTTGGCAATTCTCCACCCTATTGGTACCACCTAATATTTCATCTGGTTTTCCAACCAAGTAATGGAGGATATCTTTGGGTTGTGCCCTTCCCTCTGTGGGAAATACATTTTCTTCCTCATCATTCACCTGTCAAATTCACTCTACTCTTCTGTAAGACCTGCTCATCTGCTTCTGTCTCTCTGAAGTTTTCACTCATCAGTGCAGTACAAAGACGGATCTCTCTCTCTCATAAACTCCTTTGTAACTAGCTCTGTGGCATCCCTTGCCTTGAGTGTCCTGGATACAAATTGGTTAGCAATGTTCCTGGACCATCGTAGAGAACTTATACATTATAGCCATTATCAATATTAAAGGATGTCCCCTGCCCTCAAAAATGCACGCCCCCTGAGGAGAAATGGCAAAGGCACAGGTGCAACACAATATAATTTAATCTAATTCTGTATGTCCCACAGCCTAACACATCAGTTATGAAAGAATGAAACAAATAAATAAATTTATGAAATCACCAACACATGAATCGTGTTTGTCGAGCCCATTGGAGATCTCAGCCTTGTAAGCATCCACGTTATACCCCACGGGGTAGAGTCATTTGTTGTTTGCATAGGATAGCTCTTTGACAAATGAACAAAAGTCTAAGCTGGCTCCGTTAAAAAGGATGGATATAAAGCGGCAACATGTCTGTACTGAGCCGTTGCAAGTGAAATGGGATAATTGCCGTGGTTACAATGAGGCTGATCAAGCTGAGAGAAACAAGTTTCAAATTGTTCCAATCAGACCTAATCCAGCAGAGTTATTAACAGTGCTCTACCCTGGTGCGACTGCATCTGCTAACTCGAGATAATGATTTATATCACAGTTTATGAAAGTTCCAATTTGTCCTAATTCAATAAGTGAAACCCAGCAAGGCAGGCAGCAGACAGACATTGTGCTATGACTGGAACCCCCATGTCCTTCTCCTTTTCCCACCACCCTCAGACCATGATGGCTACGTGTACACCTGCTTGCCGAACACTTTCCTGCATGGACCTAAGCTGAGGGAGACAGAGTGACAGGTTTGAGTAGAAGTTCGCAGTCACGTCCTCAGGCTGAAAGATCCAGCAGGAAAGAATGTTTTGAACAAAACTGACAACATAGAATTATACAGGTAGGAGTGTCTTGGAGACCCCTGCGTCTAGGAGTTCTTAATCTAAAAAGCATGGCTCCTAGGTTAGAAAGCGGTAATCTCATAAATGCTGCAAAATTATGAGAGAGAGAGAGAGAGAGAGAGAGAGAGAGAGAGAGAGAGAGAGAGAGAGAGAGGCAATTTTGCCTCTGGGGGAGAAAATCCACAGCTTTCATTAGATCTCTAATTGTTCTTGTGATCTCTAATTGTTCGTAACAAAGTTATGAACCGTTGATTGGCTTCTCTAATCCACTATAAAGATTTGGAAGCAGAAAGTAGGATAAGATAATTTCACTCAATCACTACTAGTGAGAAAGAACTGGGGATAGATTACTAGAATCACTAAACCAGCCAAGAAGTAATTTACATGTTTGACCCCAGAGCAAAATATGACTTCAGCCAAGTGCGATTTCTTGGACACCATTTTTCCTCACCCAATTTTCCTCTCTGTGGCAATGCTGTCACCCTACTCCTCCCCCTTCTGGCAGCCATGCATCTCCTTCATATCGAAATGTGCCCACTGGAAAAAGTCCATTGATAGGCATAGAGACAATATGTACCATGGAAAGAACCCTTTACTAGCTCTGGTTTCTCACACAGTCCAGCACACAGTGACACAAAGTACATTTCTATTGAATGAACGAATGAGCTGAAAGTCATAAAGCTTTTCAGTATACTTCCTCTGAAAAGTGAAGAGATTGGTGTTTATAGTGTCTCAGATTCCTTTGCTTTAATATTTAATGATCGTAACAGCCATTTACCTGAGACCTCATTTCCCACTTTTAAAGGAAAGATATATCCCTTTCAAGGGATTCCTTGAGAGACCTCTAATCAGGCCAGATTCTAGGTTCTGAAGATATAAAGGTAAATGAAAATGGGATCTTTACTGAAAGGATCTTACAGTCTGCAGAAAAAGACAAAAATAAGTAGGCAAATGTCAAGAATCCAGCTTATAACTACAGAAGTCATGGATTGAGCAGAGTGTTAAGAGGGTAAGGGAAAGAAGCTAGGAGAAATTTTTAGGGCAGCAGTAGAGTTGGGAGGAAAGCATTAATTCAGTCATGAGAGTAAATAAGTATGTATTTACCAGACAGAGAAGTAGGAAGGATAATTCCTAAAATTTGAATGTAAGGGGGGTGGGGGGTGGGAGATGAGGGTAAGGGGGATCAAATATATGGTGATGGAAGGAGAACTGACTCTGGGTGGTGAACACACAGTGGGATTTATAGATGATGTAATACAGAATTGTACACCTGAAATCTGTATAATTTTACTAATAATTGTCACCCCAATAAATTTAAAAAATAAATTTAAAAAAAAAATTTGAATGGCTCAGCAAAGTCATGACACTGCAAAAGTACATGATATATTTCTGGAAGGTTGATTACTGTAGTATCAGCCCAGGATAGTGCCTGGCATTTAATGAGAGCTAAATAAATATTTATTGAATTAATGAGGAAATAAATGGCTAAGTAATTATAATTATTAACAATGATAGCTAACATTCATTGAACTAAAATGTGTCAGACTTAGTATTAAACATTTCCCATGTGTTATGCCATTCAGTTTCCCACAACAGCCATATGAGATAAGCATTGTTATGATTCCCCTTTATAAATCAATTTATTAAATCTCAGAGAGACAGAGGGATTTGCCCAGTCACACAGCCAGTATCAGGCCCAAAATTTGATTATTGTATGACTTTAGGACTTTAAATTCCATGTGCATAATGCTTTTACTACAAAGTATAGTATGTATTGAAATAGAAGAGTGGATGAGGACATGGAAAGATACATTATGTTACATATTTTGAAGGAAATTGAATGCCATAATTCGGAATTTGGATCTCACACTGTTAGCTAAGGAATGCCACCTAGAGTTTTCTAGGCATGGGTGAGGAAATATCTAACCTGTGTTTTAGAAAGACAGTTAGAGGTTTGTGAGATATAGACTGAAATGTCAGGAGTCTACATGGAGCAGAAGCATTTGGGAGACGTATAAATAATTCATCGACATATTATTCTGTAGCCTTCTTTTATTTTAGTAAATAATGCAGCATACATATATTTCCATATGAACACATCACATCAGCATCAATCATCAGTTTTTGATAAAATTATTTTTATTATAAACAATTTTAAATGTAAAAAAGTATAGAAAATAAAATTCTAGCCCCACATGCTCATGTAATTTCCACAATTATCAAGTCATGTCAACTTTTTTCCATTTATACCCTTCACTCTCTACCTTGTTTTGAAGCAAACTCTGTTCCTGATGCTATATAATTTACTCAAGAAATATTTCTATATATGTTTCTAAAATACAATAGTTTTGAAATAATTATTTCAAAATAACTTTAATTCTTTAATATAATCCAATATCCACTTTGGTGTTCAAATGTTCCTGCCTCAATCATTTTTAATAACGATGGATGTTTATACAATATTTAATGTAACCAACCCATCTTAATGGATATTTATGGTGTTTACAATGCTCCAATGCTCAAAAGAGACAACTCTGAAACATTATAAATATGAAATTCACAGTTTCTTTAACAACAGGACTCGGGCAGTTTATTGGTATTCTTGGGACATTTTGATATTGACTAACGGAAGTTTCACAGTGTCTGTTTGTGTCCTCATCTTACCTCACCCAATAAAGTATGAAAAGTAGGATTCCTTAAACTATAGCCCAGGCCAAATCCTGCCTACTCATTTTTGTGTGCCAATGAGTAGTAATGGTTTTGGTTTTTATAATTTTGACATACGTAAATCAAAAGACTAGTATCTTGACACAAGTGAAAATGATATGAAATTCACATTTCTGTGTGCATTAATAAAGTTTTATTGCAACACAATACGTTCATTTTTTTTTCTTTAATTAAAGTTTACTAAGGTGACAATTGTTACTACAGTTACATAGGTTTCAGGTGTACAATTCTGTAATACCGGAAACAACCAAAATGCCCTTTGATAGATGATTGGATAAAGAAGATGCAGTATATATACACAATTAAACACTACTTTGCCATAAGAAAAGAAATTCATTCTTTTATGTATTGTTCAGGGTTGTTTTCTTGTCATGCTGGTTGAGTAGTTGCGACAGAGACCTTATACAAGTACCTACATGATACCCTTGGTTTTGTCTTTTGGCCCACGGAGCTTAAAATCTTTTGTGATGGTGAGAATCAACTAGAAAACTTCTAAGGGCGGATGGGTGGCTCAGTTTGTTAGAGCACAGTGCTCATAATACCAAGGTCACCGGTGTCCACATGGGCCAGTGAGCTGTGCCCTCCACAACTAGATTGAGAACAACTTGACTTGGAGCTGATGGGTCCTTGGAAAAACACACTGTTCCCCAATAAAAAATTTAAAAAAGAAGTCTTCTAAAACTGCCAATTCTTGGGCTCCTCCTAAAGATTCTGATTATATCTGGGATGTGGCCATGAATTTGAATATCTTATACGCTCTAAGATGGTTCTGATACCACTGGTCATGGGGCCACGTTTTCTCTGACCTAATAAGAAAATTGAGAAGGGATTCGAGGCAGGGGAAGTAATGAGATGGTACTGATCAGTCCCTCACTGAATTCCTTTCATACTTCCTCGTCTGAGGGTCTTAGCCTCACCCCTTGTCCACTCAGCAGTTGCACCTTGACCCTGACTGATATTTCGCCTGTCATTGCTTCTTGGAGAACACGAGGAACACAACCTGACATAAGCGAATCACATTAACCAGGCAGATATGTATTCATTAGATGCATATCACACCTTTACTGAGAGTCTGGATCCAAAGCTTAAAATATAGATAATTATCCAGTCACAGAAATAACCAGTCTGCTTTGAGCCTTTAAACAAAACGAGGGAGGAGGGCCTGATGAACATCGAGAGTAGGAGAGGAAAAGACTAAGAAAAAGTTAAATAACGGAAGCCTCTGTTTTAGAAAACTTGAATGTCAATGTTCTAAAATAGAACGTTTTCCCCCCATCTCCTTCCTGATCTGAATCAAATGTGCTTTTACTTCTGCGTTGTTCTGGGCAACACCACCGTCTTTCCCTTAAGTATCAGTGTGGTGTGTGGAGACGTGCGGGCTATACCGAGAGAGTGGGAATTTGGCCAAGAGAGGTAAACACTGAGCTCAGGTGCTGGACTGACCACCTGGTTCCCATTGGCTGGGCATTTCTCTGATTTTAGCCTGAAAGCCCCGTGGCTCGGGCATCATTTAGCCCTGGGAAAACTGGAGTGTTCATTCACTCTGGTTGCCACATCTTCTAAGAAACAAAAACAAAGCAAAAAATCAAAGAAGGCTCATATTTGCTAGTTTATAGGGTTATTGTGAGGGTTAAGCAACATAGCACCAAGTACTAAGCAGGCAATTATGAGAGATAGGTGTACTCCCCCCTGTGTCCTCAGGTACCCACAAATTCTGTCATCTGACTTGAATCCTCCCCCTCAGGTACAACCCACAGCCCTCATAGTCTAACCTCTGTAGACTTTTCCATTTAGCTCCTAGCGCCTTTGGTTCCCACCTCTTCTGCCTCAATTCAGAGCCTCACGTCACTTTGGCCTAGGCCCTCGTGGAGGTTTTGAGCTATTCTGCCCACATACATCCTCTACCTCTCTAAAACATCTTAGAGCTCCTTCTGAAGTGTCAGTCAAACTGTATTATTTTAGAGTTGCACCTCGTTCCATGACTCTTTTGTTCCTACCTGCCTGAAACCAAAGCCCTAACTGCTCTATAAGCCATACAAAGCCCTCTGTAAGTTAGAGGTCACCTTCTTGAATGTCCTAAACTCCTGCTAGCAGCCTACACTTCATTCTTAGTGATTTATTTGCTGTTTCCTGAACAACCTCAGCATTTAAATAAATGCACCTATGTATATTTCTAAATTTGCAGAGCTTGGGCTTACCAGCATCTTCTTAAGACCAAAAAGATTGAGTAAATAAAGGTTTACCTATCTCCTCCAATCCTCCTTTACATTCTCTCTTTCTGTTTTTCCTTGACCTTGCTTTTTCAAGCCTGGTCCTATTTTATTTTACCTGCAGCTTCAGCCTGTGCTTAGCTTGCAAGGCTATAATTGCTGTGTTAGACAGTTACACAGTCACATTTACTTTTCTTTCTATCTTGTCTCTTCTAATCAGCTGCTCCACTAGCTGGTGGTTGGCATAAAGAAGTCGTGCTAAGTGCACATCTGTTCACATCTGGCACATAAAGGGCTGTAGGTCACATTTATGCAGGCAGCACAGCTGACTTCACAGCAGTCTGGGGAAAGAAAAAACAAAACTCCGGCCTAAAAGTTCTCTGTATTTGATCGACCACAGTAATTGGGGCATTTCCAGCTGGCATTCAGCTTGACACAGGGAACAAAGCATGAGGCAGGTTAGGATCAGGGAGCTGGCTATTGCCAAGACTTTATCTCCTTTTGGTACCTTCTGGAGTTGAGCATAAGCTAGTGAAAGAAGCTAGTCCATCCTATTGTCTTATAGTGCGCCCTCTCAGTTTGCTGAGACCAGTCAGTATAAAGCCATTGTTTCTAAGCAGTGACCCTAACTGTCTCCAGTTTGCAAGCATTAGCAAAAGCAGAAAATGTTTTGTTTTGTTTTTTACAAATAAGAGGCATTTTGATTGGATTTCCTTACTCTGGCCCCAGATCTGAAGTAACAGATTGGAGAATGGAAGCCACGGTTCTGGGTCCTGTTGGGAGGGTCAGAGCCTCCCTCTGGTTTATTGGGGGCTGCCTGCTGGGACAAAAAGGCAAGGTGATACCTTGGGAAAGAGCCAAGAAAGCACAGGCTGGTGTAAATGGAATCCCAAATGGGAGGTTGTATATTCTCACTGTATGAGATTTTTGCATACAAAAATGCAAATGAAAGTTGCCTGTAAATGCTTTTCTGGGACAAATTATTGAAGGGACCAAAGAAGCATTTATTGGGGGGAGTGGGGGCTCAAATAGGCATTTTCTAAGCCACATTTTAACCTTGACAGTTCCACAATGTAATTTGTTTTTCTACCCCCCGCCCCCAATTCTATTGTTCTTTAATTTGTATCTGGTAGCACTTTCTACCCACTCTTCCCTCTGCCACTTCTCCCAGCTGGACTTTTCAGTAGACAGAGATAGCTGAACTCCATAGAATATGATTTGAACAGTAACAGACAGGACCTGAAATTCTTCCTCAGGCAGTTACAGGATCTGGCATTTCACCATTAAGGAAGTTTTCCTTTTTACTTGGAAAGTTTTCGTCCTTGGAAAATCCTGTCATCTAGTAGGATTCACACACCAAATTCAGTGGGTTTTTTCATCATTTTATCTTTCCAACTACACCAAAAGTTTGAACACTCAAGAATATTCAGAGGCGTTGGAGGTTGGTGACCTCAATGGATAAAGATGCCATATGCCATCCTCTTGTTTGTTTAGATATGATGATAAAAGTTATTTGAACCATAGCCATGGAAGAAACAAATCAATGAAAGACATGACCTTTGTCCTCAGGGTCTACTTGGGGAGATAGAATATTCATGCACTAAAATCTCACAAATGATTTAATTTGAAAGAATAATATAATGAGTGGTTACCAGAGAGTAAGGGGGGAGGTGGATGGTAGATGAGGGTAAAAGGGATCAAATATATGGTGATGGAAGGAGAACTGACTCTGGGTGGTGAACACACGATGTGATACATAAATGATGTATTACAGAATTGTACACCTGAAACCTATGTAAATTTACTAACGATTGTCATCTCAATAAACTTTAATTAAAAAAAAAATAATAATAATTTTAAAAATATTTTTTTAAAAATTAAAGAATAATGTAATGGTTATACAGAATTCCAGAGGAGAACGGGGAAAGGTCAGAAAATACCTCTAGGAGAAGGTGGGATGAGTCTGGGTCCCATTTAAGTAGTAAGCAAGAAGCTTCACAGAGGCTATCATATACTCAAGAATTTACCAAGCAGCATGTAAGGAAATCACCTACTTTATATGACACCAAAAACACAAGTAACAAAAGCAAAAATAGACAAGAAGGACTACATCAAACTGAAAAGCTCTTGCACAGCAAAGGAAGTAACAGAAGGAAAAAGCAACCTAAGAAATGGAGGAAAATATTGACAAACCACATACCTGATAAGGGATTAATATCCAAAATATATAAGGAACTCCCTACAACTCAATAGCAAAACAATAAATACATACATACATACATACATACATACATACATACATACATACATAATTACATACATAAATAAGAAACACCTGATTTTAAAATAGGTAAAGGACTTGAATAGACATTTTCCAAAGAAGATATGCAAATGGCCAACAGGTACATGAAAAAGTCGTCCACATTATGAATCACTGGGGAAATGCAAATCAAAACCACAATGAGATTCTGCCTCACACCTGTCTTGCACACCATTGGTGGGAATGTGAAATGGTGCAGCCATAATGGAAAACAGTATGGAGGGTCCTCAAAAAAATAAAATGAGAGCTATCATGATCCAGCAATCCCACTTCTGGGTACATATCCTAAAGAATTGAAACCAGGATCTCCAAAAGATATTAGCACTCCCAGATTAATATAAGCATTACTCACGATAGCCAAGTTATGGAAACAAACTAATATAATATATATATACAATGGAAGATTATTCCACCTCAAAAAAAAAAAAAAAAAGAAAGAAAGAAAAAAGGAAACCCTACCATATTAGCAAAGATGTTGAGAAATTGGAACTTGCCTCCATTTGATGAGCATGTCTACCCACTCACTTCCAGCTCTGCTCGTGGAGTGCGACCCAGGTGTGAAACCTTCCATCTCTAGCCATAAGAGAGCTGTGAAAGCAGAGGATATTAAATATTTATCAGGATCGTCGAGCTTGACCTTCATTTTTCTTGCAAATTATTTTGGGGCAGCAAGGGAATGCAAAGTGTGATGCCGTGCAAGTGGCTGTAGAACGGCATGCTGACTTTGGAGTCAGACAGAACTGGCTTCGTTCCTGGCCATGACCATTGACCTGATTATATGGGTCAAGTCACTTAAACTCTCTGAACCTCACATTGTTTGTCTGTAAAATGAGCATCATAATAGCAGCACCTACTTCTTAGAGTTGTCATGAGAATTGAATGAGAATGTACATTTAAAGCATTGCATAGTTCTTGATGTATATATTCAGTAAATGGTAATTCTTATTTCTGTTTCCTTCTATTCTCAGTCCTGACTATGTTCTTTTTTCTTAAATTGAGATATAATTCAGATACCATGAAGTTTGTCATTTTAAAGTGTGTGATTCAGTGGTTTTTGGTATATTCACAAGGTTGTACACTCATCACTGTATCTATTTCCAGAACATTTTAATCACCCTCACCCCCCAAAAAAACAACAACAACAAAAACCCTCATACCTCCCTCATTCTCACTCCTTTCAGCCCCTGACAACCACAAATCTACTCTTTGTCTTTATAGACTTGCCTATTCTGGATATTTTGCAGACATGGACTATACAATATGTGTCCTTATGTATCTGGCTTCTTTCTCATAGCATAATGTTTTCTAGGTTCACCCATGATATAGCATGGAACAGTACTTCATTATTTGTTAATGTCTGAATAATATTTCATTGTGTGGATACATCACGTTTTTCATATGCCTGAGTATATTCTTAAGGAAAATTTGGAATTAGCTTAGAAGAATGGGTAACATTTAAACATTTTTTTAAAATCACGGAAAACCTCTTGTATCCAGGTTCCCAAAGTAGAAGACTGCATTGGACCTAACAGTGAGAGATGTTGTTGCATGATATTTAAGGTCACAGACTCTGAGGCCAGATGCCTGAGCTTAAAAGCCTGCTTCATCACTTTTGATCTGCATGATTTTAGGCAAGTAATATAATTTCCTTCTGCTCAGTTTCCTCATCTGAAAAATGGGAATAATAGTACCTTTTATGTAGGTTTTTAGGAGGAAAATACTAGACTTTTTCCTCCCAGTCCAGGGTTGCATTGGTGTCTCCTCATTTTCTGTGTGAGAAACCTTGCTTGGGTTCTTCAGATTTTCTGGGAACCATTCCTTTCCACATCAATGGAAAAGGACTTTCCCATTAACCTCAATTGTTAATCTTTGCGATTTGACCAGCACAGGTAAATATCAGTGCCAGGTATCATGTGAGCATAACTGTGAGAGAGAAGAAAATAGTTCTTTTTTGAGGATGACTATCTACCGAGGGCTATGCTGACAAATTCAGATGGACTTGGATCTTAAATATTGGCTAACATGCCTGCACTGGCCCCATGTCAGCCTCAGACAATTAAAATCAATAAAGCCATTTTAAAGTAGTCCAAGAGGACAACTATTAATGATAAACAAGTAAGATAGTATAATGACCAAACATAGCTGTATCTATACCACCTGTATCTATACTTATACCTATATATCTATGTCTGTTTCTATATCTACATCTGTATCTATCCATCCACCTATTTTTCTGCCACCACACTTTAAATTGGAACCGGTCATCAAAATCTGCTGAATCAATTGAAAACATCATTATGCAGGAGTACAAGAGTTGTGTAGAAGCCCTTATACATAATCGATTCTAAAGTGGGCGCCATCATCCCTTCTTTTCAGCAGCTTGTTCTATTGGTCCAGATTACCAGACTGGGAGTAAGTATCCTGAAGATCCATTGACTGCCATCAGCCATGGAGGAATCAGTCACCTGTTAAATTTAGGTTTCCTGAATCTGCCAAGAGTCTGACACAATGATAAACAGCCACCATTTCTAGTAAAGGTTGGGAAAGCTCACTCATTCACTGTTAATTGCTTTGTGGTACTGAACCATGAGAATGGCAGCAAATCAGTCCACAGCAACACCCAGTGGTGTAGAAATGACCACCCATCTTGATGACATTAAGGTCACTTCATCCATCTCCAGACTATTGGCTAATTGGCCACTATCAGGCTTTGGATACAGCTTTTTGAGGAACTGAGGGTCTGTGGGAACTTCTTGGAAAATCACAAGGAGAATTTATTGTCTTCCTCACTGTTGTTGGTGTCCTACAGCAAAGGGAGGCACTAAGATCTTTCTTTTTACTTTCAGGTTCTCTGTTTTCACCCAATCTATGCTTTTCTCAAGGAGAAGAAATTCCAATGTAGTTGATCAGATGTCAGGTCCCTGATTGGTCCGTACTGACTAGTGGGTGTGAAGACTCATTGCCATTAAAATATAAAAAAAAAGGTTCATTCTCTCTCTTTCTCCTTCTCTGTGTCTCTCTTTCTTGTCTCTGTGCCTCTGTCTCTCTCTGTTCCTATCTCTCTCCTCCCCCTACCTTTCAAGGCCTGGAACGATATTGGTAAGATAAAACACCTGAGACTGGAGTTTGGAGGGCAAAATAGAGAAATAGTAATCTTTGACCTGGAAATGGTGTGCCATATGTTCAAGTCTTGTCTATTAGAAATGTTGTGATCAGAGCTCCAGCTGAAAATAAAGTGTTATATTGCTTGCCATTTGAAAATATTTCATATAGAGGTGTGTTCTTAAGAACGTCATTGTAAAGAATTTCCATGATATCGGACATATTGAATTATTTCCAAATGCTTTGGCATAAAACCATTAAATGGCACCTCTGCCACCTCACATTCTCACCATTTTCCCTTATTTCTAAAACGACCCTCGTGGGAGGTGTCCTTAGGATATTTTCCAGTGAGATTTTGTAATTTTCTTTGATGTGGATTGAAAAGGCTTATGCCATAAGAAAACATGAATGTCATTTAAAATAGTTCAATAAGAGTAATATAATGGAGAAAAAAACACCTGAGTACCTACTTTGTGCTAGTTGTTGTTTTAGAAATAGGATGATAGCAGTAAACAAAACTAATGATCTCTGCCCTCACAGAGTTTAATTTTTGGTGGGGCAGATAGGTAAGAAATTACATAAGTAAAACATGTAGCAGGTTAGATAATAAGGTCTATGGAGAAAAGTGGAGAAATGAGCTACGACGTTTTGGGTTAAGGAGGGAATTGAACATTTTAGATAGGGTTCTCAGGCAAGACCTCAATCCAAAGATAACATTTGAATAAAGTCCTAAAGGAAGTAAAAAAAGAGAGGCACATGCTATCTGTGGCAGAGGTAACCGCAAATAAAAAGACCTTCAGGCAGAAGTGCTCCTGGCACATCTGAGAAATTGTAGGCTGGTGTGGCCACCACAGGGTGTGTAGAAGAGCAGAGGACGGGGTTAGAGAGGAAACAGGAGATTCGATTGTAAAGGGAGCAGAGGTACGATCTAGTTCAGATGTTTTTCATTCAACTTTATTGAAGCCTATCTTGCACGTGCACGCACGCTCTTTTAAATTCATAATTCTACGGTTTTGACAAACGTATGCATTCACGTAACCTCCGGCATAATATGACATGAAACATTTCCATCATCCCCGAATGTCTCTTGTGTCCCTTCCCCCAATGGCAGCACATCTGATCTGCTTTCTGTCACAATAGTTTTGCCTTTTCTAGAATGCATGCTACAGTGTAGTCATTTGTGTCAGGCTCTTTTCACTTAGCAATAAAAAGCAATGAACACCCAACAAAGTGGATGAATGTCCAGTGTGTCATGCCGGGTGGTATTTTATGGGAAGACGGTGCTGAAGTTTGTGGATCCATGCACCTGTTGATGGACCTTTGACTTGTTTCCACTTTGGGCCTATTAGAAATAAAAATGCAATGAACCATTTTTATAAAAGTTTTGTAGAGACATATATTTTAATTTTTCTGAGGTAAATACCTAGAAGTGGAATTGCTACATGATATACTGTGTATGTGTTTAGCTATATGGAAAACTACTATCCAACTGTTTTCCAAAATGGATGTACCATTTTGCATTCCCACCAGCAACGAATAACTACCAGTTGCTCCACCTCCTTAAGAACATCTGACGTTGTCAATGTTTTGTAATGTAGCCATTCTAGTGAGGTTCCAGCGATGTCTCGTTATTTATGTCTGCGATGACTCACATGTTAAAAATCTTTTCATACACCTATAGGTAATTTGTATATTTACTTTCTGAAGAGTGTGTTCAAATCCTTTTTCTAAAGTTTTTAATGGGTTATCTTTTTTATTATAAAATTAGAAGAGTTCTATATGTATTCTAGATATTAGTCATTTCTCAGGGCGTGTACCAAATTTTATTTCCTTAATGGCAACTTTTGAAGAAGAGAAGTTTTTAATTTTGATGAAGTCTGATTTATCGATATGTTTTCTACGGTTTGTGCATTTTTGTCTTATTTGTGAATTTTTATTTTTTTCCTACTGTAAATTGGAAATATTTTTTTCCCTAGAAGTTAATAATATTAGCTTTTGTATTTAGGACTATGATCCATTTCAAGTTTTTTGTTGGTGGTTTTTTTTTGTGTGTGTATATGATATGACGTAAGGGTAAGGATTTATTTTTTCCATATTAATATTCAGTGGTTCAAACAGTGTTTATTGAAAATAATATACTTTCTTCATTTAAATGCTTTAGCAATTTTTGGAAAATCACTCGACCATGTATGTTTGTCTCTTTCTGATCCAAGCTCTAAACTCTATATCTTTGTGTATGAGAATGTCACACCATTTTATTTATTGTAATGTAAGAATAAGTCTTAAAATCAGGTAGTGTTCAGTCTTGAAATTTTGCTTTTAATTTTCAGAATTATTTCAGCTGTTTTTGTCTTTATCTTCTAATATAAAATTTTAAATTAGTTTGTCAATTTTTACAAAAGGTGTACTGAGATTTCAATCGAGATTGCACGAAAACTACAGATATTAGGTTGGTGCAAAAGTAATTGCGGTTTTTGCAATTATTTTTATCCTTTTAAACTGCAATTTCTTTTGCACCAAGTTAATAAACTGTGCATTGTTAACTTCTTAGCAGTATTGAGTCTTCCAACCCATTAACATTGTATATATCTCCATTTATTTAAATATACTTTCTCTCAAAAATGTTCTATAGTTTTTATTGTATTGGTCTTATACATGTTTAATTAAATGGATCTCAAATTGTTTAAAAATCTACATAGTATTGCAATATGGTAATTTTTCAATTTCAAATATTTTTTAATTAGTGCACAGAATACTTCTGGTGTTATATGCTGATTTTGTATCCTGCTGTTTGCTTAAATCCCTCAATGTTTCTAGTAGCTTTTAAAATATTTTTCTTCTTTTATTGCACATGTTAAGACCATTGACACAATGCTGAATAGAAGTAGTAAGAGCAAAGAGTTTATATGTTATAAACCTCATAATAGGTTATTATTTTTGCTTCAAAATTAATTATATTTAAATTAAGTATATATATATATATATACTTAAAATTAAAAATTAAGTATATATATATATATTTAAAATTTATATATATATATATATATATATATATATATATATATATATATTGTACATTTCTGTGCTCCTCACTTCTTTTTACTGTTCCATTTTCCATTTTCCCATCTGATAGCCTTTCTCTTCTGTCTGAGGAACTACCTTTAACAATTCTATGGAGCGCTTTTGCTGCTGGCAAATTCTCTCAGCTTTTGCTGAAAGAAGTCTTTGTTTTCCATAAGATATAGAATTCTAGGTTAATTTTTGTTTTCTTTCATACTTGAAAGATACCATTGTTCTGTCCTCTGGCTTCCATAATTTTGCAGACATTCTTATTCCTGTTCTTCTTGTATTTAATGTGTCATTTTCTTTGTGGTTTTTAAGATTTTTTTCTTCACTACTGGGTTTCAATAATTTGTGATATGCCTCGGTATGCTTCTCTTTGTTTTTTTGTTTTTTAACATTTGTGGATTTATTATTCCCTCCATCAGTTTTCTTCTCCTTCCTCTTTCCTTCAACTTCTTGAATTTTAATTGCCATGCTTGCTATTGCTCTATGGAATACCGATGCTCTGTTTATTTTTTTCAACCTTTTTGCTGTTTGTGTTTTGATTTGGACGGTTTCTCTTGCTATGTCTTTTAATTCACTTATTTGTCTTCTGGTGTTAAGCCAAATTGATGAACATTTTATTTCAGGTGATGATTATCTTTTTATTATGTCTGCATATTCTTTTAGTTCCTTGAGCATATTTATGTAATTTGTACTAGCTAAATAAGACTTCTTGACTTCTACTATCATCTCTTATCATTCTGAGTCATTCTGTTGTTGTTGTTGATCATTTTCTTTGCTCTGATCATGTGTCACATTTTTCTGCTTATTTTCATATTTAATAAGTTTTGATTGCCTACCAAACATGGTGGATTTTACATTGCTGAGGTTTGAATTCTGTTTTCCTTAAAGAATGTTGAATATAGTTTGTTACAGTGGTTAATTTATTTGTGGATCAACTTGATAATTATTTTTTAAGCTCATTTAAACCTTTTTTGGGGGGAGGGGACAGGTCTAGAGTAGTCTTTACTCGAGAGCTATGTGTGCCTTTCTTGGGTTCTTTACTGAATAGTCCTGTATTCACTGAATCCTCTCCATTCAAGCTGGTGGAATATGAAATGATCTCTATAGCCGTATACGAGCTTTGAAAAATTTTAAGCTTATAGCTCTCAGGTTTTTTTTCTGGCAGTTGCTCTTGTCACGTGGCTTTCTGGAATTTCATTCTGCACATGTACAGAGCAATATCCAGCCAAGACTAAGGGTCTTCTCTACTCACTATTGGAGTTCTTGCTTTGTTTAGCTTTCTCCTCTCCTAATTCCCTCCTAGAAATTCTTGCAATCTCAGTCTCCCTGAACTCTGATTTCTGTCTCCTCAAATCAGTGGATTCAGTAGATTTAGCTTGCATATTGGCCTGAAAATTTCCTCCAGACAGAAAGTCTGGATGATCATAGATCACGCCTTATTGGTTTATCTTCTCAGGTGCCATAACCTGTACCATTTGTCTGTCCAATATCTGAAAAAAAATGTTTCATATATTTTGTCCAGTTTTCTGGTAGTTTAGAGTGAGAGGGAAAATCCTATAGCAGTTACTCCCTCATGAGTGAAAGTAGAAATCCCTCAATCTAGTTCAGATTTTATCGCAGAGAAAGTCACTTGAACCAGCAAGCATTTAGCTCGACATTTGTAGGGTATGATTGATCGTTTTAATGTTCTCATCCTATCCCGACATGCTATCTTTATAACCCCTTCCCATGGTTCAATGCACAAACAGAACAGAAATGTGATGAGCAATGTAGTGGAGTTACTACCAGCTTGGTTGATTTTAGAGTAGAGATATTCCCCAATATGGGGGTGAAATGCTGCTAGAGAAAGCAGGAGACCATAAGGCAGTTAGTTCATGCAAATGAACTAGTAAGGCAGTGCTAAAGTTTTTGACAATTTGGAGAGGAATCCGTTACAATTTGTAGGTATAAACTTGATCTTCAAATGCTTGGTTATGATTGCCAAACCCAATACTCCAAGAATATTAAGGAAGTCTTGTAGACTGTGTTTTTGTTATGTTCTAGCCTCAGCTGGATAGCCAACATCACTTCCCATTATGTGTCAGTACTATGTTGGCATATATAATAGTGATTAGAATTGGACAAAGTATGAGGAAGTGTGAAAACTACTCTTAGTTTTGCTCAAAACTAGCTGTTACCATGGATAAGCCTGTTTACTTTCTTACCCTTTTTTCTCCATCTGTGTTAAGATACATAAAATTACTTTCCTTAACTAACTTCAAATTTGTTTAATTAAAAAAATGACAAGAATAAGTAATTCTTATGAGCTATAAAGGGATGTGTAGAATACTTGTACAATATTAAAATATGGTAATATAAGTAAGTACATGGTGCTTTAAAATCTGTATGTTTAATCTATTAATAGTTATTCTACTTTTGAATATTTCTCTTGCTCTCCAAATGTTTATCTATAAACTTAGGGTAGCTAGCTGTGGTTCCTGAAGATGTCATATTGAGATGTTGAGTCTAAAACTTGACAATGTAACTGGAACACAAACGTGTACATACATGTGCCTGTGTGTGTATGTGTGTGTGTGTGTGTGTGTGTGTGTGTGTGTGTGTGTGTGTGTATCTATGGGAATTTCCTGAGTCGGACTAACTGAGCCTCCAATAAAATAAATCTTCATGACGATCAGCAAATTCTCTAAAAACAGTAAAATTATTAGGTGAAAAACAGTCAAAATATATTTACAGCTAATCTAAAATTAGAACTGCTTGCTTAGAAAGAGACCTGTTCCAACAGAAATATCCTGGGGAAATGAGTTAATGATTTTTAACTGCCTTGATTCTCCAGGTGTTTTGTAGGGGAGTAAAAGAGAAACTTTAAGTATCAGTATTCACTTCTTAGGATCTGGGGCACAGATGTGGCTATTTTTCCAATGCATGAATATATTATAGTGAGAACAAGGGAGAATTGCTTCCCACTGGGACACTTTCTGTGTGGCCACTGGATTGTGAAGACTGATGATCAGTACAACGTGACAAGGAAAGGATAATGTAGAGTCACTAGAACTGAGTCAGATGCCGATTCTGTCACTTGTTAGTCTTGTGACTGTGGTCAGGATTGCCCCTGCTTCTGGATTAATTTCCTTGTCTGGAAATTAGAAAAGATGTTCTAGATAGTTCAACCTCGAATCCTATTTAAGATTCTGCTATCCCCAAGTCAAACCTTATGAGGGGATGACTTGGGTATAGCAGAATCTTAAATTATTTTCCAAGAGTTTGGGAAAGCACTCACTCAAAAGAATCTACCCCAGTGCAGCTAATATTTTGAGGTGTTAGTTATTCCTCTGGATTTAACACTGACGATGCACACACCTTTGGAATTTAAATATTCCAGGAATGCCCAAACAGTACTACTCACACCTTAGTGTATATATGTTAATTAGACCCCTTTACTTTATAACAAAGAATACAGAATAATACAAATACTGTGTGAGCTCCACGTTACCGTATATTTGCAATAGTCTGCCTCTCTCGCTAATATAGTACACATAGTACAAATCCTGGGTTTATATATCACTAGAATTGCATTCACAGAGTTGGTTTTACTTCACTCCCATGAAATTCACACCCAGGGATTTCATGAAATTCCCATGAAAAACTCTCATTGGGGAAAATGTGCTTTGGATAGGAGTGACCCCTGACAGAATAGCTGTCAGGAAACAGGGGGACTAGGTAGGACAATTGTCAAGATGGGACAAGGTGAAACTGCTTCCGGGATCAAATCAATTAGGGCTCTGGAATGCTTAGGCTAGCACTAAATCAACAGTTATGATGCTTTACTAAGTGGTAAAGAAGAACCAATATAACCTGGCTCCTGACCAGTTATGATTAGATATCAGTGACATAGAATGTATCATTAAACTTATTTTATGTTTATGTATAATGATACATAGAATGTATCATTAAACTTATTTTGTAAATGTCTTACTATTAGACTGTGACTCTGATTCATATGTCTAAACCATTATTAAAAAATCTAACTGTTGAATGAAAAACAAAAAAGAACATGACTGGTCTGCTCATAGGCTAAAACCTATAATCTATAAATATACCTCACCTAAAAGAAGGGCAATTTCCTGTTAATTTTCACACCTTGAGTACTTAGTAGTTTGTAATATCCAGTGTATCTGAGTAACTGAAGGAAGTCAAGTTGTCTAGTTAATATCGGGTAAAAAGAAAATCTTCAAAATACATTTAAAATTGTATCATCTATCCTCCCCTTCACAGTTCCAACCCTGGCCTATGCCTTCATCGTTTCTAGTCTGGATTAGAGCAGTCTATTGCAGCAGCCCCCCCAAACAGGCTGCTCTTTTTACAGCAGCCAGAGTGAGCCTATTAAAACAAAAACCGGAAGCCCTCCAGTGGCTTCCCTTTCCACTCCAAGGAAAACTAACAGCCTGGAAGCCATGCATAATCTGGCTGCCAGTTTCTCCGACCTCTCCTGCACCTTCTCTCTCCTTAACCACTCTGTGCAAGCAACGAGTCTGCCCTGCTGCCTGGCCCTTGACCATACCAGACACAGGTCACCACTTCCACGTGGTTGTAACTCTACCTGGAATGCTCTTCCCCTAAATGACCTCCTGTCTCACTCACCTCCTGTGGGGGTCCTGATTCACCCCACAGAGGCTTTCTCTGGCCATTCTTTTAGAATTCCCAACACTCCCGGTCCCCTTCCCTGGTTAATTTTTCCCCGTAGCACCTATTGCCTTCTAAAATATGTATTTTATTCAGTTTTTTAAAAATTATTGATCTTCCTCCCAATAGACTGTAAACTGCATAAGAACATGGATTTCTATTTTTATTCAGTGGAGGCCCTAGTACTAGAAAAATGACTAGCCTATGAATGATACATGATACATATATTTTGAATAAATAGATCAGTGGAAGGAAAAAAGGAAGGAGCAGAAGGAGGGAGAAAGGAAGGACAGCTCGTGCCTGGAAGTAGCACTCTGAATTACTCTAAGGGGAGTATGTTTTGCCTAGGCGCATAAATTGAAGTTTTTTGGGCCAGCGCCCTGCAAGGGCACAGCCAGTTCCTCAAGTCAGAGGTTAAGCGACTTGCTGGAGATTGCTTCGTGATTTAGTGGGAGAATTGGGCCTACAGCCAACGCGCATGCTCCTTTACCAGCACGCCAACCCCGCCCGGCGACTGCTACAGGTGCGCTGACTTAATAACCAACAATCAATCTTAGGCAGCTTCTGTGTATTTTTTCCTGATTGTGAGTTTGCATTTTAAAGTTAGAAAGTTATAGAAATTCAGGTTACAGAGGTTTATGAGTATAAAGTAACAATTAAAGCAAACTTTTCTATGCACACATTTAACTCTTTGTGCCTAATGACAAAAGGGGCCTTTTGATGCTCTCTCCCTGTTAGTAACCACATTCAGTAGGAAAGTGGCAGAACAATTCAGGTACTACAGTTCATGTGGCCACAACTCTAAGGCACTAAGAAGGATACAGAGTAAGTGTATGGCATGTTTCTTGGTTTTATTATCTCACTAATGGAGTAAAAATGATAAGAAATGAAAAACTTGAAAACAAAATCTTTGTTTTTTTATACCCCTCCTGCAAAACAATTCTAACATATATTTTCTCAAAAGTGCTTTGAGGATGAGTACTGTTCTGAGAGGTGGAGTGGTGGGCGAGAACTCTATTTTTGTGTGATCTAGAGAGGGAGTAGCGGTGGGGGGAAGAAGTGAAAATAAAACATTTTTAGAACCATCAGCGATTAATTATAAAAGGGACCATGGAGTACCCCTCTCCTCCCACCAGCACTCCGTTTTAGAAATGCAAAAATAGAAACATGGAACCGCGCATCTATTATCACACATTCTATGACCAAATTGGAGTAGGAACCCGAATCACATGATTATCAATTCGGAACCATTCCCCTGTTTTGTACTATTTGCATACACTATGAGGTGAAGATATGGTGAATGTTTAAATAAAAATGTACTCATATTACTGTAAAAGACACATTGCCATTTAATCTACCTTAAAATACTCTCCCTCGCTTTTAACACACTTATCCCATCGTTCCTGCCACTTTCTGAAGCAGTTCTGGAAGTCCTCTTTCGTGAGTGTCTTTACTTCATTCTCCATCATGACAATGCTCTGTGTCACATATTGCTTCTGGTACAGCAGTTTCTATCAAATAAAAACATTACGGTGTGTCCTTATCTGCCTTATTCACTGGATCTGGCACCATGTGACTTCTGGCTCTTCCTTATGGTCAAAATGACCATGAAAGGTAAATGTTTTGAATCGATTCAGGACATCAAGGCAGCCACAACAGCATAACTAAAGACACTCACAAAAGAGGACTTCCAGAACTGCTTCAGAAAGTGGCAAGATCCGTGGGATAAGTGTGTTCACAGCAGGGGGTGGCGGTAGTATTTGGGATTAATGGCAAAGTGTTTTTTACTGTAATAATTCTTTTTTAATTTAAACATTCACCGTACTTTTGGATCACACCTCATAAGCTGCACTTACCGAAAAATCAAAATGCAATGTTACAGTCAAATAAAATCCAGAAGTGCCACAGAGAAGAGCTAAATTTATGTTTTCAGTGATATAATGGTATATGCTGAAGTTGAAGAAGGTCAAGCTGTAAAAAGGGTACGTTGGTCAAGAGAATTTACCCAGGTTGTTTGACTCCAGACACTATCTTTTTCTCATTAACCATATTACCTCTAAACCTAGAATTTACAAAAATCATGGACATTGATATTTCATTAAGGATAACTGGATTTAAATATCTCCATGAAGGTGATGTTGAGTGGGTTTGAAATCAGGTGGGAGCATTTGGTCCTTCCATTTTGCAGATGAGGAAACTGAGTCTCACAATGTTACAAAACTACAAAGGGGTGGACCTGGATTGGAATCCAAATCTGACTCCAAAGCTCAGCCTCTGTGAAGAGGGGTCCTGGTTGCCTTAGACAGGATACACTGGAGAATAGGGAAGACCTATATAAAGAATCACCCAAAGCATCCTTCACAATTTGGCTGGGATCCTACTTTATATTACCTAAGTCTAATGCAGGCAGAGCCTTCCACAGGCAGGAGGGTAACCCGAGAATCCCGCATATATGAAGTTCTCAATGAATGTTTGTTAAATTGAATTATAACTATGGTATAATTGTATAAGTATCACCATAATAATTACTTATAATAACATAATACATAACTTTCACTTAGTCTCAAAATATTATCTTTAGAAGCTAAAAGGTGCTATTAATGTTATTTATTTGCATATGTGTCTCTCTTACTAAACTTGAAGCCTCAAGGGGAGACAGAAGTTCATATTTCTCTCTAAATCTGATTCTAGTGTATTCACTCATGTAGCAAACATTTAAGGGACAAACGAGTTCATGTGTCCAAAAGAGATTCAGGGCAAATACTATTTTTAGAAAACCGATGCTCTGGGGTTGCATTTTCTGCCAAGCTAGCAAGTGGCAAAGTTAGTCTTTGAATTAGAGTTCTCATTAATTAATTATTCTTCCATTATTTGTATTTCATATTCCAAAGTACCTTACATCACCTCTCTAATAGACATGAGGACATGTTCCCCTCTTTTTCTTACTGGGCCATTCCAACTTCCAGTCACCTGGATCCCTCTCTGTCCCTTTTCCAAGTCTCCCAGGTCAAAGATTTTGCAAAACCCCTTTAATTGTCAGATAAATAAAATCACATTGCTCATAATTACCAGGGACAATTTCGTGTAATTAGATGTTAACTTCAGTGTCCCCTTTCTTTTATGACTCCACATAAATACCTGTTCCTGTCTCAGTCTGAGAGGAAGCTCGGTTGGAAATGTACCTGCTTTGTTGCTCTCTGTGTAATTAACTACCATTAAAAGCCACTAATTAGATCGTAAGTTTTAAATATGTTGCCCTAATTACCTTTGGTACATGGTGCATTGAGTTGGGAGGGCAAGTCCTTGGCTGTGTCACTAAGAAAATTAACAGAGCTATTGGGTTTCTTCTTCTTTCCGCCCACCCTCCTCCATTCATAAACGGTAAAATAAGAACATAAGGGATGGGATTGGATAGAGGCAGGGGAAAGATTGTGGACAAAATATGTGTCCTTGGGCAAAGCCAAGCCAGGGATATCTCAAACAGTCTCTGTAATCTGCTCACTAGTGTGCAAGATGGAATGGTAACAAACTTTTCCTTAGCATAGAACCTGCCACATACTAAGTGCTTATGAGTTATTGAATGAGTGATTGGCTGAATAAATGGGTGAATAAAAAAATAGATTAGAAGCAACATAGCACGATCATTAAGAACTTCAATTTTGAAATAAAAGCAATTTATAGATTTGAAGTCTAGCTCAGGTAATTACTAGCTTAGTTAGAGAAACTCTGATGCTATGCTTTCTCTTTTGTAGTGGGGAAATAATGATTCCTAACACCCAAGTTGTGATGAACTATTAATAACGTGAGTTTCTATTTCCACATACTAAGCTCTCAATAAATCTTAGCAGTGATGATGATGTGGCTATGAAATGTGCAGTTTAGAAATTCTCAAATGAGCCCCAGTACTGAAGCTATCCTGTGATCCTTTTTTTGTTTTTATTTTCATATTTTTGTCCCAACACACCATTAGGCACTCTGAGGCCTAATGGTGTGTTGGGACAAAATATAAAACTATCATGTGTTATATAAAAGCAATAACACTGTCGTGATATTAGCGCCCATTCACAAGCAGGACTAAACTATTTCAGGACATTTGTTAGGCCCCTGGTTAGTCCCAGAGTAACTGAGGGAGAAAATACAGTCCTTCATCTAAAAAGGACACAATCTGATTAAGCTACAAGTGTGTAAAAATAACACCATCTGTGCTATAGCAAAGGCCTTTACAAAGTACTAGGTGGAAGGAAGCCCAGTAGAACTTCACAGCGGGGCAATATCAATGAGCCACTTATTGAATCATTTCTATTTTCATCAAAGTACTTAAAAGATGGCTTCTGTCACAGGGAGCTATAACAATAATGATAATAATAGTAAGAACAATAGTAGCATTAATTGAGAAAGTATTACTTGCCAGAATCCAAATGTTTTTTCAATAGTTATTGATAAGTATAACAAACCTACATGTAGAGACAAAAAAGTGGAGGTTTGTAGAGATTTCATAACGTGCCCATGTTTGCATATGAAAGTTTGCAAATGGCAAAGCTGAGGTTCTCCTAACAAAACTGGAGTTCTTAAACCCTACCCAATGACTGCCATGGTTAGTAAGGGAAATAACTGGGGTTTCTTTTATTTTTTGTTGAAAAATCAGCAGAGCCAGGTGTCCCTACAGGTATTTCCCCTTCATTCTCTGTCTCTGGGCATCAGCTTCTTTGTCCCATGAAAGCCAGTGAAGAGCTGGATGACCTCTCAGGAGCCTTCCAACTGCTCATTTTTCTATTTGATGTGTTCTATTGCTCTAAGAATTGAGTGAGTATGCCAAGCCATCCCAAGCATACTATGGTTTCCCTAAAGTCAAGGCAAGTCTTCTTACACCTTTCAAAACACCCGGCAATGTGCCAAATGGAAAAGTATACCTCTCTGTGTCTGTCCATCTCTCTCTCTCTCTCTCTCTCTCTCTCTCTCTCTCTCTCTCTATATATATATATATATATATATATATATATATATACACACATACAACACAAATGTGTATATACACATGTATACACATATATATGCATACACATGTGTATACTTAGTGAGATTGAGCCCCAGTTCTTTTTCAAGATGTGTGTGTATTGCCCTTGACATTGTTCTCTGTCCACTTGGTTTTTGTATATCCCATATAGCAGACCTATAGTTGAAGGTTAGGTTTATGTGCACAACCCCTAGACCATTGCCGGGATCAAATAGGTTTGCATCTACTTTGTCTGTACAGAGATGAAAGGGTGCCTTTTCCTATCTCCACTGCCTGCCTCTAACATTCTAAACAGATGGAGGGCACTGAAAACTTGCAATCATCAGAAATGCCTGTTAGCAGATCTCCTGCCCAATGGCCATTCCATTTCCATGTGGCATAACAATGTCTGCCTCTGCCTGGGCTCTATGTGTCTGTTCAGTTCAGATACTCGATAGAATCTAGGTAGGACCCATGAGACTAGATTTGCATTTCTCATGGGATATGATGTAATTGCCTCACATGTGACCAGAGATCCATTCCCAAGCTAATGGCATTTATGTTTTTGTGTAATTCCTTCCCCTTGAGTGTAAGCTCGACCTAGTTCCTGGCTTCTAATAAATAGCCTCATGGCCCAGTATTAGCTCTTTGCGAAGGAATCCTAGGAAAGACACGGCATTTTTCCTAGCAGATTAGTTTTAAAACCTAGTCATACATCTCATCTTTGTTCACTCACTTATTCAACACATATGTAATGAGCTTATATTATGAGTAAGGCAATAAGCTAAGTGCCAATAATTTACAGATGAAAGGCACAGCTTCTACTTTCAATATATAATTAGTGTGCACTTTGATAACTTGAGATTGGTGTGTGCCCAGGTTTCCAGTATAGGACGTTCAGGATACTCAATCTGATCAAGTGTGGGGCATGGGCAAGAAAGGTTTTATGAAAGAAATAAATACTAAGCTAAGCTAATCTTTAAATAAAAGAAAGAAAGAGAAAAGAAAAGAAAAAAAAGCTATCTAGGCAGAGAAGCTATAGGGAAGATACTTCAGACAGTGGGAGAAGTGTGAGCAAAAGATGCTAGCTGATTGTTGCTTTTGAAAATATTGTCTGAACTAGGCAAGAACATTGGAAACTTTGAAAGAGAGTCGAACATCAACTTTTCTGATACCAATACTTACTAAATTCTTACTGTTCTACTTAAAACTATGAATGGGCAGCAAATTTGCTTTGTCCTTGGCATGTAGTCATGTAATGATAGGAGAGGAATTCTGAAATGAGATGGAGGTTTTGGATAGCTCTGAATCTTGGTTTGGGCTAAACATACAAAATCACTTTAAGCTTTAAATATAAGGAGATGCATGTGGCATATAAGAATGCAGTGTTAAAATAACCAAAAGGTTATTTGTTCAAAAAAATCTTAAGACTATTCTTGAGAAACTACCCATTCCTGTCCAAAGCTTACTCTCTTATTTCTGTCCAGTGTGAGGCACTGGGTGGTTTCTATTTCCCACTTTTTCCCTTCCTTCAGGGACTTGGAGCAAAACCATGGGGATATTTGCAGGGGTCTATCTGTCTCTCTTCAAGGTCTGAATGATAAGCCAAGCGGAGAAATTGAATTTTTCACTTCTCTAAACACTTTTGGCCCCTAGGAACACTGGAAAAGGTCAAGAATTTTGAAGCACGTTCTTCCCCAGCCTACGGGATCGAAACTTCTTTTTTAAAAGGTTGTGCGAGGCCCAGTGAGACAGTCAGTCGTGATGGAGCATAGGAACCACAGTTTGTGTCCTGTGTGATGGCCTGTGTTCCTCTTGGCAGGTTTACTCTGAAGGCAGTTTCTCTAGAGAGATTTGTTTCTCTCATTAGTGCAACTGCAGGAGGGAAAAGACAAAAGTTTAACATAAACTGGGAATCGGGTGAGGACTCTTGCTTTTCATATTTCCTTCCCCCTTTTTTAAATTTTTAAATTTTTACTATCTTCTTTTTTTTTTTTTCTTTAAGTTGTGTGTTCCCACTAGCTCCTTTTCCCTTCCTTTTAGTTTTTTTAACCAGTCTCATTATCAGTTTTTCCCCTTTCCGTTGTTGACCCACATGATAGGCATCCTGTAAAATAGCTCCCAACGATCCTTACCTCTGGTATTCATGCCCTTGTGTAGTCGCCTCCCCATGAGTGTAAGTTGGGCCTAATGACTCACTTCTCATAAGTAGATTATGACAAAAATTATGGGATGCCACTTCTAAGGTGAGTTGATGAAAAGAGCATGACTTCTATCTTGCTCTCTCTGGGAGCCATCCCTCTGACTATGAAGGAGCCCACGTGTCAGGGAACTGACGTCTCCAGCCAGGAGCTGGAGACCTGAGACCGTCCAACAGCCATGTGACTGGGCTTGGAAAAAGATCCTTCCCCACTTGAGTCTTGAGATAACTGATCCCTTATTTCTGCAGGGTGATTGCAGCCCCATGAGAAACCTTGTGGCAAAGGACATAGCTCTAAGCACACCTGGATACCTGACCCCCAGAAACTATGAGATACTGTTTAGCATTTTAAGCCCCTCAGTTTGGGGGTGATTTGTTCTACAGCAATAGAGCGTTAATGCTAGCCATACCCTTTCTTGTCACTCCTCTTCATGACTTCCTTTATTGAACCGCTTTCTGATTTTACTTCTTTTTCTCTATGTCTTATTTCTCAAGTACACAGATTTCAAATTCGAATGTGACTCTGAAAACTATAAGAATCAGAATGCTTTTCTTTCAGTAGCAGTCAAACCAAATCATGTATCTGCTAACATAATCTACATAATGGAAAGGTCAGCTTCCCTGGCCTCCTTTTTATTTATTTGTCTGTTTGTTTGCTTGTTCGTTTATTTAGTCTATTTATTTTTATTATTAATTTTTAAAGATTTTTACTAAAATATAGCTAACATACAATATTATAATCAGTTTCAGGTGTACACCATAGTTATTCAACATTTATATACCTAAAGAAGTGATCACCATGATAAGTCCAGCAAACATCTGACACTGTACCACGTTATCACAATATTATTGACTATATTTCCTATGCTGTATATAACATCCCCATGACTTGTTTTGTACTTGGAAATTTGAACCTCTTATTCCCTTTCACCTTATCTCCCCTTTTTCAAATTTTTCAAAAGCAGTTGGTATTCAATATTATTTTATATCAATGTCAGGTATACAGCATAGTTGTTAAACATTTGTATAATTTAAGAAGTGATTCCCTGACTAGTACCCACCTAGCACTATACATAGTTATTACATGTTGATTATATTCCCTGTGCCGTACTGTACATCCCCATGACTTTTTTGTAACGACCAATTTGTATTTCTTAATCCCTTCACCCTGCCTCCCAACCCCCCTACCATCTATCACCCTGATAATCTAGGACCCATCTGACCCCATCCGTAGTTATTACAATATCATTGACTGTAATCCTTATGCTGTACCCTACATCCCCATGACTACTGTGTAACAACCAATTTGTACTTCTTAATCCCTTCCCCCTTTTCACTCACCCCCAATCCCCCTCCCATCTGCAACCATGAAAATATTCTCTGTATCTATGAGCTTGTTTCTGTTTCGTTCGTTCATTTATCTTGTTCTTTAGATTCCACTTAGAAATGAAATTATATGACATTGGTCTTTCTCTGTCTGACTTACTCCACTCAGCACCATACCCTCTAGGTCCATCCATGATGTCGCCCTGGCAGCCTTTTAATTATAATCTGTGGTAAATTTTTGTTCATTTATTTCAGTAAAACTATTTATTGGGGAGCTATTATAATTAAATGTCAGCTGTCATGTGAACAGAAACATGAATATTCCTCCTGCCATCAAAGATATTGTCCTTTGGAAAAAAATTAAAATGTTGAAAATGAAGCGCGCTGTGACAGGGATACTCTTAGGGGTCTTCGTTAAGAGGAGAGAGAGACCACTTTCTACTTGGAGGATCCATAAAGGCTGATAAAGGGACAACTCTGTGCTGAATGTTGTGGGATACACTGGATTTGCATATGCCCATTCAGGCTTCTGCGAGTGTCCCCCCCACTGAGAGCCCATCTGTCTTACACTGGTCCTAGGATCATCTCCTACTTAACATGCAGGAACCGATCTGAATTCTACTTTCTGGGGCCTCCCTCCACAATCTGTCTAGATAATTGATTGTTTACCTTTTCAGTGTTTCCCCAGCCCACACCAACTTTGTCTACTCCAGCATTTCTCAAATCACCGCTTATTTGGCTCTTCCGTTCATCAAGGGAAAAAGTAGAGTTTGAGAGGAAAGGAACAATTGACTATTTTCAAGGCTAAGATGGTGGCAGACAGACATGGTAGAAAGGCACCGTGTTTCCCCAAAAAGAAGACCTAACAGGACAATCAGCTCTAATGCGTCTTTTGGAGCAAAAGTTAATATAAGACCCAGTATTATATTATATTTATTATATTATATTATATTATATTATATTATATTATATTATATTATATTATATTATATATTATATTATACCCAGTCTTATATTATAGTAAAATAAGACTGGGTCTTATATTAATTTTTGCTCCAAAAGACGCATTAGAGTTGATTGGCTAGGTCTCATATTTTGGGAAACACAGCATAAGATAATACAATGTTAGACCATCAAAAAGTTGTTTGTTTCAGAGAGAGAGAGAGAGAGAATGATTGTTGAGGAAAAAAGTGATTTCTGACCATAAACCACTCTCATCAGTTACTTCCAACATGGGGCAGTGGGGTGGTTTCTATTTCCCATTTCTTTTCTTCCCTGGGACTTGGAGCAAAACTGTGGGTGTATTCAAAAAGTGTCATAGATTATTGTGCTTGGTTGTGATTTTTCAATGAACTTTGTGATATACAGAGTTCATACACATTTTAAGAAAGGAAAAAAACTATTAATTGTAATACTCAATATACATTGATAACAAAAGATGACTACAAGTCACGTTTGACTTCTGCAATGACAAGAGGTGCTCAAAGTGGTTACCATCAGCGTCCAGACACTTCTGATTACAGCAAACTGCTGCTTGAGCATAGATAACATCTCTTAAAATGTGTGTACATTTTTTTTGGCATCCCCGGTATATGTTTCTTTGGAAAATGGTGGATGAGAGACCAAGGGCTTGGAGTTATCCTCTTTTTGTCTTGGAAGTCAACATATTTCTAGAGATTAAAAAAGGTAAATTATCTGTGTCTTTTGGCATTGTTCTTCCAAATTGCATTTTCAGTGAGATACACAAAAGTTAAATAACTAAATTTGAGCCACGTCATTGCCAGGCATTACTTTTGTTATTATATACAGGACGCTTAGTACATTTTAATTTGTTTTCTAGTTTTATTGAAATGTAGCTGACATATAACATTGTATGAGTTTAAGGTAAACACAATGTTGATTTGATACATTTATGTCTTGTAAAATACTTCTAAGTAACCTTGGTCATTTATAAAATATCCCAGCTTACAATACTAACTGTAGAATCTTTAGAAAAACAAAGCCTTAAAAATACTCATATTGTAGACAGAGTAATTTATATCCCTGAAAGTTTCATGATAACAAATCATTTACTATAGGGGATATATTGGAAACTGCCTAAATGATCAACAATAGGAGAATAGTATTAAATATCACGGTACATCAACCCAGTGGATTCTTATGCAGCCATAAAATTGGTAATGAAGAAGACATGAGCATTATATGAAAGTGTTTATTTATTATTTATTTATTTGTAAATTTTATTGGGGAACAGTGTGTTTCTCCAGGGCCCATCAGCTCCAAGTCATTGTCCTTCAGTCTAGTTGTGGAGGGCGCAGCTCAGCTCCAAGTCCGGTTGCTGTTTTCAATCTTTAGTTTCAGGGGGCATAGCCCTCCATCCCACATGGGAATTGAACGGGCAACCTTGTTAAGAGCTCGCGCTCTAAACAACTGAGCCATCTGGCTGCCCCTCCGGCAGCCCTTCTGGCAGCTCAGTGGCAGCTCATTGTCTTCAATCTAGTTGTGGAGGGCGCAGCTCACTGGCCCATGTGGGAACCGAACCGGCAACCCTGTTGTTCAGAGCTCGCACTCTGACCAACTGAGCCATCCGGATGCCTGTATATAAAAGTGTTTATAATGTGATATTAATAAAAAGAAGAAAATGCTAAATTTTATGTAAACCAAGATTACAATATATAATTTATATTTCCTTATGAAAGAAAAGAATCATAGAAAATAAAAGCAGCTGCTCTGTTAGGGGGAAAAAAAAAAAAAATATATATATATATATATATATATATAGTTTTATATAAAAACTATATATATATATATAGTTTTTAATTATAATGCAGTTTTTCAACTCTAAATTTTGGATCTGATAATTCCTTGGGAAGGGAAATCTTGTGCAGTATAGAATGTTTAACAGCATCCCTCACTTCTACCCATTAGATTCAAGTAGAATTTCCCCAGTTGTGACAACCAAAATTGTCGCCAGCCATTGCAAATGAGAAGCAAAATCACCCCTGGTTGAGAACCCCTGTTTAAATAACCTATTTCATTATTTTAAATATATTTTTAAAATAAATAATATCTTAAAAAATGAGAAGAATCTTTACCCTTGACCTAGTGTTCTCTTCAGCAACTTACCAAAAGAACAGTGGAAATCAGAAATGTACTGAATGTAACAGACAAAAGAGTGAAGGATTAATGCGTGATGACCTGCTTGGGGATGTCAGCAAACTCCACCATTCCTCTGAGTTCTTGCAAAATGGGGGAAGAAATCGGTACATGTTATATAAGATTATCTTCTACTGACAGTGCAGAGTATTTTTATCCCGGTGGAAGTTGCCTCTGGGCTCTGAAACCTTCTGTCAGGGAGTAAAGAAAACTAATTGCAGTGAAACATCTTTTCAGGCAACCTGTCCATCACCAAATTCTATATGTAGGGGGAATGCACATTTCCTTTAGAAAACGTTTCAGTGGAACTCAAACCCCATAGGGATTCCTTTTTAGGACCAGGGAAACTCTACACAGTGTAGGCACTTTAGTTCAGTTCAGAAGATGTTACAGTTTCAAGGTGCTATTCAGGAGTCCTCCATCACCTGGCTTGACCCCTTCTTTTATATTCAGGGTAACTGGAAACCAGAGAAGTTAAGTCACTTGCCAGTTCAACACAGCTAATTAGTTGCACAGCATAATATTAAGCCTGAGTTGGCCTGAAGTTTATCCTTTAGGCAAACTATGTCTTTAAAAAACATTTCCAATCTCTGCAGTTGTATATCATTGGAAAGGACTTTATTCCTAGATGATGATGTCCTCCACAGTGATTGACATATATGTTGGTCTTCAAATAGAATGTAAATTTCAAACATTTAGTGAATAAACATTTATTGGGTATTGTCCATGTGCCCAGTTCTGAGCTACTCAGTGGGTTTGTAATATTAGAATAAACATGTTTTGTACTTTTTCTTCTATTGTCCTAGCCCCACACAATCTGCTGTACAAATGAAAGACATTCAGTCAATATTGATGCTGGCTAAGGTTCTAGGATAGAGTTAGCTTGGATCTGGATTCTTGAGGCACTCCATCTGTACTCCTAGGAAAGTTTCCTCCATTCTTCCCCTTCAGCTGACATTTCCAGCTTCCCACATCATCATCACAGGTAAATATGTATGTTAATGTATATGCAATAACCCTGTCACAAAAAAACCCCACAAAAAACAATACGAGGAGCACTTGAATTTAGGAAAAGGAAACTCCAGCAGCCTATGTAAGAAGTGTAACAAAAGACACCAACCCCAACTCTGTGCAACAGAGAAAAGTGTGGACCTAACAATGGGCTAAATGCCAGAAATTCTTGAATCTTATTAGGATTTTCATTGGATAAAAGTTTGATCACAGGACTTTTGTGGGGTTTTTTTGGTTTGTTTGTTTTCCTACTTCCAGGGGCCATTTGCACTGAGATCATTGCCCATAGAAAGGAGGCTTTTGAAGGTGTCCTGCCACTTGGGTCTTTCCATAATGCCTCTGGGGGGGACATATCTACACTACCTGATTCATTGGTATAGCCAAGTAGGGATCAAAATTCCTTCTCATTAGAAAGGCATGATGGCGAAATATGAAAACAGACAAAGAGGTATTCATGGACACTGGGCATCGTCGTCTACACTGGAGTAATTGGAGTTTTATGGGGCTGAGAATCAGGAAACTCCGATTTTAATTCTGGTTCTGTGACTCTGTGTTGTAAGACTCTTAACCTCTAAATACCCCTGGTGTCCTCATCTGTTTATTAGGGAAAGGAGCACTGGGCCCAGTATTAAATGTGCAAGTGGAGAGGTGCTGATTGTAAGTGAATACAATGGAGTATTTGTTGGAATGTGTACCATAAGAACATTGCAAATCATTAATATAAGAAGATTTGAAAGGAAATGTTATATATATATATATACACACATATATATGTATATATATATATATAAATGTATAAATTTACATAATATATATTATATATATATATATATTTTTAAGTCAGTGTCCATCCATTTTTTGTTTTCTTTAAGATAGATGCAATCAGAACAAATAATTATTGTGTCTGCATGATAAGGAAGCTATGATGTATGCATCCTAGGTGAACAGTTCTTTGTTTTAATCAGCACAAACTAATTTTTATGGCTATGAAAACTAACTGGATTTAAGAAAAAAAACAGTAAAAAAAAAAAAAAAATGGGGTCAGTAATGTCTTACGTTGAGTTTCTTAGAAGCAGAGCCTTAGTTGAGAATGGTTGCACCAGTGACTTATTGAAGGAGCTGTCAGGGGAGAAACCTGTAGGGAGTGGGGGAAGCAGGCAAGGGCCTGGGATAAAGCCCAGCAAAGGTGTGAGTTCAGTTGGAGTCTAACTTCAACCTGACCCCAGGAGATCTCTGAGATATGAATTACATCACAGAACTGGTTTTATCTGGTGGCAAGAGTGCTGGCCTTTTTATCCCAAATCAGGCAAACAGTCCTTGTTTTCAGGCCATCCTCTGAGAAGGTGTAAGTTCCTAGGTTTCTTCAGGCACACTGACTTCCATTGGCTGAGGGAAATAAATTGGTGAGTGATTGGCAGCCAACATTTATAGCATCTGAAGAACAAGTTCACCTACCAAGTCCTAGGGACCTGGGTTTGACCCTAGTGGCATTTATTACATATAATAAAGGAGGCTTCCCGGAGCTACTAATTGAGTTAAACCTAACTCTTGTTCTCCAAAATAATATACGTTCCTGGAAGCCAGGGCGTTTCTCTGTCTTGTCCCCAGTACTTAGAAAACTACCTGGCTCATAGAATGTGCTCAGCAAACGTGTGTTGAATGAAGGAAGGAATCCCGGACAAATATTTTCAACCTAGTCTATCCTCCATATTTTGGTGCACACTTCCCCTGGGGTTTCTACTGAACGAATGCTCTCCTTTCTCCTCTCCATCTTTCTCGTGTTTTTCAAAGTTTACCAGATAATCAAAGTTTATCTATGAAGCACTCTTTGACTACGGGCCACAGGAAATCAAAGTTTATCTATGAAGCACTCTTTGACTACGGGCCACAGGAAGCTCTGTGGTGTGTGTGTGTGTGTGTGTGTGTGTGTGTGTATGAGAGAGAGACTGAGAGACATTGAGAGATTGCATGTGTGTGGATGATATTGCGTGTGTGTGGGTACATGCCTCTATGTGTTCTGCCTAGTTATGAACTCAAATTAAACATGCCTTTTCCTGGCCCCACAACCACCAACTAACCCCCCTCTTCTGAAATATCTCCATAATTATGCAGATGTTACTCAGATTATCAGTCAATACCCCGTTCACCATTACCCACACTTAATAATACTAAGAACAAGAGTAATAATAAATCGTATTTATTGAGTACTTACTATGTTCCAGGAACTATACTTACCATGGGATATGCCTGTGTTATTTGATGTGATAATCTCATAATGCAGGTACTTTATTATCTATTTTTTCTGGGTGAAGGGACATGAGCTTAGCAAGTTTAAGTAGCTTGTCCAAAGCCACACAGCTAACAAGAGAAGAAGTAGGACTTAAACATAATCAGCAGATGCCACATCTTGGCCTTAGCCTCAACGTTATAATATCTTACTGACTCAAATATTTCAATAGCTTGCTAACAAATCTCCCTTCTTCAATGCATTCTACACACCGCAGCCAGGATTATCTTTACAAAACATCAATCTGGTGATGTCACTCCTCTCTGAAAACTCATCAGTGGCTTTCCATCAAGCTCAACAAAAAGCCCAAACCCTTAACATAGTTTTATAAAACCCACCCTGATTCTCCCCTTAAATACATCTCTATCTGCATCCCTCGTCTTCCTTTACATCACTCAGATATTGAACTTCCTTCAGAGTCTTAAAGACACCCTCTCCCTCCCTTCTGGACCACAACATGGGCTGAAGGTAAAAAGGATCTCTTCTACTCCTGTTCCCCTCATTTGAATATACATCCTTCAAAACACAGCCCTTGACTTCCTAAAATTGTTGTAGCTGTCCTTCTTTGAGACCAGTGCCTGGTTTATTCATTGTTTTATCCCCACGGACTAGAAAAGAGCTTGGAAGACAGTTGACAGTCAATCGTCTGCTATATAATAGGTTCCTGGTAACTACTTATTTATTAGTTGTTATTGTTACTAATTTTTACCTTGACTTCAGCCACAATGTTCACATTTTTCAGCCAGGAAAGTTAATGTTTGACTAATTGCTCTTAATTCAACCCAGAGTATAAAATGATGGATTTGTTGGGTTGAAGGTTATCAAAATAGGGCTACTCCCTAATGAACAAATCCCCACGATAGTTTATCCCCACGATAGTTTAGTAATTATGGAGTGTAATTGTACAGTGTCTATGTGAATCTCTCCGGCTATGGGGAACTCACTACTACCTAGGAGAAGCTTCTCTGTCCTGAAACGGTCATGGATTTTAGTATATTTTTCTCATATTGAATCAATACTTTCCCCCTATCTCGTGGAGCTTGTTAGACAGGAAACCCAGAATGCCATTAGCAACGCAGTAGAGAGCAAGCTGGCTTTCTCCTTCTTTTATGCATCTGGGCTCTCCTCCCTGGAATTCTAACTGAGGGACCATTTGAACACCCATGAACTGGGGAGAGGGTGGGGGGGCATGGAGAGAGTCTTAATGCCTGGCTTGAAACTGTCCCTCAGAGCAATCATTGCCCAGTGTTCTTGGCTTTAGCTTAACCTGCCTATGTGACAGTCCCTTCTCCCTGACTCAGCTTTTTGTGTCCAGACAAATGATTCACAGCCAGTGCATTTTTCTGCTCCTACTAAATAGGCCCTCTAACCATCACTGTATCTTTCAATTCCAGCTAACAGCTTGGACAGCAGTTTTTTTTTTAAATGTTCCTAAGCAGGCATGCTCTGTCAGAGATATCATGTGGAATCCTCTGTGAATGCTTCCTGTATCACTCGGGCTCACGGGATCGCTGCTGTCTCTAGACCCAGGGTGAAGTCCGTTCCACTTATTGTATTCATTTACCCATTGACAAATTGTTTACCAGTCTCTGTCATTTCTTGAATCTTAGCTAAAACTGATTAAGCACTAACTATAAGCCAAGCACTGAGCTAAATGATTTGTACAAATGATCTCATTTCATTTTCACCAAAACGCTTTGAGATTGGTACTATTACTATTCTTGTCTTACAAGAGGGGAAAACTGAGGTACAAAGAACTTAAATGGCTTGCCCAAAAGCAGATAGCAAGTTAGCGGAAGAGAAGGATTTGACCCCAGAAATATGATTTCAGGGTTAAACACCTATCCTATCCTTATGTCCCTATGCTAGAGTTTCATGGATGGTATAAGCTGATGTTGACCTTTAATTTATTTTGTGACCTTTGATATCTCATCTCAACTCTCTGGGCCTGTTTTCCTTCATAGTAAAAAAGGCATAGCTGAGTTGAGTGTTTCTATGATTAATTAGATATAGTAAAGCTATATCCTTTACCATAATCATATATGGTAGGAAGACAAAGAGATAGGATATGAACAAACATTTCCCTCCAATGGAGGATATGAGGAAATCACAGGGCCTGTTCATGGTACCAGCTGCATCCTTCTTATATATCTATAGTTAGAAAGCCCAGGAATAACTCAGAAAACTTGTTCTCACTTATCTGTAGGTATCACCTACCTCGATGGTGACTTAAAGAGTTTAGATTCTTTAATAGTCTGGATTTACAAATAAAATGAGCATATTTCAAATTCTTAAATGTATTGGGAAGTAAGAGAAAGGGGAAAGAAAGAAAACAGTGTTGTGCCATGTGTGTGTGTGTGTGTGTGTGTGTGTGTGTATGCGCGCGTGCGCGCACGAGCTATAACTTAAAAGATGACTCCGAAACCTGGCCATGACAGAGACGCGTGGTCATCTACTCCAGCAGTCATATCATATTTCTTTGTTATTGTCTCCTGAAACAGAGATGTGATGTTGGAATTCCATCAGTCCTTTTGGTCCGTGGTAATGGGGGTTCACTCTGCCACAAAGCATGCATGGCAGGGTGTGGAGGCAGCAGAATCCCTGACGACGTTATGGACGTGCCATGCCAATCCTGGACAGGCTACCTTCTGACATACACGACAGGATGAACTTTCAATCTGTGTAACCCACTAAGCCATCCTTATTTGGATTCTGTTTTTCCTTTAGGCTGCTAAATTGGCTAAGGAAAGGCAAACAAAAGGAACTTAAAACTCAATTTCAGTTTCCTAGTTGCCAAAGTAAAGAGTGAACCCTAGGACTATCAGAGGATAAAACCTGGATTAGAGGGACCTGACCCAAATTAATACATCTTATTTCTTAAGTGAAAAATATTAATGAGGGATTATATGGCAGCCACAGAAGAAGATCCCAGCGATCAGTGATATCCAAACGTATAATCCATATCTCCATCAGTGGAGATTTTCACATTTAAATTCAATGACTACATATTGGGTAGCACAGGAAAATTATTTGTTAGGAAAGGGGTTTGTTTACCCCTACAACCTCTCATAATTATGACTTTATTTTTGGTTTGTCTCAGAGGCCACCATCTGACTCTCCTATGACCGGCAAGACCACAGGCTCACTGTCCTCTCACCACTCCCAATTAGTTATTCTTTCAATTAGAAATTGTGTCCTTCCATGGAAAGGAGATGAACATTTAGAAATCAGAAAGACAGGTCTTCCAGCAGCAGGGCTGATGAGTTATGGATTGTGGCTGCAGCCACAATTGTCCAACGTCTGGACCATCCTTCAGAAATAAAGGGAAACATTCTTGGAACTGAGGAAGAGTGTGGGTGTGTTTCTGATAATCACAACATGATTTATTTATCCAAAATGCTTCTCCCTTTTCTCAGCAGGAGGAAAGTGTTATCTGCTTCTAGAAACTCATGTTCATAAAATTCTGAAATTTTAGAGCTGTGAGGACACTTAGAGATTATCTTAATCACATCCTACACTTAAAAGTGCAGAAACTGAGAACTGGGAATGGGAAAAGCCAGCTTCTAGGAAATACATAAATCAATTAGGGAGTCAAAATTAAGAATCAGGTCTCCTGAATCCTGACTTTGAAAGGGCTGGTATAAAAGGGTCTTCCTATGATATGGATAAGTTTGTTTATTTATTAAATCTATTGGGGTGACATTGGTTAATAAGATTATGTAGGCTTCATGTGTACATCTCTATAATGCATCATCTATAAATTGCATTGTGTGTTCACGACCCAGAGTCAGTTCTTTTTCCATCACCATATATTTGACCCCGTTTACGCTCTTCTACCAACCCCCCTCCCCTCTTAACCCTCTGGTAACCACTAAAATGTTGTCTGTGTCTCTGACTTTTTGTTTGTCTTGTTCCTTTGTTGATTTCACTTTTGTATCCCACATGTGAGTGAAATCATATGGTTCTTGACTTTTTCTGTCTGACTTATTTCACTTAGCATGATAAGCTCAAGGTCCATCCGTTAGTATTTTCCCCCCCCTGCCACTTTGCCTAATCAGCCTCACTGAATTCCATTCTAGATTTTATATTCATTTGAACTTCTCTTTTCTTAAAGTTTAGGGAAATATCAAAGAAGTGAATATTTCTCCTTGGTGATTAAACTAGAAGTCGTAGAGCAGGTTTGGTTCCATAGGCAGTCATAGACATTGCCTCCCATGAAAGGAAATCACACTCCCATTGAGAAAACAGGATATCTGAAATTAATATAGCATCGTGCTTTAGAGTGGGGACTCTGAAGTTAACAAGTTAAATTTAAATTCTGGTTTTCCTATTTACTGCTCACTAACTAAAGAATCTTGGTCACATTATTAAATTCTTTAGAACTTCAGTGCCCCAATATGTTAAAAAATGGATAAAGAATATCCTATATGAGATTTCTTAGATGACCTGTTGATTGTCGCCAGCAAAAGCTCATGTTTTTGTTTTGTTTGGTTTTGTTTTAACAGCGCATTTTTTAATATTCCCAGGTAACTGCTGCATGAGTTAGATTAAGCTTGGCATTGATTAATCTTTCTGACCTGAGCCATGGCCACTTTCTATAGACCTTTTGCCCTTCATTTCTATACCTATTGTAAAATGTTTATCCAATTGAGTATTTCTCCACCAACCCCCTTCTACATTAACCTTATGGATTAACTTTTGATGTACATTATATCAAAAGCCCACTAGAAGACCAAGTGAATTATATTGACGGTGACTGTCACCTTTTTTGAAAAAATTAATCAACATTGTCAAGCCTGAGCTCCCTTTGGACATCTATTATTACAGGTCTCTGAAAACCAAGATACTGAGAGGAAACAGACTGCTATTATGAAAAGACTTCTGGCCTGAGAATCCAGATTCCTGTGTTCTAGATTTAGTTCAGCCCTAGCTAGAACTGTGACCTTGAGCAACCTGCTCAGAATCTTGGTGAGGCTAAACAATAGAATACAGTGAGTAAAAATGCATGTTTTGAAATCACGAAGACCATGAACCGCCTATGAGATGTGAGACTTTGACCAGTTTCTTTCATTTGCCAAAACCTCAGGATTTTCATCAGTAAAATGAGGATAATAGTAACTCTGTTTTACTTTTAGGGTACACGCTGAATTTTTGTGTGAAGAAACTCCTAAAATACCATGATTTAAATTCATATGTATATTACACATTGGAAAGTCCACGGACTTAATTGTCCGACCTCATGTCTGTGTGTGTGTGTGTGTGTGTGTGTGTGTGTGTGTATACTCAGCTAAAGTGTATATATATGTGTGTATATATATGTGTGTGTGTATATATATATATATATATATATATATATATATATATATGTATACATATATATATATATACTTTCATCTTTGCATTATATTATATTTTTTGCATTATGTTTTTAGTAGTTACTTTTTATGTATTAAATCGTGTTCTACAAAAAGACGTTGAAGTCCTAATCACAAATACCTGTAAGTGTGACCTTCTTTTATTATAGGGTCTTTGAAGATAATCAAGTTAACAGGCAGTCGTTAGGGTGGGCCCTAAACCAATATGACTAGTGTCCTTATAAAAACAGGGACATTTGGGTACAGAGAGAGAAACATTTACAGAGAGAAGATGATGGTGCGACAACACAGGGAGAATGCCATCTACGAGAAAGGAAGGAATATCAGAGGCTACCAGAAGCTGGAAAAGGCAAGGAAGGATCCTTCCCCTATCTTGGTCTCTGCTGTCTAGCCTCCAAAATGTGAGACAATGCATTTCTGTTATTTTAAGCCACCCAGTCTGTAGAACTTTGTTGCTAGACTAGTTGATGCATGGTGCTAAAATTTGCAATATATATTCTTAAATGTTCACTTAAAGTTTTACTTTTAGAGTTGTTCACTTACAAAGTTATCATGATATACAAATATTAATATAAGAAACTTGAAACAGTATAAACCCCTTTATCCTGCTCCCATCCTTTGTGATGTACTTCTTATGTATATTAGATTTAACACACATTATAGATCACTCATTATAGTGTTATAGTTTTGCCCTTAAATATGCATATTTTATTAAATTAAGAGAAAAAATAGTATTCTGTAATTATCCATGTAATTTTCATTTTCACTGCTATTCTTTCCTCCTAAAGATTCATATTTCCATCTGCTTTATTTCCTTTTAACCTTTAGAGTTCCTTGTAGTATAGACTTGCTGGCGTCAAATACTCTGAGCTTTCCTCTATCGTGCTAATTCTTTGTTTCACTTTTGTTTTTGACAGTTTTATTGAATATAGAATTCTAGGTTTCATGGATCTTTTTCTTTCAGTACTTTAAAAGTACCATTACATTGTTTCTGATGAGAAGTCAGAGATCATTCAAATTCCCGTCCTTCTCTATGCTGTGTCTTTTTTTTTCTTTTTCTTTTTTTTTTCCATTTTCAGCCTTGAATTATTTTTGGTTTTAATCACAGTCACTACCATTGTGCTTAGGTATGATTTCCTTTCTGCTTATTCTGCTTTGCATTCACTGGATTTCTTAATTCTATAAATGTATGTCTTCAATTAATTTGAATAAATAAACTATTATTCCTTCAGACTTCAGATACTTTTGCTGCCCCAATTTATCTCCGCTTCTTATTGGACTCCAATTATCTGTATGTTGGATCGTTAGAGATTCCCCAAGAGGACCCAGAGAGTCTATTTTCTTAATCTTTTTTCCCCCCACATTGGATGATTTTATCTTCTATTTCATTGACTCTTTCTTCTGGTATCTCAAATAAGTTCTTTTGCCTATCCTTTTATTATCAATTTTATTTCAGATTTTGCCAATTTTTTGGTTACACAATTCCCACTTGGAACTTTTTATAGTTTCTATTTTTCTGTTGAAATATCCTACTTTTGCATTTGTTGTAAGGATATTTTACCTTATGCCCTTGAGCACTTACAGTATCTCCTCAAGTTTAGTCTCCATTAATTGCCTTTTTCTTTAATGTGAGTCACATTTTTTTTTTGTTTGTTTCTTCATCTGACTGGCAATATTAAATTGAATCCTAAACTTTTCCAATAATATGTAGTACATCATCTGAATTTTCTTGCATTTATTTAAAATATATTGTTTTTGTTATTGGCTTTCTTATGTTTTAGCAGGCAGCTGATTTGTTTGAACTCAAACTCCAAACTCTATAATCCCAGTTTATAGTTTTGTTATCTTCCATTGGACTGCTAGAATTCTGCTCAACACATTCATATTTCAGGGGTCAGCGAACCATTTTGGAAAATTTTCCAACACAGAATCGGTAGCTCCTTCTTCCTAGTCCATTCATGTCTAGAGCTTCTCTCCACACTTTCCAACTGTATGATTGCTCCAAACTCTGCTCTCTAGTCCTCCTAGCCAGTAACCTGTGGGTTTCTATGAAAGTCTTAGCCTCCCCATGGGGGGACATCTGGGAAGAGTCTGTAAGCTAAAAGCCATTACAACAGGAAATTCACCTACTCACTCATTACTTTCTCCCAAGATTCAACGCTTCACACCAACGCTTCACACACTGTGTTTCACTCAGCAGTGTCTTCATGTAATTGATTTTTATAATTGTTTCTAGCGTTTATAATTGTCATCTGTGGGAGGACTGGTCTAATAGGAATGACATAGTGTTCACCAGAATCTAATTTCTGTCTTTTCCCAGTGGTTTAAATCAGATAAAGTTTATGTCTCTCTGACTTAATAGTCCAGAGATTTCCACGTGGTTCTTCCTTATGAGGTTATTCAGAATCTAGACGGGTTTATTGGATCTGCTGTCTTCAAAATATGAATTGAATCTCTGAATTCAAGGCTCAAATCATTGTCATTTCCCAACCGGCAAAAAGGTAGGAGGAGTCAGGACCAACAGCTTCATTTTTTTAAAATTAAATTTATTGGGGTGACAATTGTTAGTAAAATTACATAGATTTCAGGTGTACAATTCTGTATTACATCATCTATAAATCCCATTGTGTGTTCACCACCCAGAGTCAGTTCTCCTTCCATCACCATATATTCGATCCCCTTACCCTCATCTCCCATCCCCCACCCCCCCGCAACAGCTTCATTTTTAAGGAGGTAAATGGGAATTGTGCCAGTTACTGCCAATGGCCTTCCATTAGACCAAACTTATTTACATGGTGACACCTAGCTAGAAGTGAGTTTAGGAAGAAAAATGTCTCGAAAGACAGCCATATATCCATCTAAACCATGACAGGGAGAAGAAAGGTAATATTAAAAGTAGCTGAATATATTCAGGAGAATTGTGTGTTCTATGCCACAGTCCACTCCTCTAGCCACTCAGGTATCCGTGTATACGGTGTATAATCACTGTCTACCTGTGGGGAACTTATTTTAGTCACATCTAGCTCAAAGCCCAGGATCCCTTTCCATCTATCTTGGTGGCTTCTGTGAGTATAGGAACCTGTTATTAAATGCACAATAGCTATCACACCCTGTTGCTTCTCCCTCACATGTCCAAGCTTCAATGAGGGAACAGAGTGCTGGTTCTGGAATTAAAGCCAAATGCTGAAAATGGAAAAATGTAAAACATAAAACAGTCATTATTCTGTAGCAATAATAAAATAATGCTTGTCAAGAATTGCAAGCATGTTCTTCCTTGGCAGTGATGTAACTTTTCTTTGGATCCCGGTTTTTCTTTCTGAGAAGCACTAATGTATCCAATGTTTTCTATGAACCAGGGCTTAACCTTCTAGATAATAGTTCCTCTCTGATATTCCTTGTTATCGTACATGAGAATAAAATTAGAGAGCATGTGCTTGGATACAAGAGGTTGTTGCCACTCTCTTCATCCTGGTACAAGTTGAGGGCCTCAGATGTTGATTTAGGAGTGGAACAATTATTATCCATTGCATGTCATGCTTCAGTTTCTTTGGTAATAAAATACAAAAATGTTGGGGGGGGGGGAACAATTATAAAGTAGATATACAACTCAATCTCAGTGTGTTGCCTGCTGATATCTCCACAACCAAATAGTCCTTATGTTCATATTTTCTTAATTCAGTGCATGGTCTCTGATCACTTACTAGATTCTGTGATTATGCAATGCCCATCTCCTGCAATTTAATGGACTCCTATCTGGAAGTCACTGAAACAGGTGAGTGTACAGAAATGTGTGGGCATCACCTTTAATCTGATTTTTGCTAATGGAAATGTTCTTAGTGACAATCTCATCTTAGGTTATTGAGGATATAAATACATTTCTCTTTTCTGACAGCAAAGTCTCCAAGTTTCTAGACTATTAATTTGTATTGCAGATTGTAGCTAATGTATGTAGACCTTATTCAATCACTTGAAAGACCTTAAGAGCAGAGAGGAGGCATTTCTAAAGAAGAAAAGAATCCTCCCATGGACTGTAGCTTCAGCTTGTTTCCTAGGGTTTCCGCCTGCCCTTCCTGATAGCTTTAACCTTCTAAATGCCCTGCCCTGCATCTTTTTGACTTCCATATAACTAGCCCCACAATCATACAAGCTGCTTCCTTGCAATGAATCTCTTAACTTATATTTCCATGCTTTTCAGGGCTTAGTAAAAAATGAAAATGTGGGGCCTCTTGTTCAAGAAGGATTAAAAATTTCAAGAAGTTAACAAGCAGAACATTAAGCTAAGAACCAGGCTCTTGTAAACATGGTTTGCCTGCACAGTTTGTATGCCCATGAAGCTCACCCTGGCAACAAGGAATTATAATGGGTGGTGAAGTGTCTGATCATATGCTGTAAAAGAACCACTTTGGAAAGAGGAAGGTAAGGGAGCATTAGAATTGGAGTGAGAAGACAGAACCCTTATGCACATTCCAATACTTCCTGTGGGGGAAAGAAGGGACTATACTTGAGGGGAAGAAATTGTACCAAGGATTAATTAGAAAAGAAGGTGAAATGAGCACCCCAAAGGAGTTTGAGGATGAAAGGGAATCTGCTTGTGACACATCATGATGTCCAGAGGGATTATTCAAAGGATTTGGAGGGTGGAGAGGAATGGAAAGTGGATGAGATCAGGGATGCAAAGGGCATGGAACGTCCATATGGTGATGGACATGTGCTTACACTTATGATGAACAAACATGATAAAAAGTACAGAGATTGGACCTTGAGGTCTTTAGAAAGGAGGTAGGTGTTATGAGATGAAGGTATGTGTCACCCCACCCCACCCGAAATTTATTTTTTCAAGTCTAATCCTCAATGTTAAGTCATAAGACTGGGGCCCTAACCTGATAGGATGAGTGTGTTTAAAAGAAGAGACACCAGAGCTCTCTCCCTCGGTCTCTCTGCTGTAGTTTCCCACCCCACTTCCCCACAATCACATCACAAGGAAATTTCAAGGGGGCCATCTGCAAGTCCGGAAGAAAGCGGTCTCCAGAAACCAAATAAGCGAGCACCTGGATGCTGTACTTCTGGCCTCCAGAACTGTGAGAAAATAAAGTTCTGTTGTCTAAGCCACCCAGCCTGCGGCACTCTGTTATGGAAGCCTGAGCAGGCTAAGACCGTAGGTCATCATTTTAAAGCCCATGTTATTTATCAGAGACCCTGGCAAAATCTTCGGTCTTGAAAGTTGAAGATAGTGTGAAAACCTGGAGGATGGGCTGGGAGAGCCTCTTCAAACAAGACTTTCGTAAATAGTTTAATGAGCTGTGATGGTCTGGGCGGAGACACCTAGGGAGTTGATACCTCCCACAGATGGAGGAGTTGGTCATCTTGGACGTGCAGGGAAGAGAAGATTGCTAGGCCCCTTCCTGCTCTCTCTTGGCAGCAGGGGCTGATTTCTTTACTACCCATTTGAAATTTAAGACAGCTGTTTGTGCCTCTGGTTAAACATGCTTTGCTGCCATCGGGCTACTGAAGACCTGGGACGTCTGGTTCTTTTGCATGGAGTTGTTATGACAGTGGGGGACAATGGCAAGGCTGAGATGCAGGGTGGCCACTGGAAGAGCCAGATGGGGACCTGAAGGAATCCATTGCTTTACTCCACAGAAAGAGTCTTGTTCGAGTGGGCTTTCCTTTGATTACTGTCTAGTGGTCCTAACTGTGCTTCCTGGGTGTAGCCAATAAACCCCCTCTCTCATCACAGCATCAAAGATACTGAAGGAGAGCCTTCGAGACCCCTTGAGATTTTCATTTTTCCAAGTTAAAGTTTCCTAATCCTCAGGGAGACATCTTTGAAATAGTATTATCTACCCTTTACATCTCACCAGCAACTTTTGCTCTCTAATCCAGTCCTGCTCTGCACACACATATAGCCACATGGATAGTTTTCCTATCATATATGTTACATCCCTGTCCCAACATGCCTTCATAGCCTCTTATTGCCCTCTGAATGAAGTGGAGACTTTATTTTGGCCAGCTCTGAATCTTCCTTCTTCAGCCTCATTTCTGGATTTGAACCTGCCTGACCCATTCTAAGCTTGCCTCACTTACAGGACCGTTAAAAACAAATTATCTGGGAACTCTTCTCTCCTATTTCCTCTTCCATTTTCAAGCCTTTGCACGTGTTGTTTTTTTGTCATGTAGAGCAGAGACAATACTCTGTGTACATCTGGGTTTTGGGGGTTGGACCCACACCCAGATGTCCACAGAGTATTTATCCAGCTATCTCCTGTTTATCCTTCAAGGCTCAACTTCCTTTCAGTGATACGTAAGTGCTTTTTCATGAGCAACAGGTAATATCACAGGTACTGTCATTTCTTGCTTCACTGACCATCTCCACTAGTAGACCACAAGCTCAATGAAGGCAAAATGCATGTCTTTATTGTGGATCATGTCATGGTTCAAAAGACTTACTACAGTGTTTGGTACAGGTTAGGTTCTTAAGAAATAACTGGAGAAGGAAGGAAGGAAGGAAGGAAAAAAGAAATATTCAGAATTTTACACTTTGTGCCAGACTACTGGGAAAAACAGTTCTGTAACCTGGAAATCATACCACATGAGTGTGGGTGGGTGATTGACAGTAGCGCCTTGGTTTAGGGCTGAAATTGCTTGGTTTCCTAAGGATATCATTGCCTATACCATTCTGAGGTCCTGGGATGGAAACAGCAGCACCTTGTATGCCTGTTTTCATTCTTTCTCATTTCCTGGCTTAGGCATCTGTACCACTGGGCCAGGCCAATCTCATTTAGCTTGTATTCCCTGGCAGGAGAAAAAATGTGGCTGCTGTTGTTTAGATGGTTTAAAATTAATGATTTGCATATTTTCATTATGCTAATGGAGTCTTATGGAGACAGACATGTTTAATAATATTTTTAATCCATTAAACTCCTAATTATTTTAAATTGTATAGCCAAACACTTAGAGAGGGAGGCCATGAGTTATGATGGTGAGCTTGGGTTCACATCTGAGCTTCACTCTTGAGAGGGGACCTTGGTCAAGTGACTTGACCTTGCAGAATTTCACATTCCTAATCTCTGAATGGAGAAGATTATGCTTAACTTTAAGTACATAAAATAATTTAAAATAATAAAGGCCCAACACTTAGATCATAATAGACGACCAATAAAAAAGAGATATGAAGATGATGTTTCTATTAATTAGTTTCTTCCTCTCTCTTACTCTTTCTACAGCCAGAAAACATTGCAATATGTAACCAAATTATCCAATCCAGTCAGTATTTGGAGAAATGACAGCAGAAATCTATATGAAGTAGGCTTATTTTTCATAAATTCAGGTCCTCCCCATGATTCCTAATCTTATCCATCTATTAGGACTCAGTTCAAATCAGAGGTTCCCACAGATTCCTTTTTAAGTCACCGTATCCACGTGATTTTCATTTTCTTCTCTGCTTTCCTACATAGCTTCGAATTTGTACCTCCTGTTTTATCATTCTTCTACTGATGATATTTGCCTTTTCCAGCCTACAAATTCTGGACCACGGGCCTGTGATTGGCATCTTAGAGTTGAAAATATTATTAAAATGTCAGTTAGCCTGCTCTTGGAAGAAAGGTCAGTTTTATTATTCTAATTTAATAAATGAAGCAAACTGAGTTCCAACAAAGTTCAGTCAATTTTCCAAGGTCGTGAGGGAGAAAAAAAGGAAATGTTCTCTATGGACCTACTATGTGTGGGGTGCCATACAGGTTCTTAACAATGACAGCCCATTCATTCAGAGTGTTTATGTCGTAGGCATTGTTCTACAGGATTTGCATTTTCGGAACCATGTGAAACTCATAGGCCTATTATGCAGGTACCAGTATGCAAATTTTCCAGATGATGAATCTGAGACTCCCAGACATTGAATAACTTGCCTCATGTCCTGTAGGTCAGAGCTGACATCTAAATCTTGTCCTTCAGAGCCTAGATTTTTTAACCACGTATCTCTAGTGCTTCGGGGAAGTTGACGTTACTACAGATGACGATACTGAAGACAAGAAAAGTCAATACATTTGTTTAAAGTCATATAACTACAAATCGTCAGAGTGCAGATATTGGCAGGGCTCCCAGTCACATTCAGTGCTTGTTCTAAAACACCATGCTTTATTCTTACACAGCACTTTCTTCTCACTTAATGTAATGATGCTCATCTCTTCCAACCACGTTGCCTGCAAGGTACGAACACAATGTTTGATTTACACGACTGAATCCTCAGAGATTTGTTTGTTGACTTACTCGTTTAACAGATAGGGAGCCCTGACTGTCCACCAGGCCTGACGCCAGGCACCTGGGAAATGCTAAACCAAGCAGACAAGCTTCTGCTCTGTAGTACTTCCTGATGTGTGCCCTTGAACAGCTGACTGAATGCTGCTGAGGTGGTTTCCTCGGCTACAACATTGGGGGAGCAATGGTGGTCTAATGCCTAATTGAAACAGTGTAAGCATGTGACATGTGACCAGTGCTTAATAAGTGGCTGTAGTGGAATATAAGTGCTGTACATAACTAACATTAGAGGTGTTCTGAGAAAGGGAGAGCCATATCTGGCTTCGAAAGTCAGGGAAGGCTTCATAAAAGAAGGTATCAGGTAGGAAGGAGAGAAGTGCAAGGGCATTTCTAAGAAGAAAACAGTATAAAACCAGAATTCTTACTATGTGCTCATGGGACAATTTTCTCCCAATCAGCTAGAATTAAACATAGTACACGATGGCTTTGAAAGCAACTGAGACTGCTACAACATTGGGGTCGGTGGAGATGTTTGGACTGTCAGACTTAAGAGTTCACAATTTATCTTATAATGATGACAAATTACAGCTAATTTGAAGGGGACTATTTTGGAGCAAATTGATGTAGGACCTGAACAAATGAAGAATTTTCCCCCAAATACACATGTCTGTCCCATCCAAACGCATGTGCAGTTTTTTAGGTCCTCATGTCACTTTTTCAAAGTCACTTGTGGCTGCCTTGGTTTCATTATCAGATGACTTAGTTCCAGTTGAGCTCCTCCGTTTAAGCCGTTAAACAAATGAAAAGCAGAATTGTCACTTTTAAACAGAATCCACACATAATCACATTTTGAAATGGTCCTCCTCTGGCTGAGGAGAAGTTGTGTGCATTATAATATCGAATTTTAAATAATATATTACACAAAATAGCTTCCAATTTGATTTGGGAAGATATATTTTCATGAATTATTGAATATCGGATTATTGTAGAAAGCTTTAGCCATTATGCACTGAAACTGTCATTCTCTCAGCTCTGTGATATATGAGCCTGGTTATCAATATTTAAAGTTACAGTGAGCTCACTATGAAGCAGCTGAAAGCTGAGACATGGAAGGACCATCAGTGATGCAGGTAGAACCCTTTGCATGCCCCCAACAAGCCAGAGCTCTAGAAAACTCATGCACACGTTTTACATACTATTTCAGGGGTCAGGAGTCTGTTCAATCTGAATCTCAAGCTAATGTCACTTCTTGCCTCCAGCCCTGAGTTTCAAAACGCTGTGTTTTCCATGGATACCTATCATAATGGTTTATTGCACAAAAATCAATATATATCAAGGCATATTTCAAAAGCATCTCATTTGTAACAAATTTTCATTTTCTAACTAGCATTTCTCATTTTTTAAAGTAAACCTAAATATACCGGGAGTGCCAAAAAAAAATGTATACAAGTGGACACTTTGGTCAATGTTGCTCAAGCAGTAGTTCACTGTAATCAGAAGTGCCTGGACGCTGATGGTAACAACTTTGAGCACCTCTTGTAATCGCAGAAGTCAAATGTGACTTGTATACATTTTTTGTTATTGGTATATATTGAGTATTACAATTTTAATAAGTTTTCCTTTCTTAAAATGTGTATACATTTTTTGCACCCTCTATATTCTTTTTCTTAAACTATATATTCTTGATCTGTGCTCCAAACCCTAGAATTTCATCATATAGCTTGTTTTCCTTATCTGACTTGTTTGTCTTTATGCCTTCACTTCAGGGAAACTCAGATATGTTGAAATGACTTCCTAGGCTCAAGGTGGAGCCCCTGATCATTTGTCCAGAGACCTCATTTTGAGTTGCTATAGTCTACATCTGGACTGTCTTGTCTAATACAGTAGCCTCTAGCCACGTGGCTATTGAATGTGGGAAATGTGGTCAGTCTGTATTGAAACATGCTCCAGATTTCAACAGCTTAGCAAGAAAAAAAAAAGTAAAATATCTCAATAATACTTTCCATATTGATTACATGCTGAGATGATAATATTTTGCATATATTGGGTTAAATAAAAAAAAAATGATGGAGGCATTTCTGTCTAGAGTGCCACGTCAGCAAACCAAAACAGGTAACTTTCTGTGTTCCTATGTATGCTCCTCTTGACCAGAAACAGTGTGTTTGCTCAGCCAATTCCCAAACATCAAGCCAACTCTAGGCCTTCTCACCCCAACACCAATGATTATGTGGCCTGAGCCAATCAGATATTCTCTATTTGTCTCTTCCTGGTTCTTTATTCTTTATCCTGTAAAAGCTTCTAACCTTTCACCCCATTTTGCAGTTCTCTACCTCGTGAAAAGTTAAAGTTGCTTTGTATCACCTAAATTTCTTTTTTAATCACTTTCTAACAGATATAAATCTAGTTCTTGAGGACACATTTTTTTGTTCTCCTGTTTAATCTTCGCATGTCTACTTTACATTTTTTATGAATTTTATGTGTATACATGGTTTCGGAAATAGTCTCCAGCCTCATCTATCACTTTGAACTCTTCTATATTTTTTAAATAATGTGTACTATACCTTGATTTGTCTGTTTAGATATCTGTTGTCTTTGGAGGTCTTTGAAGCATCTTCTAATGGAAAATTCATATTTTTAATTTCATTGATATTTACTTGGTATTTATGTCAATAGCTAATGGATATTTAATTGATAGATTCTCTGGGTTTAGCATACTAGTTTGGAAATAATTTTCCTTCCGTTATTTGAAGGCATTTTTCCATTGTTTTCCAATAAGAAGTCTGATGCCATCTGGTTCCTTATCCTATAAATCTAACTTCCTTGATCCCTGCCCCCCACTTAGCAAGCTTTGAAGAGCTTATTATTATACTCAGAATTCTGAAGTTTTATACTGATGTGCAACAGTGTGGAGCTTTAAAATTTGTTGTGCTGGGTAATTGTTTGGCTCTTTCCGTCTGGGTGGATATTTCTAGAAAGCGTTCTTAAATTTATCTTTGATAATTTCATACCTTCCATTTCCTCTATTCTTTCCTTCTGATTCCTCAGTCAGAATTAGGTTCTCATCCACCGAACCTCTAATTTTCTTCTGTTTTATCTCCTATGTCTTTTTCTCTTAGTTTCATTCTTCTTTTATATTTCCTCACATACATCTTCCATTTCTACTAATATTTGTGGTTTTTTTTAAATGTTTGCTATTTATTTAATTTTCAAGAGTAGACTTCTTTATTGTTTACTTCTTTTTTTTTTTTTTTTTTGCAGCTTTAATATTTTGCTTATATATCCAATGATATTGATTACAGTAATTATAGAACTGTGGTTTGGGAATTCTCTCTGTTCTCCCCAAATTCCTTTTGTCTGTTTGTTTGTGTGTTTTGTCTTCTGAATACAGGTTCTTCTTAAATTTCTCGTGATTCCTAGCTATTACCCATCCTTAAATGAAGTATTTAAATGAATCTGTCTGTTCCTGGTGAGACTTGTCCACTACTGTACTTCTTACAGGGTGATTGATCAGAGCTTGGATATTGGCACTAAATATCCTGATTTGCAAACTGAATCAGTTTCTCTTTGTAGGAATCCTCTGGTCTCCAGTTTGGGGAGTGAGTCTGGCTACTAACTATCCCAAGCTGAGTTGGAGAAAAGGGGCTATGGGATCTCATGTTTAATTATGTAGATTCACAGTCGCTACAGTTATTTTCACCTATGTTCTCTACTGTTGGCAGCTATCAGAGAATCCCATGCTTCCCTGGTTCAATTTAACTAGTAAACTTTATTTTTCCATCTAGAGAGATGGGGATTAGAGGCAGTTCCCTGGCCATATGTGGTAAGAGGGAGAATTTTGGAATTAATTGTTTCTGTATTCATACTTTCATCCAGTCCTTCTCATGTTAGCTCGAACTTTACTGTTGCCTTCTGAGAAACTACATGTCCCTAATTCCTGAGCCTTGTTCCAGTTCTGCAGAAAAGACATACTTCACTTGTTTCCTGTTGCCACCATCCTTTGTAGGCACTGGGATTTTAATTTCCTCTGCTATTTTTGTTTTGTTTTTGTTTTAAGATAATTACTACTCCTCTTGCAGTACGGCTATGAAAAATTTGCTGTCTTTGAGGGTTTATCACTTTTGAAAACACTTGACCATAAGATTAAAAAAAATAGATATGTGTATTTATCCAGTCTGCATTTTTTACAAGATGTCCCTCAGACTTATTTGTCAACAGTGCTTTTGAGATCTGAAAAGAACAATCAATGCCACATGATTTATAAAAGTCTCCATTTCCTCTATCCCTACTCCTGCTTTTACAGAAGATAAAGAGAGGTCCAAAAAGTCAATGTGATACAACATCACAAAGTGTCCAACTTTTACCAAAAATAGTAAAGTGTCAGACCAGGATTAGAACTATTCTCTTTCCCCAGTGTCCATTCCTTGCATTATTTAATTGCCTTTTTGTCATGCATTATTATGCTCCTGCATTATTTGAGTCAGTATGTGTCTATGATTTTCTTAAACATCAAAATTAGCCCAAAGTTTGAAATAATAGATCTAGACCACTAAATGACACTTACAGATTTGGGTGAAAAAAACAATCTTTGAAGAGCTCTGACTTATGTAGTTATAAGGTTTTGGTATCCTGGGCCCTTGTTATTGACATTTAGTAAACAGCTTTCTATACATTTCTATCATATTTAATTTTTTAAAAACCCTCCTTTAAAAAATATTATGCAATGTCTATTCTATTATATATATTTGAGGTGAAAAACAAATTAATTTTGCCTTTTGCACATGTAACCCATTTTTTATTGTATTTTATTGGGCTGATTTTGGTTAGTAAAATTATATAGGTTTCAAGTGTACGGTTCTATAATACATCATCTGTATATTGCATTGTGTGTTCACCACCCAGAGTCAATTCTCCTTCTGTCATCATATATTTGACTCTCTTTACCCTCTTTTTAATAAAACTGTAAACATTTAAGAAACACACTTTAAACAACTTTTCACATTATATTTTAGAACTTTCATCCATTGCACTCCTCATTTCATCTATTGCCTGACTGTTAGGGGTTTATTTTTCAAAGTTGTTTTCAATCATTGGTCTTCCGTGTTTAAATTTTACATTATTAATTTCTTAAGAATTGTCCTTAGGATCTAAAGTATGCAAATTTTCTTTTCTGCAATTTAACTGATAAATTTTCAATTTTCCTTATATAAACTCTATTATAGAAAAAGAACATATGTTCCTTCTGAAGGGATATATATATATTCTATATATATATATATGTATATATACATATATATGTGTGTGTGTATATATATATATATATATATATATTCACATTTAAAAAATAAGCTACTATTATTTTCAGCTGTTCTCCCATGCTAGGAACCTGAAAAAACTGACATACTTCCCTTAACAACTGAGGCTGTGACAGTAACCACATCAACTTTTTAGACATGGCATTCAGTTCAGAGAAGAGAAATGACCTATATGAATGCCAGGACTGAGGCAGAAGTCTGTTTAATTTAAAAAAAACCACAAAACTCATTTTTGAAGATTGTGATGTCACAACAATCCCTTAAGAATAGTTTCTCTAAGTATTCTTTTTTTCTAATATAACTGTCATACAGTGATAATAGTGAGCTGAATCTGATAACTCTGTTTCTGGCATTCCCTATATATTTTGAACCATTTTTGCTTTCTGTATTATGATGATGTTTTATTTCATATTTCTAAGATTATCAATATTGGATATTATCACCAAATGTGCCTTTTATCATAATACAATTTTGAGTGTATTTTTTCACTACCCTTGCTTTCATTTTTTTTAAAGAATTTATTTACCTATATGTTTATTGTTACCGTTTCTGTGACTTTAGATCAGATGAATTTCTTGTTAGAAACTATTATTGAATTATTTTTTTTCTATTCAAATCATTCATACCCATTCCTTCTTTGATGGGTGATCTTAGTTCAGCTTTGTAGAATATTGTAACAATATGTCAGCCATCATCCTTTTCACTGAGTTAAAAATGCATTTGATTTTTGTCTATTATTTGCTTTTGGATGTATGGATTTTTGTTTGTTTGTTCTAGAATGATTTATAGAGGTTAAATACTCCATTTCAGAATTACTCATCATTATCTGAAAATGGTCGATAAACATTCTAGCATTACATAAACATAATGATGATTTATACCCATTAGTGACTTTTCAAAATATTTTATGCTTTTGCCTTTTTCCTTTTCTCCATTTGCATAACTTATTAATATAATTTCAAAGCACAGAATTCTATATTTTGAAACAATTATTTAGCTGAAATTAAAAGAACTCCCATTTATTGTGTTTTTATTAATACTTTCTTTTTACCCCATTCTAGCTATGATTTCCTTATCTTTCAAAAATGCATAGTATTTTTGGACAGGAATACACTAATGCTAATGGTTCAATGTAAGAGAACACACTAATATATTAACAAACCACAAAAATAGGGATAACAAGAAAATGCATAGGCATGTATCAGTGTACAACCAAATACAATTAATAAACTCCACAGAACTTCCTTTTCAAATCATAGCTTGAAAAATAGGAATAAAAGTGTTAAAATTTTTTCAGAAAGAAATTTATTGGTATTTGTCAAATAAAATTGTCCATATCCATTGTCCCATCAGTTGGACCTCTAGATTTTTCTCCTACTTGAATCATTTAGATATGCAAACAAATGACATATACAAGTGTGTTCATTACAACCCTACTTGGGATAGTGAAAAAATGGAAATCTCTAAATATGCACTTATAGGATATGGTTAAATAAACTGTCATATACTGCTATGGATTACTGTGCAGCTACCATGGAGTATTACACAGCAATTAAAAATGTGTAGATCAGTTTGTAAAAAAAATTGGAAGGCTAGAAAAAATAAATTGTCAGGAAAAACAAACACTTTAATTTATGTCTGTGTGTATGAGAGAGAGAGAGAGAGAGAGAGAGAGAGAAACACAGATGAAAACTTAAAAGATACTGAATTTTTAATAGGGAAATTTATGGAAGGGAAGAAAGATGAAGTCAGTGTTGAAGGAAAAGTTTCACCTTTTATTGTTTACTATTTGTTATTGTTTATGTACATCTTAGGAAGTAAGGAAGAAGAAAAGCAGAAATGAAAAAGGAAGGGGCGGGGGAGGAATACTTCAATCTAATGGGGTTCCTCTAAAACCAGTGTCATGAACATGATTACAATCAATCAAGAAAATCCATAGATATCCCCGTTAAATTTATAAATAAAATACCATGTCAACTAATATTATTATTGTCGTTCTTAATTTTATATATTCTTACAATGCATGTTAACATAGAAAAGGTTAAAGGGGAGCAGGTATGTGTGTATTATATATGTATGTATACACATACGTCCATAACACACACACACACACGCCCACATGCACACATTTGAAAACATCAATCCAAGGTCAGCTTTAAAAGTAATAAGTTGGATAACATCCCCAATAATAAAAGTAATCACAATAAATGATGATAACTAAGATTTATAGAGGGCTTCCTATGTGACAGGTACTATCCTAAGTGTTTCCCATGTATTAACTCATTTAATATTCACAACATCCCTATGAAAAATGTCCCAATTTCAGATGGGAGTTCTAAGGCACAGAGGAGTAAATAAATTGCCCATGACATAAAGGTAGTTTGTGGCTATTCCATGATTAGATCCAGATTGTCTGCTTCCAAGATACTGTACTTCTGATAACTACTCTAAACTGACAAGAAGAATATTGGTATAATAACAATTACCATTTGGAAAACATATTTAAAGGTCCTTTCATAATAGCAATAAAATGTAAAATATTGAGGCATAAATTGAATGGACAATATGTAGCCACAAATAAATCTATAAAATCATATTAGAGAGAATTTAAAAGAAGATTTGATTAAATGGTTGGATAAACTAGGTTCTTGAATGAGAAGAGACAATGTTCGAAAATTGACTATTAACATTGATTTTCAGATTTAATTTAACTCAAGTCAAAATCTAACCTGTCTTATCATTGAAACTAAAATTATTTTACATTTATGTGGAAATATAAGTAGGTGAAAGGTCCAATATTCAATAGAATAGTATCAATCACAGTTGTCTTGTGTTATCAGATAAAAATAATAGTATTGTTGCTAATATAGAAATAAATATAAAACAATAAAATTGAATGGAAAGTAAATTATCATAAAGGCAATGAGTATATTATTTAGATTGCTTTTGATAGTTTGTTACTTGTGATTAGCTTCAATAATAAAATGTGATTGATTATTTTACATAATTGAAAAAGCCAGAAATATATGTGTTCAGGTACAACAGTATCTGGTCAAGGATTTAATCATTTTTTTGTGGTTCTCCTGGGTTTGCCTTCTTCCTAGTGTCAGACTGGTTTTCTTTATGGTTGCAAGATGGCTACCATCAGCAATTAATTCTTCATGCTCCCTTCTTCATATCAAGGGAATAGACCAAATGTGTTTCCACGACTATCAAGCAAATAATCATGTTTTTTGGGCCTTTTTGACCTCACATCATGGCCAGGAGAATGCCACACATTGAGTTGGTTTGCACTGGATTAGGGCCAAAGTCAATCATACTTCTTACCTGACGGTTATGCCAAAGGAGAAGATGGCTTCCCAAGGGAAAAATCTCAGTGTGGTTAGAATGGTGAGATGGAAAGAATGTTGAATAGGCAAGGAGAATGAAAAAAGTATGTAAAACATATAACATAAGCATAAAAACTGGTTTCTTTACTTAAAAATTATACAAATGAAAGATAAAATAATAATAAGTTCACAACTTCTGTGCTAGAGTAGTGTTTTATGAATATTTAACAAGTAAAATAACAATCAGTTTTATTTTATTTTAATTATACTTGCTGAGGATTTACTAAGTTTCCAAGCTGTAGTATCATAGCAAATATAGATCAAATGAACTGAGAGGATGGTGCTGAAATAGAGAAAGCCATATACAAGGTAATAACTGTGGGTTATTCATCAGGCGTTTGATGGCAAGCAAAAAACAAACCATTTCAAACTGGCTTAAACAACTCAAAACCCAAAAGCATTATTATTATAATTTTACAGATAGGGAAATGGAATATTAGAGTTTAAATAACTTACTTGCAGTCCCATAGATGTAGATTTAAGGAGATTTAAACTCAGATACATATGCCTCCCTAGCTATTGCTTTTAAGTTTTCTATGTGATTCCATTATCACTTTGTTTTCCACTTGGGAGAATTCGTTCAAATTTCTTTAATATACATCATTTGGGGGGAAAAAATATGACACAAATTGAATTTTTTATCTCTTTTTTTTTTCAATTACAGTTCACTTTCATTATTATTGTATATTAGTTTCAGGTGTACAGCATAGTAAACATTTATATAATTAATACCCACCTGGCCCCATACATAGTTATTACAATATTATTGACTATATTCCCTATGCTGTACTTTACATCCCCATGACTGTTTTAACTACCAATTTGTACTTCTTAATCCCTTCAACTTTTTTATCCAGCCCCCCAAACCCCCTCCCATCTAGCAACCATCAGTTTGTTCTCTTTATCTCTGAGACTGTTTCTGTTTTGTTTGTTCAATTATTCTGTTCTTTAGATTCCACATATAAGTGAGATCATATGGTATTTGTCTTTCTCTGCCTGACTTATTTCACTTAGCATGATATCCTCTAGATCCATCCATATTATCACAAATGGTAATATTTCAAGTATTTTGGATTTCTTTGGAAAAATACCCAGAAGTGGAATTTCTGGGTCATTAGACAATTCTATTTTTAATATTTTGTGGAACCCCAAAACCATTTCCTTAGTGGTTGCACCAATTTGCAATCCCACCAAAAGTGCATGAGGGTCCCCTTTTCTCCACATCCTCACCAACACTTGTTGTTTGTTGATTTATTGATGATAGTCATTCTGACATGTGTGAGGTAATATCATTCATTGTGGTTTTAATTTGTATTTCTCTGATGATTAGTGGTGTTGAGCATCTTTTCATAGGTCTGTTGGCCATCTGTGTGTCCTCTTTGGAGAAATGTTCATTCAAATCCTCTACACGTTTTTTAATCGGATTGTTTTTTTGGTGTTGAGTTGTATGAGCTCTTTATAAACTTTGAATATTAACCCCTAATCAGATGTGTCATTGTTGACTATCTTCTCCCATGCAGTAGGTTGTCTTTTCATTTTGTTGGTGGTTTCCTTTACTGTGCAAAAACTTTTTAGTTTGACATAGTCCCATTTGTTTGTTTTTTATTTTGTTTCCCTTCTCCAGGGACATATATTAGAAAAAATATTACTAAGACCAAGGTCAGAGTGTTTACTGCCTATGTTTTCTTCTGAAGTTTAATGGTTTGGGGTGTTACCTTCAAGTGTTTAATCCATTTGAGTTTATTCTTGTGTATGGAGTGAAGAGGTAGTCCAGTTTCATTTTTCACATGTATATGTCCAGTTTTCCCAACACCATTTATTGAATAGACTGTCTTTACCCCACTGTATATTCTTGCCTCCTTTGTCATAAATTAAATGACCGTACAGGCCTGGGTTTATTCCAGGATCTCTATTCTGTTCCATTGATCTATGCATCTGTTTTTATATCAGTACCATATTGTTTTGATTACTATGGCTGTGTAGTGTAGCTTGATTTCAGGTAACGTGATACTTCCAACTTTATTCTGCTTTCTCAAGATTGCCATGGCTATTCAGGGTCTTTCATGGTTCCATATAAATTTTAAGATTATTTGTTCTAGTTCTGTGAAAACTGCCATTGGTATTTTCATAGGGATTGCATTAAATCTATAGATTGCTTTTGGTAGTATGAACATTTCAACTATGTTAATTCTTCCTATCCATGAGCACAGTATATGTTTCCTATTATTTGTCTTCTTAAATTTATTTCTTTAATGTCTTATAGTTTTCTGAGTACACATCTTTTACCTCCTTGGTTAAATGTATACCTAGTTTTTATTTTTATTTTTATTTTTATTTCAATTGTAAATGGGATTGTTTTCTCAATTTCTCTTTCTGATAATTTGTTATTGGTGTATAAAATGCAACCGATTTCTGAATATTAATTTTGTATCTGGTTACTTTATTAAATTCATTTATCAGTTCTAATAGTTTTTGGTGGACTCTTTGGGGTTCTCTCTATATAGCATCATGACATCTGAAAATGACAGTTTCACTTTTTCCCTTCCAATTTGGATACCTTTTATTTCTTTTCCTTTTCTGATTGTTGTGGCTAGGATTTCCAACACTATGTTGAATAAAGTGGTGACAGTGGATACCCTTGTCTTGTTCCTGATCCTAAGGAAAACACTTTTAGCTTTTCCCCATTGAGTATAATGTTAGCTGTGGGTTTGTAATATAATGCCCTTTATTATGTTGAGATATGTTCCCTTTATTCCAACTTTGCTGATAGTTTTTATCATAAATGGATGTTTGATTTTTGTCAAACTTTTTCTGCATCTATTGATGATTATATGATCTTTATCTTAATTTTGTTTATCTGGTGTATCACATTAATTGATTTGCAAATATTGAGCCAAACTTGCATCACAGGAATAAATCCCACTTGATCATGTTGTATGATCTTTTTAATGCATTGCTGAATTCAGTTTGCTAATATTTTGTTGAGGATTTTTGCATCAATGTTCATCAGGGATATCAACCTATAATTTTCTTTTTTTGGTAATGTCTGTTTGATTTTGGAATCAGAGTAATAGTGGCTAGAATGAGCTTGGGAGCCTTCCTTCCTCTTGAAATTTTTTGAATAGCTTGAGAAGAATAAATGTTAATTCTCCTTCAAATGTTTGGTAAAATTCACTTGTGAAGCCATCCAGTCCAGGAGTTTTGTTTATTGGGAGATTTTTTTATTACTGATTCAGTTTCATTAGTAGTAATCCGTCAGTTCAGATTTTCTGTTTCTTCTTAATTAAGTCATGGAAGATTGTATATTCCTAGGAATTTATCCATTTCTTCCAGATTGTCCAATTTGTTGGCATAAACTGCTCATAGTATTTTCTTAAAATCTTTGTATTTCTGTGATGTAAGTTGTCCCTTCTCTTTCATTCCTGATTTTATTTATTTGGGTCTTATCTCTTTTTTTCTTGATGAGTCTGGTTAAAGGTTTATCAATTTTGTTTATCTTTTCAAAGAACCAGCTCTTGGTGACATTGATCTTTTGTTTTTTTGACTCTATTTTGTTTATTTACACTCTGATTTTTATTATTTCCTTCCTTCTACTCATTTTGGGCTTTGTTTGTTGTTCCTTTCCTAGATCTTGTAAGTGTCAGATTAAATTATTAACTGAGATATTTCTTGGGGTAGGTCAATATTGCTATGAATTTCCCTCTTAGGACTGCTTTTGCTGTGTCCCATAGATTTGGGGTTGTTGTGTTTTCGTTTTCATTTGTCTCAACGTATCTTTTGACTTCTTCCTTGATCTTGTTGACGCATTCATTATTTAGTAGCAGGCTATTTAAACTCCATGTGTTTCTGCAGTTTTCAATTTTTTTCTTTTAATTGATTTGTAGTTTCATGCCATTATGTTCAGAGACAACAATTGCTATGATTTCAGTCTTCTTAAATTTATTGAGACTTGTTTTTTGGCCTCACATGTGATCTCTCTTGGAAAATGTTTCACATGCATTTGTAAAGAATGTATATCCTGCTGCTCTAGTGTGAAATGCTCTAAAAATATTAATTAAATCCATCTGGTCTAGTGTGTCCTTTAAGGTCACCTTGACTTGTTGATTTTCTGTCTGGAAGATCTACCCATTGGTGCCCACAGAGTATTAAAATACCCTACTATGACTATATTACTGTCAATCTCTCACTTTAAGTTGATCAATATTTGCTTTATATATTTAGGTGCTTGCAAATTGAATTTTTTTAAAGGAGGTAACAATAAGATGAAAACAATAAATACCATCTTACTATCTGACAGTGAGATTCCTCTTGGGAGGGAAACTCTCTTTGTTTGGAAAAATAACCCAAAATACTACACAAGGAGAGTCAGCTTCATTTCTGAAATGTGTGAAGGCGTTAAAATTTATCCGTTGAATAGGAGAATATATATATATATATATATATATATATATATATATATATATATATATATATCCTGAAATCAAATAGGGGATATAAATGAGGAAAAATAAGTTTGTAGGAAAAAAAATCTGTATTATGGGAGGCTGAGAAAAGATGAAGGAAAAAGCTGGGAACATGCATGTGGGGGTACATGTTGGGGGCTGCATGGTGATGGGGGACTTGCATGGTGGTGGGGGACCTAGAAGGTAAATGGAAGTGGTGGCTGGAAACTTTGAAGGTTATTTGTACTACTGTGATGTAAACACTTTTGTCTGCCTCCTCCCACACCTTGAAATCTTCAGTAATATTGTCCATTTTCAGAAATGATTTAGATATACTCCTATACACATATTCATAAAGTGAAAGACAGAAATGAGTCTTATGTCTAAATTTCCAGCACAGCACAAAGGAGAGAAGTTGATCTGGAAATAGGGACTGAAGGCCCAGATTCCCCAGGGATGTTGGGTAAGGGTGGGGGTGGGGGGTGTACCTTCTAAAAATGCATAGAAAATAATTTTCAGGAATGATTAGGATTAGAGGCTCTTGCCAGTTCTACCTAGATTTGGGAGATCAGAGAGGCTTCCTGCTGTTCTATTAACTTATGCGTATTTGCAAATGAAGACCAGAGGAAATCAACACAGAGGCTTTCCTATAAATATTCTTTCCTTCCATTTGCTATTCTTTCAAAAAAAATTATGAATTCCCAGACACCCTGCTAAATCCTTGGAGATGCTAAATACAAGAGGAATTCTCTATCCTCATGAGGTTCTACTAGAGAATTTAACAGTAATTATTAAGCAACTAATTCCACAGTTGTTCTTATCTTACTTATAATTGTGCTAAGTGCCAAAGGAGAAATGCAGGAGCTAAGAGACCACTAACTTCCCATAGAGAGTCTGCACTGGTCTCGGGACAGCTTCTTGAGGAAACACAGTTTTGGCTGTGCCTTGATTACAGAGCGGGAGGTAAAAGAAGACTAACTGGGAGTGAGTAGGGGATGGGCAAACAATTGGAGGGCAAGGGGCAAGCTTCAAAGGTTGTAGAGGCCGGATTGTTCACATCCTTGCAGGCTCTTTAGTAATTTCAGTCTTCATTAGAAGAGTATTGGAAGCTATTGCAGTTTTTAAGTTCATCAAAGGTGGGAGAAGAGGGGATCCAGTGGTCTGCATGATATGAGGTGTATTTTCAAAAGGGTCATTCAGGTTGATTACCTGTCTTCAGTTCCTTGCCCTCGACTAGAAGCAACTCTTAAGTTGTCCTCCTAGGTAGTAGGCAGCAAATTTGTCCATTTTAAGTACGGATCTAAAGGGAAAGGAGTCAACATGAATACTCAGACTTGGTTCATGTTTTCCCATCCTTCAGAAGATTCTAAGAAAGAGAAAGAATGAACTAGTTTCATCAGAGGCGATTAAGTGGAGAGTTTCCGGGAAGGAACGCACAGTAGAAGGCTGCTTGAAATCCCACTGGCAGTCACAGGTAACATCCCTTAAAACTAAAACTCTCCTTACACTGAAGGACTGTCATTGATGGAACAATACAAACATGCTGGAGGCTGTTATCACCCATTACCATCCTCTGCATTCCCCCTCCTCCCCCAAAACCTTCTGGTGCTGACTTAACACATTTGCTTCAAGGCACATTTTCTTTCACTGATAATTGTAGCTGAGTTTGGGAAATTTACACACAGGCAATTGGGAGGCTTAATGATTCAGAAAAGTCTAGTATGGGCTGGATTCTGTCTCAGTCAGTTCAGCCTGCTATAATAGAATACCTTGGACGGAGTGGTTTAAAAAACAAACATTTATTTCTCACAGTTCTGGAGGCTGGGAAGTCCAAGGTCAAGGCTCTGGCAGATCAGTTGTCTGTTGAGGGCTCTCTTCTTGTTTGCAGGTGGCTGTTTTCTTCCTGTGTCTTTACAGGAGAGAGAGAGAGAGGGAGGGAGAGAGAGGGAGACAGACAGACAGAGACAGAGAGAAGCAGAGAGACAGAGAGAGAATCTCTCCTGTTTCTTCTTGTAAGGGCATTGATCTTATTCATGAGGGCTTCACAATCAAGATCTAATTACCTCCCAAAGACCCAACCCCAAATATCATCACTTGCGGATTTGTGCTTTATAGGAATTTTGGAAGGGGTTGGGTGGTGTCACATGAATATTTAGTCCATAATAGATTGGATCTGGGGAAGCATTATAGCTTGCCTAGATAAATGATTTGCTTTCTTTCCACCTGTCTTTTGCTTTAGTCCGTTTTTTCCCCCCAGGCCTCACTTTAGAAGGAGAATCATATATTCGTTAAACATAGTTAAATTCTTTATAATAAGTGTAAGTTGAGGGGCCTAGGAGAATACCTCAGGATTACATACCAATCCTTCCCATTCTAAGAAGCCAGGGGTTTCTGCCGTGGTGCAATGATAGACGTCTTAAACTATCAGAGAATAGGCTTACACTGCATTCATTACTTTCAACGGGTGGAAGAGACAGCACAATTGGATTTTCTGACTTCAGGGTCTTTAACATCCATATCCATTTCTGCCACTTAGAACAAACATTAAATATTTAGTTTCTGTTTTCCTTCCTTCCTTCCTTCCTTCCTTCCTTCCTTCCTTCCTTCCTTCCTTCCTTCCATCTTCCCTCATTTTTCTCTCTCCCTCCCTCTCTCTCCCTTCCTTTCCTTCGAATTGTCTCCAAAGTCTACATTTTCCCTCCAATACCTATCAATAACAATCCAAGCCATAGCATAGAGTAGCTTCAGAAAGTCCATGTCTCTCCCAAAATATTTTAAATAACTCTAAGAGAGTAGAGGGAGGGCAGAATTTCAGGACTTTTTGCAAGAAGTGAAATTCAAATTGATAGAAGGCTGTGGAGAAAAAGGATGGTGAAAGTTTAAAGGGTGCAGGAGATAGTGATTCATTCCATTTTAACCAGCACTTCCGTACATTTGAACAATGGACCACTGGCAACAGCTGGGGAGAGGGAGTGACGTTTGTTAAAAAGGCAACTCATCAGTTGTACCCCAAATACACTAAATTAGAATTTTTATGAAGGTTGTTGCTAGGAGTTTGTTTTTTATAAGCTCCCAAAGTGATGCTTATATACACATATGTTTGGGGTCCAATAACCTATAGTACTTCTCCAAATAAGCTGATTACAGTAATTAGCTATGCTGCTTATTAAATAAATGTACACAGATTCCTTGACTAAAGATTCAGATTCGTAAGCCAGGAATTGTGTCTTGGATTCTGGATATTTATTAAGTCCCAATGAGCCCTTGGGTGAGTCTTAAAATACCAGCAGTTTGGGAAACAATGGTAGAGGTTGGGATGGCGGTTGAAGGGGAGAAATGTGGTGGGGAGGCTGAGTGGCATGTTCCTCATCCTGGTGGCAATTGGAAACTAAGAGTGCTTTGTCAACAGGCTTGTGATCAGGGTTGTTTTTAAGAATCCAACTTGGGGAACTTTTCTGGAAGAGGTTTGACCTATTGGTTAAACCTATCACATTGAGTAAAGACGTGGATCCCATTCTGCTACAGGAAGTTTTCGCTTTTTGGTAATCTGTTACATTTGTGGAGCACAGTCTAAGGCATCTCGTTGCCCCACTGATCGTCACACAGCACAGTGAGTTTAGCAAGCCAGATCTGCAAGCTGAACCTCAGAAAGATGAAACAAATTTCCTAAAGACACCAGCTGAGAAGCATCACAGAAAGGTCTTACAATTTGACTCTGTCCTTGGGTCTATACTAAGAGTCCTAACTTTTTCGCTGCAGTGAAAAGAAGAACGAATCAACTCCTATGCCAGAAAAGCACAAGGGTTCTTCATGGTCTGTACCGAGGCTTACCTTGTATCGTCAGGACTGTGTGTCCGTGTTACCCTTTTGGACAGATGGCCACTTTTCAGCGTTCAATTTTCTGACTAAGCACACTTCTTCATTCACCCACCTGAATTTTCACCATTCCTTCTGTGAAGTCCTTTCATGAAACTTTAAATCTGTGCTTATTTACATGTTGGGTTGTTGTCTGCTCCACCACTAAGATTTTTACATTCCGTGTTGTGAGTGACTATGTTGTGATTTTCCTTCATAGAACCGAAACTTTATATATATTTGCTTGTTTGTTTTTTTATGGTCCACTGTCTCACCCAATTGCAAGTTCCATGTTGTACCCTCCAGCATATACTCAGAAATTAGAAAATAGAAGGTACTCAATGAAAAAACTTATCAAATGAGTGAATGAAAAGTCATTGACCTCTCTAATCTTCAATTTACTTAAATTTAAAATGAAGTAATCATCACCTCCCTTAAAGGATTGATGTGAGTGTTACATGAGATTATGTGTGTATGTAAAATGTCTAGCACATTTCCTAGGACACGTAGATATTCTATAGGTGATGAAGCCCTGATCCCATGGGTACGAGGGTGAGAGTGCCAGGCTTCATACTCGTATATATGTCCAAGCTCAGCTCCAGCGCACTCTGTGTTGGCTGTTTTGCATGAGCTGGTAGAAGTGGAGAAGGTGGTGGAGGAATTGTGTTCTTAGTAGCAGCAAGTAATAATTGAGTTGATAGCTGCTGCTGACTGTTCTGGATGGCAGTTTTCCAGCTGGTGAGTGGAAAAGACATGATTCCCGATGTTTAAAAACACCCTGAGATGGATTAATTGCCAGTTGCTGAGAGGTAGAGGGGGCGTGTACCACTTTACACCATGACCCTGCACTCAAAACAAAACAACACACCAAGTGATCCCCCCCAACACTAACAGTTTTGTAGATGTTGTGATTGTATTAGTGACCATTTTTATAACACTTTAGAGTTTAAACAGCACTTTCATGTAGATTCCCTCATTTAAGCCTCACAATCCTTCAGAGGTTGGAAATGGGACTCATGTGAGCGCATAAATTGTTGTGCATTAATTTAAAACCTTCTGTGATAAAGTAGGATGACCACAACTTCTCCATGAATATTCTCATTTTATACATTGGGAAATAGTTTTGGAAAACTAAGGTCCCATTTCAAAAGGCACAGAGCTAGTAAGGGTTAAAACCAATCTCTAATAAAAGCTGAGAGAATCAGGGTCAGGGATCACCACACTCCCTGTCCATGGCAAGAAGCTGGAACAGGCATTTCCTGTCTAAGTTTCCACCGAGGGGCGGTGTCAGTAATTTGTTCCAGCTGCATATCAAATTACAACAGACTGGGTAGCTTAAGCAATGGAAATTTACTTTCTCACACTTTTGGAGGCTGGAAGTCCAAGATCAAGGTGTGGGCAGTTTGGTTTCCTCGGAGGCTTCTCTTCTTTGCTGGCAGATGGCCACCCTCTTGCTTCCTCTGCACGGGGACGTCACTCTGTGTACATGGGACTCTGGTGTCCTGTTATGTGTCCAATTTCCTCTTCTTATAAGGACACTAGTCGCATTGGATGAAGGCCTGCCCTAAGGGTCTCGTTTTAACTTAACTTAACTGTCTCTTTAAAAGCCCTATATCCAAATACAGTCACATTCTGAGGAACTGGGGGCTAGAATTTCAACATATGAATTTTGAGGGAATACGATTAAGACCAAAACAAAGGAACCTTGAAAACATTATGCAAAAGGAAATAAGCAGATACAGAAAAAAGCCATATAAGAGGTCTGACAATTAAGCTCGCGAACTTGTTGCTATGCTGTTGCTAACCTTTTATTTATATCAGAGGGATTATTCATTATGAATTTGTACCAACTGGTACAAACAGTTAACCAAACTTACTATTTGGAAGTGCTAAAAAGGCTGTGTGAAAAAGACAACCTGAACTTTTCGCCAACAATTCATGGCTTTTGTATCACAACAATGCATCAGCTCACACAGCACTGTCTGTGAGGAAGTTTTTAGTCAGTAAACAAATAACTGTATTGGAACACCCTCCCTGCTCACCTGATCTGGCCCCCAATGACTTCTGTCTTTCCCCAAAGAGAAAGGAAATATTGAAAGGAAGACATTTTGGTGACATTCAGGACATCAAGGGTAATATGATGACAGTTCTGATGGTCATTCCAGAAAAAAAGTTCCAGAATTGCTTTGAAGGGTGGACTAGGTGCTGGCATCAGTGCATAGCTTCCCAAGGGGTGTACTTCAGAGGTGACAGTAGTGATATTCAGCAATGAGGTATGCTGCACTTTTTCTAGGATGAATTCACGAACTTAATTGTCCCATCTCCTATGATTCAAATTTTTTGAAATATCCAGAATCAGCAAATTCATAGAGACAGAAAGCATATTAATCACTGCCAGAGGTTGAGGGGAGTGGAAAATGGGGAATGACTGCTTCATGGGGGTGGGATTTCCTTCTGAGGTGATAAAAATGTTCTGGAATTAGTGGTGACGGTTGCACAACATTGTAAATATACTAAATGCCACTGAATCATCCATTTTAAAATGATTTAAATGGTGAATTTTGTTATAGGCATTTTACCACAATTAAAAAAAAAAAAAAAAGATCTTGGATGCATCAGACCAAATCTGAATTGGGCTACTGTATGCAATGTAAGGTGATGCTCAGACTATTATCTATAAGAATGAGCAGAAAAGGCAAGAACCTGCTGGAGCTTTACTTGAGGGTGGCCGCTGACTGTTGTCACTGAAGGACACTGCGAGAGAAAGTGTATTTGTTTCTAATACCAGGTATATAGGGCTGGATGGAGGGATGGATGGATAGACAGACAGACAGACAGACAGACAGATAGATGATAGGTAGGTAGGTAAATAGATAGATAGATAGATAGATAGATAGATAGATAGATAGATGATACATAGATAGATACATAGATACATAGACAGATATAGATAAATGTAGATGAATCTTCCGAACAAGGTGTGACATTCACAGAGGCAGAAAGCTACCTAGAGGTGGCCTTCTAGGTACATTTGATCGAATGAATGAATGAGAAGCTTCATCTCTAAATACTGAGCGAGCTCTAAGCACACTTGAGACATTTATCTGCCACAATCTTAATGTATATACCTGAATATGTATTTTTCAGGAATTGTGATTTAGAGACATAAGTTGGGTTTTTTATTTGTTTGCTTGTTTTTGTATCAGACTTTCCGACTCATTAGCTGTGTGATCTTGGATAAGTTATTGGACATGCAGAAGTCCCAGTTTCCTTCTCCGAAAAAAAAAAAAGGGGGACTAGTACCTCTGAAGTGGGTTGCATTGAGGATGAGACACTTGCTACTACTGGTGCGGTATGGGAACCAGCGGTGGCAGCAGTGTCACCGGGAAGCTTATTACAAATCAAAATCTCAGTCCCCATCAGAAGCCTGAATAGAATCTGTGTTTTAGTAAGCCCTCAGGAGATGTATATGCACATTCCAGTTTGAGCCACACTTGACCAAATGGTATAATATGTACTAAATTGTTCAGCACAGCGCCTGGCCTGTTTCAGAAAGCTCAGCAAAAGGTTGTTCATTTATCTAACAATGTTTATTGATCCCCTACCACGGGGCCAAGAACTGGTCTAAGCATTGGGAATACTTCGGTAAATAAAACTGTCAAGGATCCCAAACTCCTGGAGTTTAGGGGAGGAGACGGATAATAATCAGATAGGCAAATAAATATGTAACAGCAAAGATTATATTATTGTTAATAGAGCCATTTAGAGTCACAGCCAGTCGAGTTCAATCCAATTAAATAAATATGTATTAAGCAACTAGTATGGACATGGCACCTCACAGGTATCTGTAGGGGATTGAAAGAGGCCAGATCTCCTTCCTATTAGAACAGAGTTATTCCCAAAGCACCAGGCTGATTTCTTACTTAAATTGAAAAGTAAATAGTTCACTTAGGCCAGAAACAACAGGAAATCACCATGTCACTTTATAAGAAACATTACTCTAAGGACACATCTGGGGTTTACATTCCAGCTGTCAGTGTGCACACCAAACTATTGATTAAACATATTATTTTCTTCACAGTATATGGGGATCACAGAGTCCTCTAAGCAGGAGGGAGCTTGGCAGAATTAGTGAGTAATGTCCATTTCCCAAGGATTCATGAGGAAGGAGAATTCATGGCCCAATGGTCTTGCTCACACCACTAACCTCATCTGACCACTAGTCCCTTTTGATTGGGTCCAAGTTCATTGTAGAAATAGGGCGCTAATTGTTGAGAACCTATGCACCTGTACATACATACGAACGCACACAAGCATAAACATTCTGTAAATGTGCAAAAGTGAACACATACTTTAGATGGTTTAGGGTGAATGCAGAATGTCACAGATTAAAGAGAACTTTGAAGATTCTTGGCGATGGGAATCTCCATGTGCTTTACCCATTTTCTGATCCCATAGCATAGGAACTTCTGATGTCTTACTCCCTTTTTGATCCTGCAGCAGGAGACTCACTGTCTTTTTCACCCATTTTTCTGGCCCTGTAGCATGTGAAATATTTTCTGCCCCAGCCTTTTTCAACCAGCGTTCTGGAAGAGAATTCTTCCAAGCAATTTCTATTAGGTAATAACATAACTTTTCTTTGCTCTTGCCTCCCTCTCAAGGTTAAACTTCTCTCATGGGACTGTGCTTCATGTGGTTATAATGGAGGGGGACACCTGAGGGATCTATAGCGAGAAGGGGGAACATAAATCCCCATGTTTTATCTATTAGAGCCAGGCAGAATTGGTGTAGCCATTCCCACTCAGCCTCTGCCTGGCCAAACTCTAGCCACTTAAGCCAAACACTGCAGTCGTCTCAAAAAGTTCCCTCATGCCTCTTTATCGTCAACCACTCCCTCTCCCTCTGAACCCTAGAAACAACTGATGGTACCTTTGCCTTTTTTCCTGGAAGTCATGAAAGAGGAATCATGCAATATGGAGCCTATTGTATCTAGCACTTTTCTCTTAGCACCATGCTTTTGAAATCCATCCATATTGTTGCATGTATCAGTAATTTCTTCATTTTTATTCCTGAATGCTCCCTTGGTATGGATCTAGCAAATCTTTTTACCACGCATCAGTTGATGGACATTTGTGTTGTGTTCAGGTTTTTGGCTATTACAAAAAAAGCTACGAGGTCCTTAGGTAAACATGTGTTTTCATTTTTCTTGGGTAAACATCAAGGAATAGGTCATAGAGTAAGTGTATGTTTCACTTGATTGTTTTCCCAAGATGGCTGCACCATTGTACATTCGCATCACCAGCTCCAGTCATTCTGCACCATTGCTTGCACTCTGTCTCATCTGCTATATTCCCCATCCTAGTAGGTGTGTGGTGCTTGCTTATTTAGGTTTGACTTTGTATTTCCCTAACGACTAATGATATTGCACATATCTCTGTGTTGTTATTAAGGATAGTTTGTTGGTTTTGTTTATCTATGTGCCTAGAACAGTGTCAGTGCATAGGAAGTGCTCCATAAAAGATTTGTTGAATAAATGAATGACCTGTAATTCCTTGACCGCAAGGAATTTACAGCCTCATCCATGGGGCAAAACATGAGGTGCTAATAGATTAAATTCAGACTTCTGAGACAGATCTGGGTTCGAATACAGGCTCTTTCCAAACGACTATTTATAGGACCTTGATAAAGTACCTTACTTCTCAACATCATTATTTTCTATATCTGTACACTTGAAAAAAAAAAAAAAAAAAAACAACTATTCCGATGACTTGTCATGAAACTGTGAGAAAATAAATATAACTCATACTGTGTGCATAGTACACCATTAATGAAACAGTAGCTGCTATGATTATTTTGTTAATAATTAAAAAAAAAATGTTAAAAAATAAAATAAAATAAAAGGTAGCATCTGGAGTTTAATTTGAAAACAAAACAAAACATAAAACAACAAAAAATAATAATATGAATCACAAACAACCAATGGTACACCATTACACAGAAATAATAGTGCAATAGGACTTAAAGAAGAGAGAGCTTCGTGTGAGCTGAAGAACTAAGAAATATTTTCAGAGATGCAAAATCCGTGCTGAGTTTAGTAGTAAAGACAGAAATGACGCTGGCTCAGAGCTTGCTAAGTGCCAAGTGCTAAAGTGCTTAATCCACTAAGTTCCCTACTTTTCTGGTAGGTTCCCATTATTGCCATTTTGAGGATGAGGAAACTGAGGCTCGGAAAGTTTGAGCAGCGTGCCCAATATGTCTTGGATCATATGTGGCTAGGCCGATCCAAAGAGATTGTCAAGCTCTTGGGTTTCATGGGTGTGTCCATTGTGGGGGGCCAGGAAGTGAGGAAAGGGGTCTGGATCTGAGCCTCCACTTTTTCTTTGAACATAGCAGATGTGTTTGAAGGCGTCTTATGTTTTGGACTTTCAAGCAAGTTTTCACAGATAAATGGCTTCTGATATTTTATAAAATGTGGAAAGCCTTGAACTGCATTACTCTGTCTTGCTACATGGCAACACAAGACTAATACTTAGTGTATCTAAAATACCTCTCCCTTCCCTTTACAAACAATGGGATGTCTAATCAACAGGATCTTTTCTTGGTGCGCTTTCTATTTGCTGTGTGTAATGTGTTTTGTATGTTTACTGCCCTGCTTTGAATGTAGTTGAATTTTTCCACAAGTATCCTATTCAAACCTCAAGGGAGGCACCATTCTTCTGTGGCAGGTGGGGCTGTGCACTCCTACGCCCCCCTTTTCCCCCTCTTCATCCCTTTTGTGATTTTATAGAAGCTGAAATGGGTCTTACCAAGCATCTGGCTTGCCTTCCCTGGGCTTTTCATTTTCCTATCAGTGAAAGGCAGCCTGCGGGAGAAAGACCTTCCTCCCTCATCAAACATCCTTCTTCAGCACTCAGCCACCTCCTCCCCATCTTTGGGAGCACTTTTCTCCGAATGTTTAGGGCTATTATAATAGACTCCCATCAGAGAGTCTGAATAGGGAACTCATTAGCTTTGTGTGCCTGCATATGTCCAAAGAGAGTTTATGTGTAATCCCCACAATTTCCTTTTGTTTGTCCTTTATGTTGCATTCTCTTTGACTGGGGTTGATTACACTGGAATCATTAACTCACACAGAACTGGAAATTACCCTCTAGGGAATCATCCAGCCCAGACCCCAGGGAGGCGCGACATAATACTTCCTCTCCATATCCAATGGCTCTGTTTCTAATTAACGATAGTCTTGATGCTGTTTTTAGAGGTTCTTCTTACTTCACTTACAACATCAGCTCCTTAAGGAAAAAGAGCTGCTTAAAACCTTTCTCAGGAGTTTAAATTCCTATTGTTCCTTTTCAGCTTCTTACTGAATTTTGGACTAGCCCATACTCTGTGAGTTGCCATCAGAAAGTCTAAGGGTGCCATCACTTTTTTTTATTAACCTTGACTTCTTTTAAAATATTTGTTTAATATTTTAAAGAATACATGCAGTAGTTCCACGTTCAGCATATCGCATTAAAGATTCTCTTATTCAAGCTCAGATTTTTTTTTTCCCCCTGAGAGTCAAGAATTTAAATTATAATTTTAAATTCCCTAGGGCAAAAGCCATGGCAACGGCCTGGCCCATGGTAGGTTCTCAATTATTGGAAACATCCCTTCTCTTTCTGTTGGAGTTCTAAGATGTCACCATTTTGCTGTTTGAATGGAATTATTTGGGGGAAGTGCTGTAGACATTGAAATGACCCAAATACAGAGAAAAAAACAATGTCAGGGTGACTCAGACATGAAACTGTGAGGCTTGGATTCAGGACGAAAAAATGATTTGAATGGAGACTTGAGATCATAGCCTGGTGCTAATGCTCTTACTTCTATTTCTGTTACTTCTGTGGTTTTACGACTGTTTCTGTGCTGACTCATTGACAGTAACTAAATACCACATACACACTGCTAGCTCTTCACGTGCATCATTTCACTTTGTTTCTTCAAAAGTCACCATTAACTCCATTTTAAAAATGAGGCAAATTAGGCTTGATAAGCTTAAGTGAATTGACCAAGATCACAAGAAAGAAAGTAATAAAGCCAAGATTTGAACCAACATAGTCTAACTCCAGGACCTGTCCTTGTCATGCATCTGCCTCACCCCACCTGACCACCCCGTGTGCTCCCTTCCCTCCTCCCCACCTGCCCCCTTGCTCTATATACCAGTGAGAGTTCATTATGCCAGGCTTCAAATTTGAATGGGTTGTGGGAGTGAAAAAGAATGTGACCATAATGTGAAACTATTGTTGGTTTTCATTGGTCAGAAATAGAAGGGTTAAGTGGTCATGTAATGTTTGAGGCAAAAAGAAAAAATTGAGGGAAGAACATGGGAACTTGGATGCTAGTTCTTATGGTCACTTATCACCTTCTAGGCACTACAAGTTATGGGGAAAAACCATTGAGCAAAGCTATATCTCTGTCCTCAAGGATCGTATCATTTAGCTGGGAAAATGGGCAGTCGAAGGTTGATAATACAGAAATACTTGCTATGACTGGGTACTTGGGACATTGAGAGCCCAGAGGGGTCCACCTAATTGTAGAGATGGTGGAAAACTTTCCAGAAGGAGTTAAATCTGGGCTGATTATGTGAAGAATGAATGTAAGGCAGGTACGCTAGAGAGGATGGTGAATGTGAAGGCACCCATCCAGGAAAAGGAAACACTACAGGAAATGTCTCTGAGCTTTTCTCCAAGTTCAAAGTATATGTGGTCATCTGCAAAATGAGGTCCGGAATGGAAATGTCTAATGTCAATAAAGCAAAACACATAGTACACTCTAGCAAACTGTAGGTGCTCTGTAAATATCACTGCCCCTTCTTGTAATAATGTCTAATAAACTGGCCCTTGATGGATGAGGACTTCTGTTATAACTAATAGTAGGATTGGGGGAGGCTTATTCTTGTTAGCTATTGCTGCATAATAAACCACCCCAAATATTGTAGTGTAAAACAATCAACCATTGTATTATGCTTATGGATCCTATTGGTCAAGAATTCAGCCCAGATACTCATACAGATTGATAAATTTAGTTGATTGGTGGTTAAAATATAGTGTCAGCATGGAGACAGACAACCATACTTGGGTTTCAGTCTCAGCCCTACTGTCTACCAACTATGTCACCTCCGCTGTAAGCCTCTGTTTCATCATCTGTAAAATGGGAATGAGAAGAGTAACCATCTTTACATTGTCATTTTAAGGATTAAATGAGCAAGGAGCTAACTATGTAAATCCCGTAGCGTAGTGCCTGACAAGCGGTAAGTATCCAGTAATTGTCCACTATTTTTATTATTTTTTAAATTCAGCCAGAATATAATGGAAATAGCTGGTCTTTGCTTTGGGCTCTTCTCTGGGAAGACTTGAATAGTCGGAGGATAATAGCATCTAAAGGCTTGTTTTCCTCTGGTATGTCTGGGATCTGAGCAGAGTGTCTCCAAGTCTTGGCTTAACTGGAATTGTGGACCAGATGATGTGTATGTGGGCCTCACCCTGTGGCTAAGGGAGCATGTGAGGTGGAAAATATTTTGTGGAACTTTTGGAAATTAAAATCTGTTAAAAGACCATCATCCCAGGAAGGAAGTTTCCTTAAAACAAACAAAAAACAAAGCACACAGTCTGAATAGATTTACGTGCCATAGTCTATTTATACAAGCATAGGACCTGGCAACCATACTAACTAGGATTTCCTTGAGAGCAGGTGTGTTTTAGTTGCCATTGCACTTCTAGTGTCTATTACAGTGGCTGATACATAACAGGTGCCCTATAGACATCTGTTGAACAAGCAGATAAATTCATTCAAGCTCTGCTGAAAGAAGGTCAATTAGTGAAACTATGTATAAAATACTATATCATCTTTCCCAGAAATTCTAAAGAAAAACAAAAACAAAAAACAAAAATATGGCCTGACTTGAGTATAGTTTTCTCTTCAAAAGGAGTCACTAATGGTGGCATTTCAAATATTGTGATATCAGGGTAGAAAAAGAAAAATATTTATGAACAAAAGACTTTCCCGATAGTTCTCTCCCTCAAGATCCTATCATTTTTCTTAGGAGGGCTTACTGTGGCACAGAAAAACAATATAATTTCCACCTAAACAATGAGGTACTTGCATTGGTTTGTGCTGTTGCTTTGTCTTAGGAGATTCACTATATACTTAAGAATGGAGAGCCCCTGGCTGGAAACCACTTTGGCCAATGATTCATTATGTGACCTTGAACCCAAGGCGTGACTTGGACATCAGCTTCCTCCTCACTTAGCACAGCTTACAGCTAGACGACACAGCCACGGATGAGAAAAATTTTCTTCTAAAGGGACAACACAGAGAGTTTTACGCAAATAATGTATGATGACCCCAAACACCTTCTCCCTGTGACTAAACACTCCCTTGACTGTAAGTCATGTCTCCCTGGAAGATGCATTTTCCCTCTCAGACAATCAGAATATACATATAGTAATCTGTGCCTTCAGTGCATAGCAGCTGGGAGAATTTGGTGCCAATAACTTGTTTTTTGTTTTTTTTTTTTTCGTTTTTTTTCATTTGCTAATATCATTTGGCTTTCTCCTCAAATGAAATTTAAAATGAAACAGTTTGGCAATCCACATTAGCGCCGTCTAGCAATAGTCCCATGTTGGTTCCACTGCAGTTTGATAATTTACAGACTCATTGGGCTGAAAGGGACTTGGCAAGCTTGTCTAATTCAATGGTTCTTAAAACTGGCAGAACATCAACATTTAATGGGAACCTCTAAAAAATACAGATTCCTGGGCACTGAGCCCTACTGATCAGGAGGTTAGAACCTGCACACGTGGGACCTAGAAATTCTAATCTTTACAAAATTTCCCAAATGATTCTGATGATAAGCTAGGATTGGAAATCACTGCTTTAATCTATATCTCATCTTCAGCTGAAATAATGAGAGAAGTTTTGTTTGCGTTTTTGTTCTTTCTTTCTTTCTTTCTTTCTTTCTTTCTTTCTTTCTTTCTTTCTTTCTTTCTTTCTTTCTTTTTTTCTTCTGAGTAAAGACTATGCTGCAGTAAACCCCCTCAACCCCCCCGCTGTAATTGTCAGACCTCTCATGAGTAGCCAGGATGCGCTGGGACCAATTTTAGAGACAAGAGGCTAGAAGAGGTCCTTCAAAGCACAGGTGCTTCCAGAAGCTTGCCCTCAGCAATATTTCATCTTCCGTAAGTCCCTGACAGTGAGGTCCCTTTCCCTCCCTTCTAAACTCTAATCTAGTTTTAAATTTGCTGATTCCATTGGACTTTGGTTCTTTCCCTAAAGCAAGGATTTTATCCAACTTTGCTAATGTCCATCTCTCTTAACATTATCCCTCTTTCATCTCAGACATCACAGATTAAAAGAAAATGCATGAGATTATAATATTTCCCTATTTAAAACTCTGCAATGATTTCTCAGTTAGTGAAGAAAACACAGACTTCTTACCGTGTTCCCGAGTCCTGTATGACCTTGCTCCTGCTGGCCTTTTTGACTGCCATCACATCTCGTTTTCCATCGTGTTCTCTCACTTCACAATCTTCATTCTGTGTTGAGAACATAAAGCTTCCTGCCTATGGACTTTGATTTTTATGATTTTGCTCTGCCTTGCATATTTTTCATATAATATTTCTCTAATATAATATATCTAATATATCTCTTAGTCCAATCGTAAGCCCAGATCTAGCCTATCACCTCCTCAGAGAGGACGTCCCTGACCAGTCTCTTTTATATCTCTTCACATCTTGTCATGCTCCAGTTTATCACCAGACATACTTCCTTTGCAGCAACAGTCAGACGCTGTTATGCTTCATTTCTTAATGTGTCTATTTCCGATGGTCCATCACCCTGTTAGAATATATGCTTCCTGAGGGCAGAGATTCTGCCCCTCTTCTCTACTGCAGAATCTCTGGTTCTTAGCACAAGCCTTGGTTCAAAGCAGGCATTCAATACATATTTGTTGAGTGAGTAACCTAGTGTTGTGGGTTTCCCCAATGATCAGGCTTTGCTGAAATGGGAAGCAGCTTCTTCTCCAATTTGCAGTGTCATAAGAAACTCTACTTTTTTAGTACAGCTGGTCAACTTAAGGGTTCCAATTGTATGTGGTCATAGTGGCTCATAACTTAATGTAATCGTCTTACTAACTAAATTGAATCCTTACCTCTCCTACATAAGGTCCCATTCTTCTTATACTGACTTCAGGGGGGGAAAAATCCAATGGCAGATATACAGTGTATTATGCATAACTTACTATTAGTAAATGCCACTCTTGGCTTGGAGCGTCAAAGTCACCATAGCAATTGGATGAACCACCTAATGAAGATGTATTACCATTTCATTATTTGTACACAGCAAACATATATTTTTATGAACTAGCTAGTCTGGAAGCATTTAGAAAGTTTTTAACCTTTTCGTAGTGATGTTTATATGATTATAAACTTGAAACATGACTTTGTGGAAAAAGCACTGGGTGGAATCATGGCTTGGAGTTGGTATTTCACTATGTGTGTTACTGGCAATATTATGGCATGTGTCTGAGCCTAAATTTCTTCCTCAATAAAATGGAGATAAAACCTAATCCACAGAGTTATTGTGATATTCACCATCCAAATAAGATTCTCTGTGTGGATATGTTATATGAGCACCAAAACTTTATTTAACTTAAGAACACATTGTATGAATGGAAGTCACTAGTCATTCATGTCAAATGACTTATTGAACACATGTACATGTAATCTTTCTGCTAAGTGCCAGAGACACAGTGAACAAAACAGGCATGCCTAAGTCCTCACGGAGCTTTCAGTCTAAGAAAGAGACAAATGTTAAGTATTCCTATAAAGGTAAGCATTATGAAGGAATATTATATACGGTTATCAAAGAGACTTAATATTGATTTACTTATCAATAAATAATGACATAGTTATAAAATTGATATTGTCTTAGGATAATCCTCTATTATGTCAACATTACCCTATTCCATTCTCATTCTCTAAGGAGATGAAAAGAAGTAGTTGACATCTGAAACAGCGAATAGCAGTGTGCACCGAATAATATCTAATATGTTAGAATTGTTTCTAAGTCCAGATTATTAATATAGTTCATGGAAGACTGTAAAACAAAGGAATTTCTTTTAGAGAAAATATATGTATGAATTCCCAGTCCCATCTGCATTTGTACAAACGTTGGAATTTTAACCTTATTAATTTTAAATTTTACACTCACCTTTTGTTCTTCCTTAATGGTATCTATTTTCTAAAGAAGCTCATATCGTTTATTTCTCCATTTATTTACCATCACCATAGTCTTCGACAAGAGGTTTTAATCTTTATAATTAATGTCTATGTTTTTAGTATTTTTTCCTATCTAAATGGTATCTCCTTTGCGGTACCACTTGGTCAGTGTATATAAGTCATAAAAGTAATTTGAAATTTGACTACACGATGCTTGACAAAAATGCCTACACAAAATCAGAAGACAAATAATAAATGGAGAAATTACTCAGAGCACATAATACAGAGAAATGGCTGATTTTATTAATATGCAAAGAGATCTTAAAAAATCAATAAGAGAATGATAAATGACCTAATAGAAAAATGGGCAAAGAAGATGAACAGACAGTACTCAGAGAGAATCATATGAATGGCCAATAAACATGAAAAAGAGCCCAATATCACACATAATGAGGGAAGTCAAATTAAAACTTTAATGAAGTGCTATTTGTCACCTACCAGAATGGTATAGATCAGAGTTTGATATCGGAGTTTGATATTGATAATGATTGAGAACACCAATCTCACATTAACTATTGAGGAGATTGTAAATTTGTAAAAAATATAATATGTAGGAAAAAAAGAGGTCAATCTGGCTTTATCAAAACCTTAAAAGTACATACCCTTTTACAGAGTAATTCCATTTGTTAGATTATACCTTACAAATATACTCACATTATATCTTGCAAATATACTCAGCATTGTGTGTGGTTTAAAAAAAAAATCTGTAAACAAGAATAGTGCCCATCAACAGAAGTCTAGTTAATTAAATTTTCGACCATAATAATATGCACTGGGCTCTTTAAGAGAGTGTCAGCTAGTAGCACACCTTTCTCTTTCCTGAGTCCAGAATCAACTGAAAAATAAGACAAAAAATAGCATATGTGGAGATCAAAATATCTCCTTTAGAAAACCAATAAAGGCTATGTTAGAGAATGTGGCTGATATCTACGGGCAAGTTGGCTTCCTAGAACCCACTGGACCATTACTGGACGGTTACTGCTCCTTTTGGGACACTTCCCAGGGCATGCTCCCTGGGGCAGCACTTTCTAAACCTAAGAAAGGAAGCTGACACAAGTATGTGCAATTCATTCTTTTCAAATTGACCAATCAGAGAAGTGGTCCCATTTTGGTAAAACCAAAACCAAACAAAACAAAACACCTAGGTCTACAAAGCATACCTGACTAACTCAAATTCTTCTGGAAAGGTGACCAGCTACTATTAATTGGTTAAATTTGTGGACAGTAACTAGATGAAAGACCTGGGGCAACTATTATTATTCGTTTTACATCTGCAGTATTCTCCAGATTTGTTTTTATTTTGTGCATGTATTATTTATAATAATAAGAGTAAAACCACTATAAAGCATTTGTCAGTGCCTGATGTTGCTACTGATTAAAAAAAGCAAATTCATTTTCACTCACTCCAAACCACCTTACCAACCTTGTTTCCATCTAACACCTAGATGTGAAGTCTGACTACCACCATATATTTACATTACCCCTGCCAAGGTTATTTGATCAGCTAAGAAAAAATCCCGCATCAACCTGCCTGTCAGAAAAACTCAGTCTAAGAAGTCACACTGCTATATACTTTTGGGCAAGAAGACTGAGAGAGCAGTTCTCAGGGATGACATAGCTGAATCTATCAATCACTTTACAAATACCTTTTAACCTGGCAATTCTAGTGTTGGGAATTTATCCTAAAGCAATCATCACAGATGTGAATAAAGACTTCGTTTCTAAGACGTTCATTGGAATACTGTTTTTAATCCCAATGACGCTGTTAATATTAAATGTCCAACATTAGGAAATTGGTTAACTAAGGTATGAGACATCCATTCAAAGGAAAACTTGCAGTCATTACAATGAGAGAAGAATGTACTGTGACCTGAAAAGATGTTCAAACCCAGCCTGAAGTGGAAAATACATAGGTACAAACATGGTGTAAAATGTACATTTATTTTTGTATATAAAATCTAAATAGAAAAAGATGTAAAACACATATTAAACTATCAATGGCAGTTATCTCTGCATGATAGCGATCTAATTTTCATTTTATTTACTTTAATGGCTATATTTTGTCAAATTTCTCTAATAAACATGTATTACTCTTTTACTAGAGGGAATTAAGCATTTTTTACCATATATGATATGTATATCATATACCAATTTCAAGACTCAGCCAGGGAGTCATCTATTACGGGAAGTCTTTCCATGTCTCCTTGCTGTAATTATTTCTTACTTCCCTAGACTCTCCCTCCACTTGTGTTCAGACCTTCTTGCTATGTGCATGACTCCTATCCTAGGCTGAAAACTCCATGGTGGTAGGGACAAGGCTTATCTAATAGGGAAACCCTCATAGCTCCCAAGAGCAGTGCAAGGAACATGTATTCACCATAACTGCTTGTTGACCTGAGTGAAGTTACCAATATTGGGTTTTTGTTAAAAAGACTACAAAATTATTGATGGCAAAACAATAGATTACAGGCCACCTGAGCTACTGAATAAACCCACTGGGAGAAAAAAGAAAAACTGTTACTTTGAAGAGTTGTTCAGCTTCTGCTGAGTGTGATTACATTTGAATGGACACTGCCAAACGGAAGTGCAAGAAAGCACTCAGAAGGGCAGTGGCAGGGCAGAGAAAAATCAGGTATCAATGAGGACAGGTTCACTATGGAGAAAGTTCTGAATGCCCCATCAATCCAAGCCTTGTACAAGTCTGGAGTTACCAATAAAAAGCCCACTAATCTAGAACTGCTCTCATTCTTGCTCTTTGGGAGAGTAAATGCTGCAAGATGAGCCCTGGCAGTTTCATGCCTCTCTAGGACTTGTTAAATTTCTCTCTCCCTCTTCTCTTACCTTCTGAAATCATAAGCGCTGATGTTTTATGTTTCGGCTTGTAAATGAAGCCTGTTATTATCATTGAGATAGTGTTTTTATGGCATAAATAATGAGCTCAAACAGGGGAAGCAGCGTTGGGTGGAATTACTGTCTGAGCTGAGATGGAAATAATCAATATGTCCTCACTTACAAATCTCATCTGCATGTCAACTCCATCCTGCTGGCTGTCTCCCTACAGATTCATTTCACAGGAGGCCCAATAAAACACATGGGTGGCATTGATCTGTTTTATTCATAGCCAGAGATAGAAATGCATCATTTGAAATTAATAGGAGGGCTGTGTTTATAACCTGATTCAGAATGAGTAGCCTGTAGTGCAGACCGTTAAGAAAGGACTCATCCACCATAGAGAGAGATGAGCCCAGGAACGAAGAATCAGGGACTTTTGTTTGAATTCCTCTGTGATGTCATCGCTGTTATCACACGTCAATATTTTGCAACCTGAAATCTACATTCACTCATTAGAACAGTTTCTTACATCAACCCAGTTTGCAATGATCCATTTCCAGATGTTTTCCCCAATTCTACCTGCCTTTTTTCCCCTTTAATTCTATGCAAAATGAATACTAAGACATAATGTTACAGAAATGGAAAGGAAACTTAGAAATCTATTTCAATATTGGTCCTAATTGTTATATATATCCCACATTATAGTGGTCAGCCACTCTGATTGACTATTTCCAGATGAGGAAAATACACTATTTTATAATACAGCCCCATTTGAAAAACAAAAACAAAAACACAACACAGTTTAGAAAACTTTTTTTTTTTAAGAAAGTTGTACTAAAAAAGCATTCCCTTGGTATTTCTAAGGGAGATAGTTCTATTCCCTGAGGTCACCCAGAGTAACCCACAGCATTCCTTGTCTAATAGCATTTTAAGAAGACACAGAATAAAGAACCAATCCTTAAGTGGCCTATAATGGCCTAAATGACAGTCTTGCTCGCCTCTTTGGTCTATCATGTATTATTCTGTATCCATACTATCAGTTCTTAAAAAATATCATGCTCACTATTGCCTAGATCCCCCCTCACTGTTTGCTCAGTAGGTCTGAAGAGCACCTACTCACTCTTCAGACCTCCAATCAAATGTCCTCTCTTTGGGAAAGATTTTAATGGTTCCCCCGGCTAGATCAAATCCCTCTGTCAGATACTTTAATCCTATCAAATATATTCCTTTATAACGCATATTGCATTTTAACTAAATGTTTTACTTTGAGATAAGTATAAATTCATATGCCGTTATAAGAAATAATGCAGTGAGGTTCTGTGTGCTCTTTTCCCCATAGGTAACCTCTGGCAAAACTACAGTGCATTATAACAACCAGGATATTGATATTGATACACTCCATTGATCTTTTCTATATTTCCCCAATTTTACATATACATGGGTGTGTATGTTCAGTCCTGTGCAATTTTATCACATATGTAGGTGCAAGTATCCATCACAGCCAAGACAGATTAGTCCATCACTGAAGAATGCCAGGTGCTGCCCTTTTATCATCACACCCACCTCCCTCTCCTCTCACATAACCCTGCGTCATCCCTAACCCCTAGCAACCTCTAATTTGTTTTATCATTTCAAAATGCTATAGGAATGGGATAATTAATTATGTAGCTTTTGGGGGGGGGTTGTTGTTGTTGTTGTTGTTGTTGTTTTTAACTCCCTGGAAATTTAACGAAGTTTTTGCATATACAAAATGTCATTCCTTTTCATTGCTGAGTGGTATTCCACAGTATGGACGTGTCGCAGTTTGTTTAACCATTTATCCCCACTGACCAACAACCAAAGTTTTTGCTTTTGTTTTGGTTTTGTTTTACCCAGTTTTTGGTGATTACAAATAAGCCTTCTGAGAACATTCATGTATAAACAAATGTTTTCATTTTTGTGAAAAAAAGTGCACAAGAAGGCAATTACTAGGTTGTATTCCTATTGCATTTTATCATTATATATTTGAGCTGTTGAATCCACATACAGCTGTGTGGACCACTTGGCTGTGGGCTTCATAATAGCAAAAGACTAAATCATTTTTCTCTCTGGCACCTAGCACATTGTCTGTCACTTAACCGTTATTAAATAAATGATATAGCATATGTAGGTGTATTTCTTAGCACTCTCATAACTGATGGAGAGATTGACCTCGAGCCCACATTTTTCAGTCCCACAAGCCCCACTAGGTTTCTTGGGTTGCACCTTTCTTTTTGGGGGCTTCTGGGGGTCCTGAGATTTTGCAGCTACTAAGAATGCAGAAGGAGGAAGCCTTGTCTAGATGACTTCTGTGATGGTCTTTTTCTACATAATTTATCTTCTCTTCATGGTCTCCTGCTGAAATAATGTGTTGTGTCCTCTTGACTCTAGGGAATTCAATCTGTAGAACTTAAAGAAGGGGAAACAATAAATAAGAAGGAACACCAAAGACCTATTTTTGATAATAGTAACCTCTCATCTGCAAGTTGGCAGAAAATGACCTGAAAGATATGACAGTGAATTAAGACGAGAAGAATATTTTAAAAACAAAAAAATTGCATCTCATTTTTTTTTCTCTGTGATCCTGTCAACAATAACATTCCTAAAATAGGCTTTCTAGAGAAGTTCACTACCTGGGGAGACCTGAGTTTCTTTCATAATTTTGCGTTACCTTGGTTGGGTAAATCCATATCGTAGAGACTTAGCTTCACAATAAAATAAATGGTGATAATAATTCCTAAGAAGGTCATGTGAAATAAGGCATGGAAAGGTAATTTTACAATCATAAAGCACTGTGTAAATGTATAAGCATATTTTGGCCCATTAGAGGCTAAAATCATGCTCCTACAGCACTTCCATTTTAATATAGTTCAAAAGACTCAAAGTGGGCAACTGCTGTGGTGTAGGCACTAAGGATAATTGTGTGTGTGCGGTTAGGGTGGAGTCGGTATGATGTTAGAGGCCCTGTGCTAGTCTGTCAAAATAGGAATAAAGAATTGTAGTAGGGTAGTGACATCTGGAAAAAACGTGCAACAGAAACCCAGAGGGACACCTAATTCAACTTGAGGAGAATGAGGGAAGACTCTGGGCATAAGGGGAAGCTCTTTGAAGAAGATACTTGAGTGGGTATCAAGAAGAGGTGACGTATAAACCATTAAAGATAGAGGAAGGGGATTAAAGCAAAGTGGCATTAGAAGATCAAAGGCATAAAAATATGAAAAGGCATTAAGAATAATTGAATTTGATGGAAGAGTATGTTAAGAAATTAGGCAATGTATGGAAGGGTAGGTTTGGGCCACAGTACAAAGGACCAATAAATTTAGATGGAGAATTTGGGCCTTTAACCTGTTGGCCAAAAGAGCCATTAAAGAATTTTGAGCAGGGACACCACATGAGGAGTTGTGCTGAGGAGGTGATTATGGCAGCAGAAAGGGTTGGAGATAAAGAAGCTAGATGAATACTGTTGGCCAACGAATGAAATGCATAGGCAAAGTAAGAAGTCTGTGCTACAAGCAGGGTAGAATCTTCAGGAGGAGAGTGGAGAAGGTGAGGCAGGAAAGTTAGGCAAGAACAACCCGTGAAGTGCCTAACAGGTGACATTAAGTTACGAGCATGAATTCCACAGACAGCTGTAACTCCGCTTAAATTCTCATTCTTCCACTCACTTGCTGTGTAACCTTAGGCAAGTGAGATATCCTCTAGATGCCTTAGCGTCCTCATCTGTAAAGCGAGATCAATGATACAGAATCGGATCCAAAACAGATTCCTATGTCTCAACAAATGTTAGTTTTATTGTTATTATTATTATTATTGAATTATTATCCAGGAACTTAAATTTTATCTTGTGTGCCAGGAAGGCCATAAAGGGTATTGTACTTTAGATATATTGCCTTACCAAAAATGTGGAGAGTAGATTTGAAGGAGATAAGACTGACAACACAGTGACCAGTTAGGAAACAATTTCAATAACCCAGGAAAGAGACAATGAAAACCTGAGATAGTGGAGGGGTCTTGCAGTAAACCTCCTGTAGCATCCTCGTGACTTAGAAATGCATCCAGCGCATTCATCAAAATAACTGAGGATGAATGAATGAATTGGAAAATCTGAAAAACTTCCAGAGAATGAACTTTTAAAAGTAAAGTGTAATATGCACCCAGAGTTGGTCACATATTATAAATATATAGCTTCATGAATTTTCACAAACTGAACAAACCCATACAACCATCTCCCAAATCAGGAAACAGAAAATTATCTACACTCCTCAATCTTTTCTTTGTGTTCTCTCTGTCACTACCACATCATAAAGAAACCATTGCCCTGACTTCTAACATCATACATTAGATGTGTCTTTAAAAAACAAAACAAAACACAAAAAAACTTTATGTAAATAGAGGCATATAAGTATACCTATAATCATTTGTGTCTCATCTATTTCTTTTGCTCAATATTACATTCATGAGATTGTTTCAAACTTCTGTGTGGAACCCTGGATCTTTCTTTCTTGTAGTTGTATAATATTCCTTTGTATTAATATACCAGAATTAATTTTTCCTATGATGGTCACTTTGATAGTTTCCAGTTTGAGGCTGTGATTGATAATATTTAGATGAGCATTCAAGGACTTGTCTTATGGATAACATATGAATGTATTTCTGCTGAGTGTGTACTTAAGAGTTCAGTTACTGGGTTACAGGTTAGATGTATACTCAACTTTGATAGATACTGACAGTGTTCTAAGGTCTCTGGTCTAATTTAAACTCCCACTGACAGTGAATGAGTATTTTAATTGTTCCACATTCTTAATACTTGATATATTTTTTGGATTATTTTGTTTCTTTTTAATCAGTATGGTATGTGTGATCCACTGGGGTGTTAATTAGTATTTCCCCAATTTCTAATGAAATTGATCGGCTTTCCTTATTTCCTGGCCATATGGCTAACTTCTTTTGTAAAGTAAGAATTCAAGACTTTTGCACATTCTCATATTGCCTGATCTGTCTCTTTTTCCTCTTATTTATTTGTAGATATATTTATTTCTAGGACACTGTAGGAAATCTTTTATTAGATATACACATACCAATTGCCTTCTCCCACAATGATACTGAGTTTGTACTTTTTTATTGCTATCTTTTGGTGAATAGAAGTACTTAATTTCACTACAGATCAATCTATATTTTTCTTTGATAGTTGTTTTATCTTTGTGTTTTAAAAGAAAACTTGACCTAATCCAAGGTGTAAAAAATATTCTCCTATGATTTCCTCAAAAATCTCTATTGTTTCCTCTTCACTTTTAGGTCAGTAATCTATGTGGAATTTAATTTTGTGTAAGGTATGAGGTAGGAGCTAAAGATTTTTTCCCCATGATTTCCAGTTGATCCTCCACCTTTTACTGGCAAGCTCATATTTCCCCCAACACTGTAATGTCGCCAGTATAGGTTATTTGGTAATCGTATTTTTGAAAATATGTTCTCTTCTACTGGTCAGTTTATCTAAAAATCATCATTATTTCGCATGTTTGAGGAAACTGAGACTTTGGACAGTGGCCTGGGTGACATTTGTGCGTTTCTCCCAGAAAGTCCTTAGTTGGCAACAAGCCCTAAAAATTGGCTTTGAACACAATGACAGACAGTTGAAGCTTCTGTGATTTGAACATTCTTGCAATGAGATCTGTTTGAAAGCTGCATGTAAATAGCTGCAATTTCATTTGCAAAATGTGTGAAAATATGTACCTTTAGATTTTTCTGAGAACACATAGGTTAGGTTCATTTTTTTTCATGCATTATTAGGCACGATGTGTTTGTTCTGATGCTTCTTGGAAATCAAAGCTCAGCCTAGTCACAGAGAATAATGGGCAAGTTTGTGGTTTTCAGATATCAGTGTTCCAGTTCAGTGTGAGGCAAGTCACAGAGACACCTAAGAGTTGGGTGCCCAATTTCCTCAGAGTAAATTGAAGCTAATAAAAAATTAATATATATATAAGCACATACATATCTCTCCAAGCTAATTAAAGAACCAATCAATAATTCCTCCAAATAATTATAAGAATGGAAAAATATGGGTGACAGCACATTAAAATATTAAAAATGCCTTTGCATAAAGATATTATTCTGGTGTGCCGTTTCTCTCTGAGATCATATTTTGTCCTGGGCCCATAAAGTCTTTTACTAAAGGCGATGTGCTATTAAAGAGTAATAAAGATTGTGATGCAGAGAAATTGACAGTTGCCTCTACTTCATCCATACATTTCAAAGGAATTTATTCTAAAATTTCCAAACACAGCCTCCCCACATTTGTGGATTCCTCTTGGCTTCAGGCTGCTCTTGGATGGTACCTAACTTGAAGACGCAATTAAAATAATTACTTTTACATTTGAATCTTTTTTTTTTTTTTTTTTCTGTTATGTTTACTTCTCTCTCTCTCCCCAGAGGCACGTTTTTGAATTAGGAAAATTTGCTTTATGCAGCCAAATTTCCTAATGCAGCCAAATTTCCTTTACAGAGGAAAAAAGGCATGAGATTCCATATGGACACTTAGCATCCTTCTTTCCCCAGCGCAATTCATCTCAATGCAGGAATCTCATGCCCTGCAGCATTAACATTTAAGTGAGGGGAGAGGGATACTTTCTCTTTCTCTATCTCTCTCTCTCTCTCAACTTTTTAATTTGAAATAGAGATTAAAAGGGAATTACAACAATAGTACAAGAATCACAAGAATCCACCAGCTGCCCGCAAATGGTGACATCTTATATAACTCTAATACTATGTTAAACCATGGAGTCACCATTGTTATGACCTTGTTAGTTAGACAGACCTTACTCAGTTTTCAACAGTTTTGAGGTGTGTGTGTGTGTGTCTGTGTGTGTGTGTGTGTGTGTTCATGTGATTTAATCCTGTGTCTAGCACATGTAATTATCACTATAATCAAGATAGCTACTGTTCCCATACCACAAAGGTACCACTCCCTGGTGCTGTCCCTTTACTGCGTTTGCCACTTGGGCTGTGGGCATGATAGCTGTCTTTTTCCTGCAAAGATCAAGTTCAAACTCCTCAGCCTATTAGTCAAACCCCTTCAAAAAGAAGGAGTCACTTTGAATTACCAGCACCTAAGGTACGACCTGGTTTACCTCTGGGCAGAGCCACTGTGAGTTCAAAGATTAATGCCCCGGCGTTACTCTCCTCCTAAACGTGCTCTACTGATGTAGGTGAACTTTGACAGAATATTTCTGGACACCCTTACCCTCTCCAGCCCCCTTCATCTCACGCAGGTGGTGTAGCAAAAATATTTTCTAAGAATCTGAAAAATTGGTACAAGTCTGCCACTTTTAGATTTCTTTCTTTCAGTTCTGTCACCTACAACTGGCTAAGTAAGCTGGGCTGGTAGTTTCCTCACAGAGGCCATTTTAAATTCAGTGTAAGGAAGTGGAATTCACATCCTCCCACACAACGTGTTTTGAAGTTTTGTACATCGTTTGATGCTTCCTGAGTATTAATCAAAAAGCACTCTGTAAAAATTCAGCTATTTTTTTCCTCATCTCTATTGCTTGTTCAGATGGGACCATGAGATGTTTTGTCTTGCCTCCACCAAAGGAAAGACAAGTGGTGGGATCACCAAACCCCATCTAAATTCTTAATATCCATCCATGCTTCAGACGTGTTGCTGGGCTCTGGAGACTTAATAGTGGATAAAATAGACACAGTGCCTACCTTCAGAGAACTTACAGTCTAATGAAGTAGTTTCTAGAGCAGTATTCTCATCTGATTATCTCAATATTGAAGTGTCTATTTCAATGTATTCTACACAGTATACGAGGTCGGACAATTAAGTTCACGAACTTTCCACCATGTAAGTGCATTATATTCATTATATATTGAACAGATGGATTCACCAGGATATGAGTCATTGAAGCAACAAATGCCAAATTGAGACATAATAACGAAATATTTTTTTTTTCTTTTTTTCCCCTAAATTCCATTTTGTAATATTTGGAGAAAAGTTGAGGTTTCATAAGAAAATGCCCTCTTTGAGTTTTAAGATGGAAACTTGAAGCCAAAGGCTGAAATTTCTCAGCAGTCTTTCAAAGCAGCTTTACAACCTGCCTTCTTTTTGAGGCTGCATTCAGCTGCAGATACTTGGCTCTGTTCTCTTCCTCATTCTAATTTACAGTGCAACCAATTCAAATAACACGCAAAAAGAAGCGTTGCTAACAAATAAGTATTATCAATTAGCTTGCAAAAGTGGAACCGCAGACAGTTTCTGGCTAAGCGGTCCTAAGAGAGCTGGACAGCCCGCAGGCGGGAACAGTGCTAAACATTGAAGTTTACAACCTCGTTGGGGTGCTCAAGCAAAGAAAATCCACTCTCGATTAGTGGTCCTAAAGCAAACTAATTTTATTTCCCTGTAAACTCATTTGGAAAACAGCATGATTTGGTGGGGAGAACTCTATGGGTGTTGTTAAGGGAAAACTGTCACCTACCCAAAGCTCTCTAGGTTGACTTGTAGTGTTGACCCTAACAAAAGGTTCACTGTGGACAGGTCAGCTGTTCAAAGTTCAGACCGAATGCTCTATTCAAAGCAAATGAGATGTTGTTCTCTTTTTTTTTTTTTTTTTTTTAAAGATTTTATTGGGGAAGGGGAACAGGACTTTACTGGGGAACAATGGTCGAATTGTTGTCCTTTCAATCTTAGTTATCTTAAGAGAACTGCTTATGCCATCCAGCCTTTGATGTGTGTGCTTTCATCCACAGGGCACATAAGCAACTGAGAGTAGATATGCTATCATAACTGTTCCTTGTTGGTTTATTTATCGTGCCTTATACCAAGTGGAGAATGCTGTCTCCTCTGGGTGATACTCGCAGAGCCTCATGGTCAACATGTGTTCTCTTCTCCCTGGCTTCCTCAGTGTATTTTGTGCGTTGCATAGCCCTGTAGCATGCTCTATAAGGCCCTCTGAGATCACACCCTGCGTACACCAACTTCATCTCTCATAATTCTCCTTTCACATATTATATTTCATCCAACTCAGATGCATTGGGATTTCCTTAATATACCATCCCAAACCATGTCCCCTGCCTTTGTCAATGCTGCTTCCTTCTGTATGGAATGTCTTACCTCACCACGTTCAACCAATGAGTGTTCCATTTGCAAAACTCACCCCTTTTTATTTACTGCTCCTATAGAATTGGCTGCCACCCCTTTGATGACCTCCATATTCCCATAGATATACTTTGGTTTTTGTATCTAGGTCATCTTTGTTGCACTTAAAAAAAAGAAAAAGAAAGAAAAAGAAAAAAAGTCTCTGCACTCAGGGCCTGCATTACTGCCTACCTAACAGCAGGCAGGATCGGATATATATGAAAAAGCAATGAATGATGGTAAGGCAGCCTAGCAGTTCAAAACTTTTGTTAGCATTAAAACCTTGGGCAATGAACAGGAATGTGCCAAGCCTCAGTTTCCTCATGTCGGGACCACGGAGGAATAAATGAGAAGAGTGAGATAAAAGAGCCAGTGTATATGGGTATTCAATACTTGTTAGCTCCCTTCCTTTCCCTTCACCTTGAGTTGTGATGACTAAAGCAGAAACTGCATTAAGTAAAGCTAAGTGGCATATTGACCAGAAAGAAATAGAAAGCAGTGTCTGAGGAGTACTGGGTGTGTGATAGTATGTTGCCGAGACAAAATCATCTAGCTATAGAATGGGAAAGAAAAGCCAACGTCTTTTAAAAGATGCATTGTTTTTTTATTTTTATTTTTGGTATGTCTTGATTTCATTGTCAAAGAATGAAAACATCCAGATACTTAAAAAGTTGCCTCTTTGGGCTATACAAATCATTAGGCTATGCCTTTTGAAAATAACAGTACAGATATATTTGGAGGTGTCTGCAAAGGACATTCTGTTCTTAAGCACATCCCCTAACTCGAAGGTTCTGTCTGAGCAACCATGTTTCAACAATGTGACCCACCGCTGTGGACATACTGGCCTGGACCTAACCTAAGCCAAGCTCAATGACAGTCCCTGCCCTGCTGTTACACCTGGGTTGAGACATTCAACTCCCTCTGTACTGGAAGCTAGAAAGAAGAAGATATAAACTCTGGAGTGCTGAGGTGGTCCTCTTTTCAAGTATGCTTAGGAGAGCAGAGAAATCTAATCTGAATTTCACAGACCATTACTTCCATGGGATGCAAATGAGAGTTATGAGAAAGAAATAAAAAGGAGGGGGGTGTGGAAGTGATATGTGTGCTAAATTCTAGTTTAAACAATATCAAGTTTTATCCTTACTAGAGGATTAGTAAGTTACCTTACTAGAGAATGTCTCAAAGCCTATAAACTGGTAATGTGTTTTGTGATTTCCCCCAAGATGTTTATAGCATATATAGTTATTTCCATCTTTTAGATTATGGCAAACCCATGGGGCTAGTTGTCCATGGAACACACGTGGGGATTATGTGAGATGTAGATTCTGAAGGAAATGGGTTTTAATCCTGGTTCCACTAATGACTTTCTTCGTGACCTTGAGTAAAGCAGTGACCTCCCCAAGCCCCCACACTTCATATGTAAATTCAAATCTCCTTTTATGACATCTGTACTTTTACTATCTTCATCAGACTGAATGAATTGTCCCCACCCTTGTGTTTATTGATCAGGGTATGAACAGTGCTATACTCAAGTGGTACCCTCAAAGGGTATTCAAGGAGAGCTCAATGTAGGGACTATGACAATCAGTTTAGTAGGGTTAAGGGACAGCAAAGAGAATTGAGAAAGTATCCCAGTACCAGTGAGAGCAGGGCACTATCAACATCCTTGGGTCTGAAGAGATAAGATGATTGAACAGTTGTAGGACCCTGTGGAGATTAGTTATTAGTACAGAAGAGGGCTACCTACCAAGAACAGTGGCTTCTGTAAGGGATGCAGCTAAGCCACAATGATCTGGAAGGAAGAGACCTGAGGAATAAATACCCTAACCTCATTTCCCCCGTGCCCTCCAGATCTGTTCTCAATACCTCCCATTGGCTGAACCCACAAGAAGCCAGAAGAGAGAGAGTTAAAAACCATACGTCAAAGGAGCTCACTAATTATCGAAAGCAGTCAGCCTCCTGGGGCACAGAGCAGGATAGAAAAGGGTAGGGAGGGGGCGGCCGGTTAGCTCCGTTGGTTAGAGCTCAGTGCTCTTAACAACAAGGTTGCCGGTTCGATCCCCACATGGACCACTGTGAGCTGCACCCTCTACCACTAGTCGATTGAAACAACTACATGACTTGGAGCTGATGGGTCCTGGAAATACACACTTAAATAAATAAAAGTTAAAAAAAAAAAAAAAAACCCCGAAAGAAAGAAAAGGGTAAGAGGTAGAGTAGGTCTGTACGTGCAAACCATTGGCAAGTTGGCAACCAAACTGTTTCATAGATAAATCAAAAGAAAGTGAGTCAAGATGATGACAACTCTTTGGGACAAATGTGAAATCATGCCACTGAAGATGACATCAAAATGAGTCTCTCGGTGTCTCCCAAAGTGTGTCCCACACTGCTAAATATTTTAGAGGGTTTTCCCTAATTTGAGGAAATCAAATATATAAAAGAAGGCCCACTTTGCAGCCTCCCAGTACACAGCCAATCTGAACTTGACTGATCTTGTTACTAAGAGTCAGGCCATCTGAGCAATCTGTTAGCCTGCCTTTCTTGCTGTGTTGGTAATTTTGCAGAAACTGCTGAATTCGCTCTTCTCCTTACAGCAGAGTGTAGACAGAGTAAAGGATGTCTGTTGGTTGTCTATCACCCTCCAGGAATAATCCCTGCCCTCTTCTTTCAACTACTCCCAACCTTCTCACTATGGACAGTTAGAAAAAGGAATACGGGGAAATTATCATTAAGTAACGGTGTATTTGCATTACATGTTGATGCAGGCAGAAAACAATGTCTTTCTTCCCAACTCTGTTATCACACACTGAGACATGCCCTAGCTACAGTCTTTGGTTTGCTGCTCCGGGTTGAGAAATCTTAAGTCAGAGACAGTGCAGTGGCCTGTAGGATGAAAACAGAGACTGGAGAGCTGAGGGAAAATCTCAAAGGTTATTCGAAGAGGGAGAGGGGGAGAGAGAGAGAGAGAGAGAGAGAGAGAGAGAGAGAGAGAGAAAAGCCAAGGGAGGAGAAAGGAAGGCCATAGACAAAGAGAGGAAGAAGAAGAAAAACAACACCAAAATATAGCACAGTTCCCAAAAGTAAAACTTTCGGCTATAAATGTCTGGCTATTTGTTTCCAACACAGTCCCATGATCTAAGAATCCTTTTGCATTTCTCTTTCCATCTAAATTATTATTGAACTGTTGGGCACAATTAATTGTGAATTACACCCAACAAGCGCCTATCATCACCAGCACTGAAAAAAATGTTCACCATATGCCAGATCATAAATGTCTCTTTCCCACAGGAGTGACTTACCTCCGCAAGAATCTATCCATCCCATTCTTAATGATGCTTGCCCCCATTTTTTTAAGGCACTATTTGAAGCAGAGAATGTGGAAAACTACTGCCATAGTCTTGGGAAGACATATTAGAATTGCAAGCAACCTTGACCAATTTGAAAGACAAATTTGTTCTGATACAAAAACATATAATAATAAGGAAAATGGCAGAACATTTTGTACAAAACTCCCCAAATTCCATGCTGGATGAGCCTGGCCATATGCAAAACACCAATGGATAAAAATCTAAGAACCTAAGTAAATATCACAGTATTTAACAATTGCAAAGATAGATCTGGTGCTATGAATATAAATAGGTTGCAAGTGTGTTAAAAAACAAAAAAAGGAAAGGGGAAGCTGGTGCCCTTCAAGTTCAACACCTGATTCATATGCTGTGTTAAAAACTGTTTCTAATTCAGAGATGAACAACTTACACATATAATTAAGAATTTTTAACAGTTTCAAATTTCTTTAGAAAGGGAAGAGCCCCAAATTGAGTATTGAGTGAATTCTTTTGGTCCAAGAATCAAAGATCCCCAACCTTGCTTACTCCTCTCATTTCACTGACTCTGATCTTTACCGGATGGACACACCTGGTTCCCTCTGTCTAAACTCACTTCCTGGACACAATGCCATCACCGTCGTACACTCGTGGCCTCTACCAGGCACAACTGCTCTACTGCCCTCGTCCCAACTCTGTTGCCATCTAAAAGCTCAAGTGGCAATCAATCTCAATAATTCTATATGAAAAAGGAAGATGAAATCCTACCACCAGTTTAATTAAATTGCAGTTGACATTGGAGTCTAAGATAGGTAAGGCCAGACCTTGAACTAATGCACAGAGAGTAGGATGAAGGGGTAGAGAGGGTTAGGGGACAGCCATTCCTGATAACAACCTTTCTCTTAAATGCCAAGGAATGTGTTGTGCCAAACTCATTTGTCTCAATTGATTGAGAAATTAAAAACCAACCATCCAACAATCAAATAAACAAAAATAAGTGTTTTTGTGTTTGTCATAAGAAAACACAGAAAAGAACGAGGTTAATTGATTCATTGACCAACACATCTATCAGTATCCCTAAGATGTATTCACAATTCCTGGCCGGCAGTGTGTCCTTCTTTAATGACAGTGCCCTTCTTAGTCCTATCCCTAATTCCTCTTGCACCTCGCACAGTGCCTGGTGCCTACTATGGGCTGTGACAATTAAGTTCCCGAACTTGTTGCAATGATGTTGCTATCCTTTTATATATATATATATATATATATATATATATATATATATATCAGAGGGATTGTTCATTATGAATGTGTACCAACTGGACAAACAGTTAACCAAGTTTACTATTTGGAAGTGCTGAAAACGCTGTGTGAAAAAGTCAGGCGACCTGAACTTTTCACTAACAATTCATGGCTCTTGCATCACAACAATGCACCAGCTCACATGGCACTGTCTGTGAGGGAATTTTTAGCCAGTAAACAAATAACTGTATTGGAACACCCTCCCTACTCATGTGATTTGGCCCCCAATGACTTCTTTCTTTACCTGAAGAGAAAGGAAATATTGAAAGGAAGATATTTGGATGACATTTAGGACATTAAGGGTAACATGATGACAGCTCTGATGGTCATTCCAGAAAAAGAGTTCCAAAATTGCTTTGAAGGGTGGACTAGGCTGTGGCATCAGTGCATAGCTTCCCAAGGGGCGTACTTCGAAGGTGACCATAGTGATATTCAGCAATGAGGTATGTAGCACTTTTTCTAGGATGAGTTTGAGAACTTTATTTACCTCGTATGTGCTCCATAAATGCTTAATCAATGAAGCCATATTTTCTATTAAAAGCAAATATTTCAATGGAGAAGGATTATGAAAGTTTTACCCTTCATCAGCATATTATCACTGTAATTCTCTCGTAACATTATTGAAAGTGTTAACTAAGATAATGCTCATAAAATTGCTTATAACAAGGACTATATGTTTTAAGTTATTTTATTTCGAGGATTTGCTTTCTATTTATTCCTTTCTAAATCCCTCCTTTAAAGACCACTATTTCTTTTATAAGAGTTGACATTGTCCTTTGTTTTGGATCATAGCTGATGCCTTTTCTACAATATAGGGATATTTGCAATAACTGGAACATTTCTTTTGACAGACTAAAGTGGCCAAAGACAGATAAAAGCCAAGTTTCCCATGTGATGGGCTGACTGTGCCCCCCACCCCAATTCATTTGTTGAAGTCCTAGACCCTGTATTTCAGAATGTGACTAGATTTGGAGATAGGGTCTTTAAAGTGGTAATTAACTTAAAATAAGGTCATTAGGGCATGCCTTTATCCAATGACTCATGTCCTTATAAAAAGAGATTAGGACACAGACACATATGGAGGAAAGACCATGTGAAGACTTAGAGAGAAGAAGGCCATCACCTACAAGTCAGGGAGAGAGTACTCAGAAGAAACCAATGTGGCCGACAGCTTGATCTTAGATATCTAGTCTCCAGAATCGTGAAAAAGTAAATTTCTGTTATTAAGCCACCCCCTATGTGGTGTTTTGTTATGGCAAACTAGCAAACAAATATACCCCAAATTCCCTGAGATGCCAAAGCAGAAAGAGTGGAGAAACAGATTAAAAACATGGCATCCTCACTAGGTTACTGAGTAACTTGGAGAATGATTTCTCAGGACTGAACAGCTAAAACTCCAGACAGACTTACAGCGGGGTCCCAGCTTTACTGTTATCATCAGCAAAGTGACTAATCTCTGGGAACTTCAGTTTCTTCCTCTGTAAAGGAGAAATAAGCAACCTACTTCTTAAAGTTCATGTGAGAATTCATTATAAAAATACATTGTGCTGTACTGAACCGATAGTAAATACTATGAAACAGTCCCTATTATTATTATTGACAGTATTATCGTTATTACTTTATCTCTCAGTGCCTCAGGTTTAATATTTATAAAGCAGGATACCCCTACCCAACTAGCAAGGGTGGTGTGAAGAGCAATGCATTAATGTTGATGAAAGAATATTTCTACATGTGCCAAATGCGGTAGGGGGCTTGGTTTCTCATAAGTACAAGGGATAGCTGCTGTGTCCTTTGTAGAGAATTTAAGGAAATGATACAACTAAATAAAATTTGGTTTCCTTTAACAATGTCGGTGATGAAATAGGTTTGGGGTTTTACTCTCCCACCCACCTCCAGGGTGATAATATAAACTAAAATGAGCCAAATCAAAATGAGATTTTAAAATATTGTTATAATTATATGTTCTTCACATCTTCTGAACACTCAGATAATTCTTAAGCTAAGCAGTTTATAAATTATCTTGTTCGATCTGTAGGCTCACCCTAGAAAATAAGTCTAAAAAGGGAAAGTAAAGTGCCCAGGGTCACAAAGCACACAGCCAGGCATGCATTGGAAACCAGGAAGTTCAACTCTGGAGCCAAACTTGTTTGATACCAGTCCTCATCAAGGTTTAGAAAGAACCATCTTCTTCCCTCTCCCTCCCTGGTCAGTGTACAAACATGAAGGCAGCGTCTCACAGACTTAGCTGGACCCTATATGTAGCCTGCAATCTCCGCAGGATCTGGGTGGCTGTCATTCTCGATGTGTCCTATTTGCACTGGCCCACTGTCTGGATCTCACTCATTAGGTGATTTATGGACCATGTCAGTCTAATTTACTGTCTTAATGCTCCTAGTCAAGGACCATCAAATGTCTTCTAAAGCCTCGTATGTCCTTCAGGAAGAAAGAAGTAGAACTCAAGGATTAGCAGCTTTTGTAATCTTCAGATGAAAGTGTATTGGGCAAAGAATCAACAGACCTGGGCCCGTGGCTCTGCATCTTGTTAGCTGTGTGACTCTGCATATGTCGGTTCCCTCACCTCTATATCACAATAGCTGCTACTCTGTATGGTTGTTGACTGGTTTACAGACGTCTTTTTCTCTGGGTTGTGAGCCCCTTTGAAAATAAAATTGCAGTCCTATACAAAAATCATGTCTGCTTATTTAAGATCATTAGAATTTAGAGGGATGTGTGGCCATTGATTGTCTACAAATATTTGATGAACAAATGCAGTAAGGCATGGAGTTAGACAACATTCTTTTTTTTTTTTTTTTTAATTTATTGAGGTGACAATTGTTAGTAAAATTACATAGATTTCAGGTGTACAATTCTGCATAACATCATCTATAAATCCCATTGTGTGTTCACCACCCAGAGTCAGTTCTCCTTCCATCACCATATATTTGATCCCCCTTACCCTCATCTCCCACCCCGCACCCCCCTTACCCTCTGGTAACCACTAAACTATTGTCTGACAACATTCTTTTAAGACAAGTGCATGAATGGGTTTGTCAGGGCTTTCATGTGCGTGCAAACCTGTGTGTACACATGCATAGGCTTGGGGAATAGACTCAGAATTTCGTCTTATTTTAAGAACTACTGACTAAAAGTATGAATGTGATGCTATATTTTGGAATAACGGGAATGATATCAAGTAAAAGCAGACCCTGGGGATTGAAACGAGCTTAACACAAAACAGTGTTTCAGAAGAAAAGAATAAGATAAAAATTTCTCCTAGGAACAGATACTCTAGAAGGGAAGTAGGTATACTTTTATTTTACAGTCCTGCAGCTTTCGAGATATATATCAGACTCTTGAATCTAAAAGGAAACCTAAAGTTTATCTACTTTGGTTCCTCAATATTCAGTTGAGGAAATAGTAACTCAGAGAGGAGAAGGGACTTGATAAAAATCAAGCAGCCAGTTAAGCTCAAGTTTTCTGATACTTTTTTCCCCGCACCGATTCTTTCTAGGATTTCCCTGCAAACAATGGAACTGTTTCTTTAATGAAATATACAGAATCCCAACATGAAAACCGAGATCATGGAATTTTTCTCTGGAACTGAAACAACCATATTCCTTAAAGCCTGGGGTTTGAAAATCCTAGTTGGAAGTATACTATGCTAATCCATGCTAGCTTTCATACTATTTCCAATGCAAATTAAAAATACAAATAAGTTTAAAAACAAACAAACAAAAAAACTCTTGCACGGTTATTAAATGAATGGATCCTTGTGGAAGACAAATTGAAGGATGTTCCCAATCTAACTCACCATTGAGGACACAGAGGCACAGAATATGCTCCATCCCCCAAAGATTTCCAGCAATATGTCCTTGGTCCCTGCATAAGCTGTCAGAGCAGACAATTGCCTGGATGGATGATGGATGACATTTGTTAGATTTTACTTACCCTCAGCGGTCTTTGGCATGATACATAAAATGTCTGTTTTTTTTGGTTTCTGTCTCAAATCTCTTATTTGCTTATGTAAGGGATGGCATATCTCATGAGGTTTATTATTGTTCAGAGACTCTACTTACTTGGTCTTCCCAGTCTTGTCACCAGATCGGTGATAGGAAAGCCAGACTGGGTCCAGATTCACTGTTGTTTAATAGTACCCAGGGGGATACTGAGTGGGCCAATCTTCAGCGTAGACCAGCCCCTTCCACCGTACTTGTTTGAATCCATTTCAATATTGCCAGTTGCAGGATAAGCAAAAAGCAAGCCTTTATTCTTGTTTAGCACAAGACTGCCTTTTCAAATGATTTTTTCCCACCATCTTATCCAACCCTGCTAAAAACCCTTTAACAGGCCCTCCCTGTCCTCATAAAAAAGTCTAAATTCCTTAGGATGGATGTCAAGGCTCTTCCAGGTCTGTTTCCTACACATACCTTTAGCATCCTTCTCTACCAGTTCTCTAGTTGAAACTTTTCCCAAGCCTCAGTTTCCTCCTCTAAGTTAAGACACTCGCCCCCTTTCACCTCTAGGCCCGAATACTCGTGTGTGCTGTTTTCTCTTCTTGAACATGCATTTCTGCCTTCCCTACCTCCTTCTGCTCTGTAGTCTTAGATTAAATTTCACCTGCCTCAGGAGTCCTTTTCGGACCCCACTAAAACATATTAGTCACCTCCTTTGCACACTTCCCACCACTTTGCTTAACACACAAATGGGAACGGGTTGCTGCATTTTCTGTCTTTCCTATCAGACTGCAAGTTTCATGGGGGCAAACAATATGGTGATCTTGCTCAGAGTGGTATCCCCAGAATGCCCTCCCAAGATCCTAAAGAGTCAACATATATTTACATCTTAAAGAGTGAATTAATGAGTTATTATTGAGTATGAAGCCTAAATGAAATAGAGGCAGGGACATTCAGGGTCAAGATCAGAAATACATATGTAGGTGGTAGCTGCAGACCATGATCTAAAAAGCCAGGTATTTGTAGCAGCCAGTTGAAGCAATCTGATCAAAAGAAGAAGCCATGAGCAATTGAGACGAGGAAGTAACAGAGTTTCTCTGTGAAAATGGGACGCTAGGATATGAAACCAGGGTAGATAATGAAACTATCATTAGGTGACCCTGATATTAGCAGCGTCACCTAATATCTGGCTAATTCTACCACATTGCATCTTTGTTACCTGGAATTGCTTTAATCGGTCCATGCAAGGTGACTATTGTCCAGAGTGGCTCAACTGCTCCTCTTGATACCTAATAATAACTTTTAGGCCATTGGTCAGGGACTGTGTGAGGAGGATAAATCAAGAGCTGTATTGGTACAATCCACTTGGGCTCAACTTAACTCTGCCCTTGTGTGGTCTACCTTAATAAACTTAATTGCCCAGGAATGACTGAAAATAGTGTGCTGGCCCTGAATTATTAATAAAATGGAAGTTCCTCTTCTTCTGCCAGAAGTCCAATGGCCACAAAATTCATATCAAAGATTGCTTTGAATTTGAAATAAATTTTGAGAGCATCATCAATTTAATCTCAATTATTAATCACAGTGTCAAACTTACATTTGCATTTTGGAGACACAAAAAGGAAAATATTTTGTATAACTGTATATAGGATACATTATATTATCACATTATATTAATCACATTATATTAATCATATTACACTAATCATATATCTTTTTATATGTCCCACATTATATTAATTATATTACATTAATCATATTATATCTTTTTTATACATCCCACTTTATATAAATATTCCATTTTATATAAATGGAAATGTTAGGGAAATGATCTGATTAATTTTTGGCTTGTGTATCTAGGATATATTGAGGATGTTGTTTTAATAATCATGATATTTCACATAAGTTTTCTTCCAGATTTATACTCAATACGTCCATGATTCTGAACTATATGTTTTCCCTGCTAATAGAAAGTTTATCAAATGACTGATTTTCTTAGTACTGTGTCTGCAAAGCCCTTAGTAGCTATTAATCCAGGCCTTTTTCCTTTTCATTTTAAAAACTCATGTTTCTCTAAGGAAAATTCAATCCACTTAATCCTCATTGATTGGCATTTAGTGCAGCAGGATGATGTCTTGTGAGAACTCGGGGTGTCTAAGCAGCAGTTTTGTCAATTTGCTGTGCTTCTTGTCATGTTAATCATATTTTGCATCTGAAAACCATGTTTCCCCTGAAACCTTCTAACTTCATTTAAAGCCACTTTCATTTCTAATTTGACAATGGAGAAACTGAGGCATAAGCTATCGACTCTCCTTGTTTAGTCAGTGTTATTCCCAGCTCTGTGCTGCTGGAATTCCTACACAACTAAATCTCATTCTTTCCTTTTAAAAGAAAAAGTGTGTGTGTGTGTGTGTGTGTGTGTGTGTGTGTGTCTGTGTGTCTGTGTATTTATTTCATCTTTATAACTCCCATCATTTCTTGTGACGTTGGCAAACTTAAGTTTCAAAATCCCTGTCTCAATTCCCTTTTCTGTAAAATGGGGGAAATAATTACCACAAGGGGTTTTTGTAAAAATGTGTTAAATTGATTTATGAGAAAGGTCCTCGTGTAGTGCCAGGAATATAGTAAGTGTTCAGGAAATGGCCTACAGGTGAGAATACGAAAGGAGAAGGTTAGTGAAGACACACTCTGAGATTTTGTTAAGACAGGGTTCTCCAAGTCTAGTACAGCTTCACCTAAATCAGTGTTACCTGAAGTGTTTTTAAAAATGTAGATTCTTATAGCCCATTTATGACCAAATGAATCAAATTCCTCGAAGTCTGACCCAGGAATCTGCATTTTTAACATTCTCTCCCCATCTTGATACCTATACATAGTCGGATGACTGGTGTTTGGAAGTGTGTAGGTGAGGCTGCAACCTTTTCATTGGGAATTTTAAAAGTCCAAGGAGGTCCCAAGCAGAAGATTTTAATTGAGTATACAGGAAATTTGAAGAGAGCTGGAACTGACTAGATGGTGAGATGTCCAGATAAAGGAACAGAGGGTATAAGCTGAAATTCTACCCAGAAGGGTCTTGAGATGCACTCCCAGCGGATGGGAAACGTGTAGTGGGGCAGGCACTTATAACTGACTGGTTTCAGGACTTGCTTGGTTGGGTCCCTGCTCCCAAATCCATGGCTTTCTTCTCAATGATGGAGAAGGGTGTTGGTTCTGGTACAGTGTAGAATCAGCGCTTTATGTACAAAAGGGGATGATTTAAAAAGGTTTCAGCCCTCTTTGGGCTCTTTGGTTTGATTCAGCATAATCTGCCTTTCTGCTCTTCTGGCCTCATGTTGTGTCTCATCCATTGTATTTGTTTTGCTGCCATGTTTCCTTGGTCATGCTCCCAGTTCATCATCACCTCTTCTTCACAAGGACCTAACGAAGAAATCCATGCGTGCTTCTTATACTGAGAACATTTGTAATTCTAGATACTTTGCTTTTGTCACATGTAATTTCAATTGGTTGACTAAACTAGTTACCGTTTTCTATTTGATTAGCAGGACACTTTGAGAAAAGTTCATGGAACACCATTAACAGAGGCCTGGTTTATTAGAATCTAGTATTTATCCCCATTTCTTACTCACCCAATTGTGCGTGTTGTATTATAATGTTTTCTATGTCCTTGAAGGCAACTTTAAGGTTTTTCGCAATGATAGTGTACAACTAAAGACTCAAATGAACAGTTAAATCCCCACCGTGTATACCAGTTTAAACAATTGGACCCTTGTCTAGTTCCCAGGGTTGGTAAAGTACATACTTCTCAAATCCCAGCTTAGATAGTTATCTTTTGCTTTTAAGTAAATGAAGTAAATTTACAGAAATTAGGGAAATTTATTATAAGGATACTGGAATGGCTTATGTAACCCAAGGTCAGTTCTCCAGATGGACTATTAGGAAAGACTAGAACATTGGTTCCAAGCATAGCTGTACACTGAAATGACTCAGAGAAATTTAACTATATTCATGCCTGTGACCCATCTCTATAGATTGTGATTTAATTGGTCTATAGTGTGGTCCAGGCTTTGAAGTTTTTAACAGATTCCCAGCTGATTCTAACAGGCAGACAGATTTAGAAACCACTGAATTGGAAGTAGAACCTGGAAAGTCTTCAGGACTCTTTCTTATTTCATCACTGGATTTTTGCTCGGTTTATTTGTTTGTTTGTTTTTTCCTGTCTGGACAGCAGCCCTTTCAGCCTCTTAACCCACACACTGAAAAACAGAGCCACACTTTTCATGTCATGGGACTAACCACTAAGAAATCCTCACTCCCAACTCTACATTCCAATGACTGAAGATTGGATTCGCCTGTTAGAGATCTAACTATTATCCCGAGGACAAATAAGTACGGGGATTGGGAAAAGGGTTAACTGTACAAACATGGATACTAGTAACATAGCCCCAGAGATAACAGAAGGGGCCAGGACAGTTTCCAGAGCAGGTTGGGTTACTGTGAGCTGGGAAGACATTCATGAAATGTGTACACTTTTATGCAGGGCCCCTGTTAATGCCTAAGAAATCATCCTGTAGTTGATGATATTCTTGATTCTCTAAATAAAATCTCCCAGAGACTTCATCTATCTGATAGGATGTCTCTATATTAGAGTTCCGGCCAATGAAAATTCAAATGATCATAATAAGCATTTACTCGGTGTTAATTGAGGACATGTCAAAGCACTAAACATTTCAAGGAGCAATTACTTTAAATCTTAACAAGACCCCTATGAAATAGCACTATTATCTCCATTTTCTGGATGAGGAAACTGAGTCATAGAAACGTTACTACGTCACCAAAGACTTTCAAATTAAAAATGGTGGTGCCAAGTTTTGAGGAGACTGTATGATACCAGAGCTATACTTGTTAACTGTAAGTTAACTATAGTTAACTACAAGGTAACTGCGTATCGTACTGTGGAAAGCATTGTTCCCTTCTCAGAGATAACTCCAGGAAAACCCACCCACCTACCAGTGGTAACTGGGTTTCCCTAAACCTCACAGTCTACAATACCCATGAGAAGCCCAGACCTGATTTCCACAGCTGTGTGCTGGACCAGACCTTTGAGCCAGTCTCTAATAGCCACTTGCTTTACTCATGTTGGAATATCCACGGTTGACAATTGTAGATCCCAAATATTAAGGGCTTGGTATATTTGAAAGCACCTGGGTTACTTCCCACCCCGTCTGCCTACACAATGTCCACTATAATTAATTTACAGAATGAAGTCCCAGAGACTCAGCAAAGTTAAGTGTCTTTTCCAGTGTCATGGAGTAAGTGATTGGCAGATTCTTAAACTTTAGCAACAAGGCTCCCTGAGTTAAAATTTGTTCTAGTTGATAAACTATTTTGAGTATCGCTTTGGCACTGAACTGTAAAAATAGATTTTGCCTGCAAATTAACACGAGATTTCCCCCTTTGTTATTTATGGGAACAAATCCCTAACTAGCCCCTGTGGCTAATGCCCATCCCTGGAAGAGTTCACACCCAACTCTGCCCCCATGTACTTGTTCAACAGCAGCTCTGTGTTTCACTGCCTCTTGCAATGTTTGGTCATTAAATACTAATTTGTTGGTGTACTCCTTCATTCATTTTATAATTTTCTTATAAAAATTTTTATTACTTCTATTAATAATTAAAATTTACCTAGCAGTTTCCAAAAAGTGTGTCTTTATTGGAAATAAACAAGAAATAACAAGTAATTATTACCACTATAGGATATAGAGACGCTCTCATTTCTCTGTCTACCTCCTTGTGTTTCTAAAATTTATTCAAAGAGCCCCTCACATCTCCATCATATCAGCCTCATATCTCTACTTCTTTGTTTTTAAAGGCTCGTTATATGTGAGGTTATCAGGAGGTTCTCCCATCCATCAATCTTCCTGCCTCTAACCAGAGGAGGAAATAGGGTACCTTCCAATAAGAAAGTGTTAGTATCTCTTACTACCTTTGGTTAGGAAGCCCTCCTTGGTGTATAAATGACGTGTTTTTCTTTCTTTTCTTTTCCCCCAGCAATGAGTGCCGTGTAATAGCTGTACTGGTCACTTCCATGTGGACTCAAGCAACCTTGGAAGTTTCTCATCTGAAGATCACTAAAGGTACAGTCTGGAAAATTCTGTGGTATCATCTGCATTGATTGTATACGCTAAGTTATAGTTCTGCTTCTTCACTGAACATTTCAATAAGATCTGTGTGTGGATACCTATCATTAGCATATCCAAAGAGCCTGATCTTCTCTTCAAACCGTTTAACCTCATCAGGCGTATTGAACTGTACTAAAAGGTTTCCTACCTTCTGCCTACGTGAACCTGTCTCTGAGGTCCACGTCAAGTCTTTATGACTTAATGATTACTGGTGCTTATAATACCACCTCATGTTTCCTTTACTTCTATGGCAGAAACGGCTTGTTTTCCACCTCCGTCCATTGTTTCCATCTTTTGAATAGTTTAGTTCGAGTTGAATCTGTGGCTGCCCAGCTAGAGGCTTCATTGTATAGTGACTTACAGCTGGTGTGACCGTAGAAACTGTTATTGACAAACGAATGTAGGCAAAGTGATGTATGTGACTTCTGTGTCATTTGGCTTAAATGAAAATAGTTGACTCGACTTTATAACCACCCTTTCTTATCATCTGGAATATGGATGAACCTGTGCCCCAGCTCCAAATATACAGATGAGGATAGCAATAATGAAGGAATGAAACGACGCAAGGAACCTGGGTCCCTGTATCACTTTATGGAACAGAGTCACTCCCAACTTGAAATGCTTGTCTGGTGTCCCATGAAAGATTCCATGTTCTTAATGCCATTTTATTTGGGGGTCCCTTTCTTATAACAGCCAAATGTTTATCTCAAATTATGCACTCCTTCAAACCCGATAAAAACCCAATATTGTTACCTATTCAACTAACCTGATTCGCACACTAATGAGGAGGGGAAGACATTTGTGGTTTATTGTCTGTGTAATAAGGGTTAGAAAAATAAGGCTCGTAAAGTTTAATTAATTTGCAGGCTGCGAAGGAAAGTGGGAGACGTGGAGCTCGCAGTGCCTCTGACACAAAGGCCGAAGGTCTTGCTCATACACTATATAATTTCTACTCTGTGTAACTTGCCATTGAAGATACAGTGAAGTTTGGAAAGCAAAATAAGAATTTTCTGCCTCAGAGAAGAGGTTGACATTTATATAATTAGCTGTGGTACTGGGTAGAAAGTGAGACAATATTAAGAAATGTGGATATAAAATTGCATGAGGTTTCAACGGTAGAAGAGACTGACATTGAGGACATTTGGGTAAAGCTCTACCGAGAAGATGTTCTTTGAACCAAGTCTCATAGGGTGGGACGTAGTTGTGTAACTAAAATGGGGTCTGGGAAATGTATTTCAGGCAGAGGGAAAACTATAAGCAAAGGCCAAAACGTAGTCCAATGAATGTAGATGTCTTAATGTTGGGAGGTAGACGCGTGTCATTGGGTGTACTTGGGCTTTGTAGACAGATGAGGTCTGCAATCCTACCTCTGTGGAATACTGGCCATGCCACTTTGGGTAAGTGGTTTACTTGCTCTCAGCATCTCTGTTTCTTGTTCCATAAAATGGAGGCACTAAAATATATCTAGAAAACTCTATATTAATATGCCTCAGCCCACGGGGGAAAACCTACATTAACAGGCCTTATGCAGATGGTTACTCCATTAACACGGCGAAGGTATCTTAAGGCGTTTCTCCAGACTCCTGCATGAGTGTCTGCTTGCCCATGTGCTGGTGAAGATTGCCTGTCGTCACGTATGCATAGAATCTTCTTGATACAACATAAGGAGTCTAGAAATGTATCTTCTTAAATAAGGAAATGAATTCATAAGAATGAAGAAATACATCAGGCAATGCCTCAAACTCAGCTTCCTATATCATCATTCTCATGTTTGCATTTTTGTATGTAAATCCCCAAACAATTTCTCAATGCATTCCCTTATATCTTTGCAGGGTCTCTGCGTGGATACATTTATTATTATTATTATTATTATTATTATTATTATTATTGTTTTATCTGTTCTCTGAGTAAACCCTAGTGTAAGTTTTCCACATTCCCATACTGTGCATCGCATTCCCCAGTGAAAAGAGTATAGCCTTCTCTCTGCAAGTTGGATTTAAAGAGGTTTCAGCAGTCCTCTTGATTTGCACAGTCAATGTTATCACCATTTTTTCCCAGCTGCTATTTTCTTTTATGTTACTCTTGGAATCATTTCTTAGAAGCGGGATAACCCAGGTAAAGCCTTTGTTTCCTGTAATACTCACAGCCAGGAATGATGTCACACAGCGGCAAGTGTGCAGTAGGTCTGATACCAGATGGCCCAGGCGCTTAAGCAGTCAGAGGAGATGTGGGATAGGGGAATCATTTGCAATTAACTGCAGGGTCCTCAACAACCCGTGTGTGTGTGTGTGTGTGTGTGTGTGTGTGTGTGTGTGTGTGTGTCTGTGGTGATTTCAGTATTAGTTTAGTATTTCTAGAAAATATATCTTTCCCGGTTAGTAGACTGAAGGATCTAAAGGGGAGTATTTTAGTTTCGTTCGTTTCCTTCCCAGATTCCTTCTCTCATTATGGCTTTTAAATGAGTCAATGAAAACAATGGTATCTAAATGCAATTTAGTTGCATCTCTTGACTCTTCTTGGAAAAACTCATAACAGTGGTTTGATTCATGGATTTCATTGAGAACAATAAGTGAGTTCCTAAAATACAGTGCAAACAATTTCAAGGTGTTCAGTGATTCCGTTCCCTAAACAACCTAGCCCTGTTGGGGCATCTGCCACTAATGAGCTGTGTGACCTCCGTTTACACTTTACTTTTCATCTTTAAATGGTGTTTACTGGTAAAAGAAAGAATTTGAACGAGGTAATTTCTAAGGTTTGTTTTAGAGCTGTTATTCTATGAAGCAAGACAAGATAAACTGTAAATATATGGGGACGGGGCAGGTGACAGATAAATGCGCTGTGGATCTCAGAAGCTTAGGGAGTGAAATCACAGGTCAGCTTAGACTGGAACCTGAGTATGTACATTTTTTGTTTGTTTTATTTGTGTGGTTTTTTTTTTTCTCTCTCTCTCTCTCAGTGATGGTAATCTAGGTAAAGTCTTATGTTTGAGAGAGCAATGCTTGAATCTTTCTGTAGTCTTAACATGATATTCAAAAATTCCCTGATGATTGTCCGTCTCTCCCGTTCCATTTCCTGCCTCAGCTCTCACCACCATTGCCCTAGTTGCTGACGTTCATGCCCCATCAGAATAGCATGGTCGTGCCTCAGTTCTATTTTGCTCTCTCCTGTCCCCAAACCCCTGTCCATGCCATTCAGTAACATCTTACCTGTTAAGCACCAAGGGTGAACATTTTCATTCATTTCCTATATCCTCTATAATTTTATAGGATCCCACTCATGTTGCTTTTTTTCTTTCTTTCTTTCTGTGTTTTGCATAGTTTGATGAGCAAAGAAGGCACAACTTGAGCTGGAGATCTGGGTCAAAGTTGTGGCAATGGGAAAGTCTTACCCAGCTCTAGAGTTGGCTGCGGTATTTGTATAGAGAATGATAGCAGCAGAGTGAATGTGGCCACAGACTAGATAAGAAGTTAGAAGTCAAAGAAGGTATTTGGTGTGGAAATTCAGTACTGATAAGGGCACACTTGGAATTTACTATTTTTAGTGACAATGATATCAGCATTTCTTCTGTTATTTTTATAAACAAAATTGCTAGTGTAATATTTTACATATTGTATTAACTCTCTGGAGCCAGTGTGTCTGTCTGTATCCGGGTTTTGCTACTGCTAGCTGTGTGATCTTTGACAAGTTACTTAATCTTTCTGTGCTTCAGATTTTATTTATTTATTTTTTATGTTTTGTAAATGGAAATAATAAAACACGCCTCATAGCGTTGTTGTAAACAAAAGAGGAAGTGAGGCTGGAGCAACCCTTTGTCCTGAACTCCTTGGTCTTCAAAAATGTTAAAGAGCGAGCACATAGCAAGTGCTCAATTAATCATCATCATCCCATTATTATGATCATCATTATTCTGTATGTCCACCTTATGAGATAAGAATAGTTACTATTATTAAAAGATAAAGTGAGGTGCAGGGGGAGCACAGTTTGCCATCCCAAAATATGCCTTTTTATGCATAGTGATTATTTTCAGTTGGTTATTTTTAATAAACAAAAGACTCAGGAAGAACCTCCTTTGACCTCCCCCCTAACTGCCCCAAAGAATACACATAGAGCACCTGCTCCAGGAAGGGAGTGTCATCCTAGATAACTACAGTTTAAGGTGAGCCAGGTGTGACAGACGGGGAGGAGCCCCGCAAGGCCCCTTTGCTCAAAGTCCTCTCTGTGTCCCATTGGTAAAGACGGCCCAGCAGACATTCGTTTACCAAACATTTGCTTCTCCATCTTCAAATGAATTGCCTTCCTTCCCTTTGAAGTCCAAACCATTACCTTTCCTTCGCCTTAGCTCAGGGTGACATATAAGCCTCAATTGCCAGATTGGTCTCAGTGCCCCATATTCTCATGGAACCCCGATATGTACATATGTAATTACATTTGGCTACTTTTTCCTGTTAATCTGTGTTCCGTCAGTTTAATTCTTAGGCCAGCCAGAAGACGTAAGAGAGGAAAGGGGGGACATTTCCTCGTCCCCCACAGAGGCGTATTGAAATGTTTAATAGTTTATGTGAGTAAAAATCTAGTAGAATCAGGCAAGACCAAATCAAAAGTGGTTAGGGGACCTCCAGTGACAGGAACTCCAAGAGATACTTCCAGAGAGAAAAAATGGAAACAAAGTAGTAAAGAAATTATTGATTGGCTATAGCTTAAAGCCTAGTTGGCTGTTTGTAATCCGTTGTCCTTAGGTTTCAATTTTGTAACCTGGAGACATTTACAGGCCTAGATTTTGGTTTGCTCACATAGGCTGCCAGGGCTTTAGAGTCACATCCATCTAATGACCTCCTTAGTTAATTAATTTAACACTATCCACATTTTACAAATCAAGGGAAAAATGAACTTAACTGCTAATTACACTTTGTGTGTGTGTGTGTGTGTGTGTGTGTGTGTGTGTGTGTGTGTGAATAAATGATGTTTGAGCTTGGTAAAGAGAAGCAAGTTTAGACACATAGTTTTCTAGGAAAGTTACAGGTTCTATGCTTGACGTTTTGTTTCCTGCTCTTTTCCCAGCAGAGCATGGGAGGGGACTGGAGGCTATAGCATAGCAACCTAGAAAGTAGAACCCTAAGACATCCCTGCCCAGTCCAGCCCTGGGCATTCTTCCTGGAGTGAGTCTAAGGGATTCACTTCCTCCAGGCTTCGAGCTGAAACCACCTTCCCAGGTTGAAAGTTTGGAACTCAACCTAACCACTTAGCACTGAGGTTCTTTCCCTGCTGGTCCATTCTGACCTTCTGTTTAGAAGTTTAAAAGCCTCCAAAGTCTCCTTGGACATCAAATAGCTCTTACCAAATGCCATTTGGGCAATTTAAATGCAAATGAATTGGCGATATTTGGGCTGCTTCCAGTTAATTTGCTTGTGCTTTTCCAAACAAAAAAGGAAGCTGCCTGGAGTGACTCTTTGTCTTGGACTGTGCGATGTCAAAGTAAAGTACACTGGACGTTTGTTAAAAATAGCATCAAAGGGTTTATTCAGCCTGTAGGTGAAAGAGACTTCAATGCAGGACTGAACTCAATTTGCTGAAACAAAAGGCAGGACCGTTTGGTGATTTGTTGTTGTTTGTTTGTTTGTTTGTTTGCTTTTTAACACTGGGGCAGTTAGTGGAAAATTACTGGAGGACACTGCAGGGAGGCTGGTCAAGGTGATGAGGACATCTGTGCATGTTTTGTTTGTCCCTTATTGAAGCAGATCCCTAACCTCTCCCAGAGAATGGGAGATGTGGTGTTACCTTCCTTGTTAATCATACTTCACAGCCATGACTCCCAGTGCCTTGAGGAAGACATTCCTGGGATGTAAACTGGCAAGAGGTGGGAAGAAGATTTACTTCTCATTGGGCACAGAAAGGATGAACAACTACAAATGTTCTAAAGGAAAAGCTCTGAGAAAAAGGAGTTCAGGGCTCCCTGGTCAGGAAGAAACTTGTCTAAATTTAGTCAAACTGAGGGCAATTTACAGTTGTCTTGATCAGTGGTCTTTAAAATGCTTTTAAAAAAAATTAATTCAAGACCCTGGACACTCACTGTAGGCGCTGAATCTAGCCTACTCTGATTTCAAACCAAATAGAGGTAGGTACGTATTTGCATCCTAGAAAAGGTATAATAAAGGCATATCATGGGAGAGACATAAATCTGGAGGAAGGGGGTAGAAATCAGATTTTCAGTTTTGTCTTTGCTATTGATTTTGTGGGTGGTCTTGATACAGGAGAGTTAGCATGTCCCTAGGTAGACAAGGAGGTCCCTGATGGAATAAACAAAAGACAGCCATATCCTAAAACTCCAGGTTTTGAAATCACTCCTTTGCTCCAGGACATAATGTAACAAGGCCTTGCGGTTAATCATAAAATTCATTTTGGCCTGACAAACGGAGCAGATCTGATAGCTAAAGAGTGGGTTACTTTGCTAATTCCTTTAGGATGGGCAAGCAGAACCAACCTGGTAGACGAATTTCATTAGAAGGTGCCAGTTCCCTTCTTCAAACAGTTCCCTTCTCCAAACAGCTCCCCTGCCCCAAGCAGGCAAGGGAAGATATAAAAGTAAGAGCTTTTGCCTCAGTCATGGGGCACCCCCTATTTGGGACCCCCTCCTGCTCGGGAGCTGCAACCTCTTCTCCTGCCTCTAATAAACTATCTCTTTTTAAAACTTTTTGCCTCTCCCTGGTCCGTGTTTCCGTTCTTCAGCTTCACGAGACACGATCCCGGCCCACACCCAGAAACTGCTGGCAGATCCAACATCACCTACATCAGTCTTGGCAAATTAAATTCATCTTTCTGGGCTGCAATTTCCTCACCTGTAAAATGAAGCTACTGACCCCTATAGAATCTAGGGACATTTCAGAGCTCATATTTTATCTTCTGTGGTTATCTGACTCGATGGAACTCTGGTGATGAGAAGGACGCTTAATGAAGATAACTGCATTTCTTTTAGGGATAAAATTCTTTTCGGAAACTCTTAAATTGATCTTATGAAAGGTTATGAAAGGAAGGACTGGTATCACTGATGGGGTTAAAACTGAGGGAGCCAGCTTCCTCTAAGTACAAAAAACCCTTTAGCAGGGAGTTCGGGTTTCTGGGTTTCCTAGAAAGAATATACAGAGGGTGCCAAAACAAACAAACAAACAAACAAACAACAACAACAAAAAACCACAAACAAACATATACACATTTTAAGAAAGGAAAAAACTGTATTAATTGGAATACTCAATATATACCGAGAACGAAAGATGAATACAAGTCATGTTTGACTTCTGCAATTGCAAGGGGTGCTCAAAGTGTGAATAGCAACTAGTCCTGTGGCATTTTGGAAATGTTCCAGACACTAAGTGTCTTAGCTATGCAAACTCATTGAATTTTTCGTAGAAGCCCTTGCAGCAGGTACTATTATCCCCATTTTACAGATGAAGACACTTGCTCAAGTTCCCCCAACTAGAAAGCAGTGGCCCTGAGACAAAACCCCAGATTCCTGGCTTGAGGCAGGGCGGCACCACGGTAAGGACAGTTCCCAGGTCAGCAAGCACAGCCAGAAACCAAGAAGTGATTTCTGTGGAGAGGATGGGAATGAGCTGTTCATTCATGTCAGCTGTGAGGATTTCCAGTTCCCCTTCCTTGGTGCTTTATTTCCCTTCCATTATTCCTAACTTTTCTGGGGAAAAAAACAACAAAAACAAAATAAACAAACAAACAAAAACACATGCCTCAGACGCATTGGATTAGAAGTATTAGAGGACTAAAGCATTGGAGGCCAAGCTTATGCATAGACTGAAGCTGAATCAGGACAGAAGAAGAATGAAGTTGAGAGAGGCCATCAAGAGGATGGCAGGATGTGGGGCAATCCGTGTGAAATGGGGAACAGAGGCCATCCAGAGCAGATAAAGAAAAAGTAGAGAAAAGGAAGGTGACAAGCAGCCTACAGGATCCTTGAAGCACAACCACCACCACCAGGACGAAATTCTTAGAATTATAAGAAGAATCCTAAATTCTCCCAAATGATGTGGCGTGGGGTCCGCCCCTCCCCATCCCGGGAAGAATGGGTGACATTGGCTGCTCTGGATTTGGGAATATTTAGGCTATAGACAACCTCTTTGTCCCTCGAACTGTACTGCAGAATCACATTTCTGAATCTTCCCTGGTCTTTAAAGATCCGTTCCAATCTATTGCTCATCATAAAGATTTTCTTATCCTTCCAGTTGACATTGATCTCTGCCTTCTTTGAACTCCAAGAAGCTCTTAGAGGATAAACTGCCCAATCTAGGATTTGCTCTAATTTTGCATTGAAAATTAACTGTTTTGTATGAGGCCGTGATTCCTCCCAGACTGAAACAGAGAACTTGTCTCCATCTCATTTTCCTTTCACAAATTGTCTAGCACCATACCCAGCACACGGTGAGTGCATCAAATCTACTTGCTCGTGCAGTTATCCGTCTAGCATTTTCACAGAATTCACAAAACACTTTACAAAACTGATTTAGATACTTTCTACAATCTTTAATCCCACAAAGGATTTGAGATATATTTTTGCCTACGTGTGCCAACCTTCTCTCTCTTGCTCTCTTTCTGTCTCTGTCTGTCTCTGTCTCTGTCTCTGTCTGTCTCTCTGTCTCTCTGTTTCTCTCTGCAAAATAGATTTATGACATCCAGGATGATTTGAACATAAAGAGCATAGATATGGGACACATGTCCTGATGGCAGATCTGCCAACATTGTGAAGTTGAGCGCAAGGGAAACATGGAAACAGAATCTTTTCTCTATGCAAAGTGTGCTTGGGTTTTGCATAATGCATTGTGCTTCAGGTGCCAAGTTCCAGACACAAGGAGAATTAATGGAATAACATTCGTAAAGGGTTTTAGACTCCTCAGAGGAAGTTCCCCAGCCTCATTAAAGGTGGTATTATTCCAGTTATAGAGCTTAGTTAAAAACAACAAAATAATATTTTCCTGTCTTTATTGCTGATTTCTCCAGGCTTGGCAAAGCAAAGTGTGCTCTGCATTCAGAGGCTCTATCACCCTTGCGGATCATAGAATTGTACTGTAGAATAGCCGCACCAGGGTACCCGAGTGTGAATTGTGGGGATATATAGCAACATGCATTTTCTGCATATTTCTGTGTGTATTGCTCTTGTCACTGCATTTTATTACCTGTGAATATGTTTATATTTCCTACTGAATTGTCAGTGTCCTGGGGGCAAGGTGCCTTACTGTCTTGTGCACTGATTTGTTCCCAGGGACTAACACCATGCCTACTGCACGGTAGGTGTGTCATAAATAATGAATGAATGCATGCACATTGAAGGCTGAGAGACAGAGAGACTGAAGGAATCTGTAGAGACCAACCAATCTCTATATTCTGATGGGAAGAGTCTATGAACTTACAGGCAAGGTTTTCAGAATGTTAATTGAGAGTGTTCACCTCCCACTCTAAGCAATCTAAATTCACCACAATGCACATATTTCAATGGTGGGCACCAAAGACCTTGATGATCTGGCTTCGGACTCCTTCTTTGGTCTTGTATTCTACCACCCTCCCCTCCCGGCCTTATGTTTCTCCAGCTACTATGATCTCCTCGCACTTGTCAATCATCCCACGCTCCCTCCCACCTCAGGACCTTTGTACTTGCCATGGCCTCTGTAGGGAGTGTGCTGCCCAAGATGTTCTTTCTCTTCATGGAGTCATTTGAACAGACTCCACAGAGAGACCTTCAGGGACCACGCAACCTAAAACACTATCCCTCTTCACTCTCTCCTTCTCAAAGACAACATATTGTTCTTCATAGTACTTGTCTCCATCCAACATTTATTATGTATTTAGTCATTCATTTTAATGTGCTAACTCTGCCATTTAGTACTACAATGTTTTCTCCATGAGAGCAAAGGCATTTTTCAGTTTGTCACTGCTTCTCCATCACAGCACCTGCATATTGTAGGTATTTAACACATACTTTTGAGGGGGTGGATGGATAAATAAATGCATGAATGAATTTTAACATGCACCTGTGGACATAACACTGGACAAGGCATCAAAAGAACCTCTGGTTTTAGGTCCCTCTTCTGTGAGTTCTAATCTAGGTCTCAGAGAATTTTTTCAGTTCTTTGAGTCTATCATTCAGGAAATATGGTTAATACTATCTACCATATATAGGTTGCAGAATTCTTTTGATTGTAGAATAATTATTTCTAATATTAACAACAGTAGTAGCTAAAATGTATTGAGCACTTAATATGTGCCCAGCATTTTGTTCAGTGTTTATGTGAATGTTCTCCTTCAATCCTTTCAAAAATTCTGTTATCTCCATTAAGCTTTTCTTCATCTGTAGAAGAAAGGCAAATAGAAGACAACTATGACAGACTTTGCACATGGTAAAACCCTTTATGAGTGACAGGTATTCTCATCAACAAGACTCTCTTCCCAATGTCAGCATCCACAGTGAAGTTCCGCTGAACTGGGCTTGTATGTCGGTGCCTTCATTCACACTGTGTATAGACACAAACTATATGCTTGACACCCATGTAGTGTGTTCATTAACTTTTCACAACCGGCATTCTGAAGGGACAGGCTTTTGTAGCATTTGCCAATTCATGTGGTATAAGTGCTGCCTCCGTGCTGACGACATGCTACCAACTCGAAGTCACTGAGCTCGTCATTGGAGATAGATGGTGCCAACCGTTTCTCCTCAGCCAGGAGGATGGCCGGAGGCACCACCACTGCACAGCCTTCTCATGGCTACATTTCCCTACAGTCTTGTCTCCTGTTCTTTCTCCACAATGCACCCCAAGTGGTATTTCTAAATACAAAATAGGCTATTTGGTTTGAAACCTTAAAGAGCTGGCCACTCCTCCCATCCCCAAGTTACAGATCACATTTCTTACTATGTCTCGTCTTACAAGGCTCTACATGAGTTCATCTTTGCCTCTTCTCTAGCTTTAACTCGTATGTCCAAGCGTAATACTCTGTTTCCGCCACTCTTCTTGAAGGATCAAAGGTGCAAACACCATGTCTCGCCATGATTTCCTCTGAGCACAGTGCCTGATGCAAGTCTGTGCACTGAAGATGTTATGTTCTGAGTACAAAGTCTTTGGCCTGTTTACACTATGTGACTGCACATTTGCCCAATGTAAGCACACATTTCCAACTTGAGGGGATTTAGCTTGGCAGAGAGCATTACTGAAGTTGCTTTATGTATGGTGCATTATTATTCAATTGCATTTCCCCTGGTGGAAAGCTGGCAGGCAGCTTCTCTGTGACAGATGTGCTTGCTTTGGTTGAGTCACCACCACAAGGCGTATTATCAGTTTTACTAATGTTTGCTCTTTTACACTCTAACAGGTAGTGTGATTCATCCAGTCAGTGTAAGTCAGGAAACTGACACACACATAAATCTGTACTGCGAGATGGTATGCACACACAATTTCATCCACGGGGCAAAAACTTGGAAAACATGACTAGGGCATGCGCGGGTAATACATGCACACATAAACAGCGATAAAATTAGCTTATGTATCCACAGGCACACACACACTTTTGTTCTTGATCATTTGATTCCATAAGAGTCACAGATATACAGGATTGGGGTAGGTCTTTTTATCACTTGTTGCTATATACTAGCTTGTCAATCTGTGCTAGATTTAGCCCGTCTGAGTCAGCCAGAGGTAGTTTTCATATACAGATTCCTGGGTTCAGAACTTAGGTATTCTTTTTTAGGAGAGATGGGGTAGAGCCTAAGAATCTGCAGTTTTTAAAAGCTCCAAAAGCTCCACAGCTGATTCTGATGGGCCACTAGGCTTTAGAACCCCTGTTTTACACCACATATACCTAATATGGGCAGACTAACAGTGTTTCCATTTCACTTGCCAACTGTCCATTGGAACTGTTTGCTGGAGTGTTTGGAAAGAATAGGAGGAAGCATTGTGGAAAATGCCATTATTGATTAGCGATGCCTTTTATGAGCTTGCAAGGGAGAGTAGCAACACATATGCCATGTAGTTGATGACTCCAATGTAGTACAACCGTATAAGTTAAATCCCCTTTGCAGTGATTTTAAATGGTAGCTTCTGAGTGCCTCCTGGGACGTGTCCAGGAAAAAGAGTGTTACAGTGCTCTAAGGGAAACATATTCCATCGTCCCATGGGTCTTCGTCATTCAAACTAGAGCTCGCTCTCTGAAGACTCCATTCAGATCAAAATTTTATTCCTTAGGACCAGGCAACAAAGTCTGCGCCGTCTGCCTGTGAGGGCCCTTCAGCTGCGGTATGACTGTGATCATAATACCTCAGTTCACTTCTGCTCTACTTCAGGATAAACAATCCCATTCATTTTATGACAAGACATTGACCTCTTCCCAATGGTGGTCATTTTCCTCTAGACATTCTTCAGTTTGATAAGGTCACACTACATGTACTCGTATGCTTCCCAGAACTAGACATTATTCTCCAGCTCCGGTCTAAGCATCTTTTAAAAGATTAGTATTACCATCATAGTCAGTTTATTAATTAATTAATGATTTAATTACTGCAGCCATTTTGGCAGGTATATTGCATTGCTGACTCAAATTCTGCTTAGTGTTGAAAAAATTTGTTTCATTTTTTTCCATTTGATTTTCTGTCAGTCCTTTTTTTACTTCTGAATTGGAGTATTATAGAATCAAAATATAAAGCCTACATTTTCTTCTCTTTAAATTTCATCTTAGGATCTGCGTTTGAATTTTGACTTTGCTTCTAAATAATTGTATGACCAGGTAAAGTTCCTTAAAATCTTTTCACTTTATTCCTTAAATTTTTGTTAATCTCTAAAATGTGAAAAAAGCAATGCCCTCTAGGGTTGTTGAGATACAGGATTTTCAAAGTGATATAATCTAGAGTATTATAAAGATTCAAGAAGCGGTAGTTAGTATGTTCCTGTTATCCAATACATTTGCTGATTTTCAAAGGTTGCTGTAAATGTAAATTTATGAAAATGTCTTCATTTATGCTGTTATTAATTCAGCAGTATGGCCAAAATTTATTAATTGGCTATGCCAAATGCTGTGCTAGACAGGGAGTGCATTGGTGGATGGGTAGACAAAATTCCTCCCACCACAGAATTCACAGTCCAGTGGGGAAGAATATGATGGAATAAATGTAATGAAGTGTCCTAAAGGCTAAGACAACAGACATGGGGTTCCATGAGAGACTTGTATATATCCACCCAAGACTTGTTCAAATAAAATATGTATTGGAGTAGGGTAGACCATTTATCCTATCTCTGCCTTCCATATTTTTCTATGTCTCAGATCTTGGAGGTTGATGTCTATACCCATGTTTGAAAGACACAAAAATCTGCTGTAGAGGAAATACTTATGGATTTCATGGATTGCCAACCCCTGAAGAAAAGTCTCCTTTTTTCTTCTTTGTATCTCTAGTGCAAAGCACAGCGACTGGCATGTAACAGGTCTCAATAAATATTTGTTGAATGAATGAATACATCCAGCTATGTGTTTCAAGTTCATGAAAGCCTGCAAATGGACATTCGCTGACCTAAAGGTTATTCTCAAAGGACCACACTGACGAAGAAAGTGAAGTGATTAACTGTCAGCCTTGTTCTCCTTGCCTGACCCATTCAATTCTACTTCTAGATCCTTCAGTCCCTTGTGACTAATAATTAAAGAGTGAACAGCTGAGATGTAACAGTTTAAATTTTATAGTCTGGAGCAGTTTTCACTCTGAATTTTTAAAATGAAATAAGAACGTGTGTGTGTGTGTGTGTGTGTGTGTGTGTGTGTGTGTCTTTAATCAGACTCTCCATCAGCTTCTCCATTTGGGCAGTGGTGACAGATCCCCTCTGCAGGTCTCTTAGGCCATAACACCTTCCTGGTAAATGAGGCCATCACAGACAGGAAGCAGGGCATAAATGCTGTGCTGCCAACTGAACTGCGGTGAGGTGCAATGAAAAGTAGTTTTGTTCATTACAGTCGGATCCTCCATCTGTCTGGGACAGTTCTTTAGAGCTCTCCATCACTGCACTTACTTTGCTGGCTCTGATGAAGAGGTGAGTAGATTAAATTCCTGGGCACTGACAAATATACAGCCTACTTCGTTTTTCCCCTGAGCTCACCACCTAGAATACCCCAGAGACTGAAAGAAACTAAGGGACTCAGAGCAGGACTGAAGCCCTATGCCCTGACTAAGGGAGCTCACCTATGCATATTTAATTATTCCCAAGTTGAGGGCTAGTAATGAGCATCGGCCTGTGTGGAGCAAAACACAGGTGTTCGGGATATGGCCACTGCCCTTATAATTTCTGAACATCTCAAGTATGGCTTGTTCCAGTTATACCTAGGGATGTGATGGTGTGGACATTAGCAGGCAAAGGATCTGAACTTGGGATTGGAGTAAGCTAATGTGGAAGGCAGTTAGTGAGGGAATAAACCCAGCTTCAGGAAGCAGGAGGCAAGTATAACAAACATCTTATGTGGTCACTCCAGACAGTTCAATACCATCAAGCAGTTCTTTCACACCACTGGGTGTCCTATAATTCCAATCAATTCTGACTCTACCCGGAGATAGTATCAGATCCCACAGACAAGGGCTCAGTTCTACAAGACTGCGCCCAACCCCGGCTTCAGACACCAATCTAGAGTCACCTGTGCTTCTGACCTATGAGCTATTGATCGGAGGTTCCAATGACTCCCACTTAGGTTTTGATTAATATGCTAGAGTGGATCCCAGAACTCAGGAAAGCATTTTACTTACTAGATTAATAGTTTATTATAAAAAGATACACTCAGGAACAGCCAGGTAGAAAAGATGCATAGGGCAAGTGATGGGGAAAGGAGTGTGGAGTTTCCATTACTCTCCAGGTACAGCAGGCTCCCGGCACCTCCACCTATTCACCAATCACAAGTTCTCCAAAACCTTCCTTTTGGGTTTTTATGGAGGCTTCATTACATAGGCATAGTTGATTAAATCATTGGCCGTTGGTAATTGATTCAACCTCCAGCCCCTCTCCCCTCCTCGGAGGTCACCATGGTGGACCGAAATTTCAACTCTCTAATCACATGTTTCATTCCCCTGGGAACCATGCCTTTATCCTTAGATGCTTTCCAAAAGGTACCTCATTAACACAACTCAGGTGTGGTTAAAAGGGATGTCTTATAAATATCAAGATACCTTTATCACTCTTATCACTTAGGAAATTTTAAGGGCTTTAGGATCTCTGTTCCAGGTACAAAGATCAAATATACTGAGGGTGCCAAAAATATGTATGCAAGTAGACACTTTGGTCAGTGTTGCTCAAGCAGTAGTTCACCGAAATCAGAAGTGTCTGGACGCTGATGGTAACCACTTTGAGCACCTCTTCTACATAATTGCAGAAGTCAAACGTGACTTGTATTTATCTTTTGTTATCAGTATATATATATATATATATATATATATATATATATAGTATTACAATTTTAAGATTTTTTTTCTTTCTTAATATATATATATATATATATATATATATATATATATATATACATATATATATATACATACATACATACATACATTTTTGGGGGAACCCTCTGTATATTTCTTATTATAAATCATAACATCACAGTCACCAAACACAATTGTGACTCTAGACTGACCAGAGAACGTACCAGGTGCTGACAGAGTGCAAAGAAAAGGTGTCTCTAAAGAGGAAACGCCATGCGATCTGGAAGATAGCTGACAGTTTTAGTGACAGAAATTAGCAGATTATAGGACCTATGGAGACATGTAGTCTTGGGGACAGAAGGCAGGGAAGTTGATATGAGTCAAGGTGCTAATTCAATAAGATTATTTAAAAAAACGAATAACTTAGAAATATGATTTTCTGTGCAATATGCAGGATAATTTAGTGTTAGGTCATGAGCTTGTTTTTAACTTAAAATTAAATAGTACTTCTATAAACCTGACAAGTGGTTAATTATTAATAATTATTAGAACTCCTGATGTGAACCATTATTTTTAATATATATACAAAGTTAATATTTAAAGCACATTTGGGCACAATAAGGTTAGATTATAAAACCATAATTTTTCGTCATTTTTTCATTTTGTAGTTCTTCCTTTGGCATAAGACTTACTCTTTGATTTAGAACACCACCTTTCTCAGTTGAACAATTGAAGTTATCTTACTTATTTTCCAGCTAGAAAGCTCCATGGAAGATTCATGGAAGGTCCCCAAAAATTATCCCAAGGAACAAAGGTGAAACTCATTAAAATAAAACTTTAGTCCTTTATGTCCACTTTTAGTAAGATGGTTCAACTTCTGTATGTCTAATATGTTAGATTCTTATTAAATCTTATAAATAATTTTAATACTTTTGGAAGCTCATAAAACATTAAACCTCAATGACTCCAGTCCTGCTCTACTTAAGGCTACCACTTTTCGAAAGACAGAAATATTCACATTCAAGTTTGCAAACCATGATTTGAGAGGTCACCTATTAGAAATCTTCACATAAAGTTAATATGATAGAGTGATGGGGAAGAGAGTTAGGAAATAGACACTACTACAAATGATAGTTCTGGAATTGCTATATAATAATAGCTAACATTCATGTAGAGTTTATTATGTGTCAAATACTATTCAAAGCACCTAAAATAAAATCATGTAATCATCACAACAGATATTATAGTAAATATAATTATCATAATGGATATTAGTAATATTTTCTATTTTATGAATAAGAAAAAAAAGACACAGAGAGGCTAAATATCTTGCCTAAAGTCACATGGTTAATAAGATGCAGAGCTGGTGATTTCAGCTCCTGCAGGCTGCCTTCAGAAGCTACGCATTTAATCATTCTGCTATTCTGCCTTGAGTCTCTACTTCAGGAGCAGGAAATTTGTCTTGTACCAACAGCAGTATAAATCCTCATTCACTTTTCTTCATTGTCTACCCCATTTGCTTATTCATCCATTCATTTGGCAATTATTTTTGAAGACTTACTATGCACTCCAATACCACTTAGGTACTTTCCCCCACTCCTTGATATGCATTTAAATGAAATTTATAAAAACATTTAATACCAGTGGAAACATTATCTCTTACAGTTTTAATTTTCTAAGACAGATGCAAAACATTAGGAGTCTAAATTGCTAGGAACCCACATCTTCCATAACTTTACTTATTGGCAAACAAATGGGAACCAGCTTCTGTGACACCCAAATCTAAACTGCAACCCTACATTATTCTTATAATTCTTCTTCTCATGGCTGCCACAGCCTCATCTACTAATGTGAGTGGCTCTGGACATGATATAGACTCAAAGAAAAGACATGTAGTCCTTTCAGTTTTGTGAGGAAAAAGAGTATTTTTTAATTGTAACAAAAAAACTGCATTTGGAGAATGGACACCTCAAAATGCGATTACTCAAACAACTCTCTTTCTCAAAGTTAAATTCACAAAAGGGTAGTTTATAGCCTCGGATAAATCAATTAATCCACCTTCTTCAATATGGGTGTCCTTCTGGCTTTGATATTGGGGGCAATCTCATTTTATTATTATATTAAACTAGTAAAAGCATTCCAAGCATTCTCTTGGCAGGGAGCAATAAAAAAATAAAAAAAATAAAAAAGGCAGCATCATGTGTTAGATAAAATATTTCATTATATACGACCAAAATGCCATGTATTTTGCAATGGTGAAATGTATTTGTGCATTTTACACATGTGACGTGAATCATTTTTAAAGCCATAATCACAATACAGCAGATGCTAATAAATTTTCAATCTGCTAGGCTTTGTTTTCTGGAGAATGAATTTGATTTGTGATACAATGTTGCATGGGTGATTGTGTTTAGCCATGGAGATTTTGGGAGGTCTGGAATGCTAACCTCTAGGGTATGTTTTACTATCTGATAAGGTTTGCAGAAAATCCACTTCCTAGAGTGCCACGCTTCACTGCAATGGGCTCCTTCACTTGTCGTACGCCCTTTTAGGACTCTCCTTTCAGCTCTGTGATGTGTTAGGACCCTTTTATCAGGAATCTGAATCCTCTGGAGGATACCTAACAGTCAGAGTCTTAGTCTTAAACTATCTGCTTTCCTCTCCGTTGTTTTATTCCCCACAGTGGACTCTTGGCTAATTCCAACATCGCTCCCCCTTTTAGCAACTTCAGTTCTGGTAGCTAATCAGTTAATTCCTGCTACTCACTTTTCACTCTCATCTCAGAACCTTGACCTTGGCTCACATACTGGTAATGGCCCACAATTCAGCAAACCCCAATACAGTACCCTCTTTATGCATGCTGACACAGAGGGTGCTTCAGAACTGAGGGCTACAACTGGACGTAGATGACTAGTGGGACCTCGGGATGTTTGATTCCAGAGAGAGCAAGCCCAAGACAGAAACTAAAAGAAAGCTGTGAATAAATTCAGAATCCGGGATCTAGATGCTTACTACAGTACAGAGAGGGACCCAGAAGCTACAAGTGAAAGGAATATGAACCAACCTGGAATAGAATGCACTGTAGTAAAAAAGAGAAAATTGAAAAAGTAAAAATATACAGCATAAGATCCCACCCAAAATGTCTCAGAACTTTGCTTGAAGACTTACTGTAACACCGATAAACCTGTATCTCCTCTCCTCCATATGTCATAGTTTTCACGCTAAGATCTTAAATGCACTAATTGATTTCCGACAGTGAGTTCCATCTCATGGTGAGAAAACATCTTTGAAAATGGAACATAGAAGAAATTCTTTTTTATGTGAGGTACACTTATTGAGGGGAATTAGCATATTTCCCATCTGTATAGATTCTTGGAAAGTTTGAGAAAACATACTTGAATTTTATGTACCGATCTCAAGAATTTATATAGAAGCCTACATATTTTTAACAACTTGCAATTTTTATACTAATAATATTATGCCCTAAACATATTCCAGATTTCATGGCAGATTTTATAACATTTTTGTTCAAGTCTGTATTGCATTTCATTAATGTTTTATAACTTAACAGTTCTCCATTTAGGAGACATTTATATCATATTTATATTCCCTTTATTATACACAATAACACAATGAACATCTTTCAACAAATGTAGAGTTTAAATAATTGACTGTTTTCTTAGGATACACTATCCAAAAATGTATTCCTAACAATCCATAGCAATGGTTTTATAATTTCGGATTCATTATACAAAATTATTTCCCAAAGAGACATAAAAATTTACACCAGTGCCAGAATTGTGTATGTATCAATTTCAGCATAACCTCTCTAGCATTAGCTAGCTATATATGTATATGATTTAATTTAATAGGTGAAACATCCTACATCTAAGTTTTACAGCATAAGAGATTTATAGCATTATGTGATATTAGAGTTGGAAAGATTCTTAATAATTTAGCCCGGTTCTCTTATTTTCAAGTTCAAGAAACAGTACTAGAGAAAGCCGTTATTTATTGAGGGTTCTACAGGGCACTATTATGGGAGCAGTTAATTGAATCCAGCTTACCTGACTCCTCCTTCAGTGGTGCATTATATCACCACCCAGTCCTGTGGGCTTCTCATGGGTTCAGTCACTGCTCATACCAATCCAAGAGCAGTACTTACTAGTGAATTTTTCATTGTTGTTGTAAAACACTTAGGTACATGTTTCTGTTTCTACACATCACTCAAAACATCTTATCCTTTTAAAAACGAAGTTTAGACACTGCAGTAGATATTAATGTCTTTAATCGCTTGTTTGTTTCGGCTGTCCAGGAAATCTTCATGACTCATAGAACCTCAGTGCTTTTCAGCAGCTTCCACAGCACTTTCTCTTCATGCTTGTACCTATTCCCGGTAGAAGGCTGTGGTCGGCAGAATTCCAGGGGGCCCCCTGGTGCTATTAGCATGACAATGTTAGCTTACTTGGCAAAAGGACTTTTGCTGATACAGTTAAGATACTACCCTATTGCCTTCAAAAGGGGAGAATATCTAGGTGTGCCTAATCTAATCACACGATTCCTTGAAAGGCTGCCCTCTGCTAGCTTCTTCAGTTGCTCAAAGAGTCAAGCACATTGAAACTGTGAGAAGGCTCAGATGCATCATTTTTTTAAAAATCCAGTTTGAACTATAGTTCATTACTTTATAACTTTATCAAGTTGACAATGACTATGCACACACGCACACACCACACACACACACACATATATATATATATATATATATATATATATATATATATATATATATATATATGCAGAGGGTGCCAAAAAATGCATACACATTTTAACAATGGTGAAGAGAAAATGCCATTGAAGAACACTGAGGTTCTATGAGGAAGATTTCCTGGACAGCCAAAACAAGCAAGTAACTAAAGACATTCATATCTACTGCAGTGTCTAAACTTCATTTTTAAAAGGACACGATGTTTTGATTGATGTGTAGAAACATAAACACGTTCAAGAAACTGTATTAGAGAAAGGCAATGATTTATTAGTTTCAGGTGCACAACATAATGATTAGACACTAATATAACTTAAGAAGTGATCACCCCTATAAATCTAGTACCCTTCTGACACAATCTATCATTATTACAATATTATTGACGATATGCCCTACGCTGTACTTTATATCCCCAAGACTATTTTGTAACTACCAATTTGTACCTCATAATCCCTTACCTGACATCATCTATCCCTCAACCCCCCTCCCATCTGGCAACCATCAAAATATCCTGTCTCTATGAGTTTGTTTCTGTTTTGTTTGTATATTTATTTTGTTTTTTAGATTCTATGTATAAGTGAAATATATGGTATTTGTAATTCTCTGTCTGACTTATTTCACCTAATGCCCCTTAGGTCCCTCCATGTTGTTGCAGATGGCAAGATTATGGCTGAGTAATATTCTACTGTATATATGTACCACTTCTTCTTCGTCAGTTCATCTATTGATGGACACTTAGGTCGTTTCCATATCTTGGCTATTGTAAATAATGCTGCAATAAACATGTAGATGCATATGTCCCTTCACAGTAGTGTTTTGGGTTTCTTTGGGTAAGTACCCAGAAGTCAGATTACTGGGTATTTTTTTTGTCTCTTATTATAGTCTTTGTTTTAAAGTCTATTTTGTCTGGTATAAGTATTACTAACTCAGTTTTTAGTTGTAGGTCCTTGCTTTTCATCACTTTGAATATTTCCTGTCAAACACTTCTGGCCTGAAAAGTTTCTGTTGAGAAATCAGATGGCAGTCTTATGGGAGCTCCCTTATAGGTAACGAGATTCTCTCATTGTCTTTTTTAGATTCTGCCATTGCTGCTTTAAAGATTCTCTCATTGTCTTTAACCTTTGGCATTTTCATTAGGATGTGACTTGATTTGCTCCTGTTTGGGTTCATCTTATTTGGAACTCCCTGCACTTCCTGAGCTTTGTCTATTTCCCTTGCCAGGTGAGGGAAGTCTTCTGTCATTATTTATTTGAATAGGTTTCAAATATCTTGCTAGCTCTCTTCTCCTTCTGGTACCCCTATGATGCAAATGTTAAGCTATTCTTATATTTTTGGATTCTTTTTTTTTGTTTTTCTTTTTTCTATTCTGATTGGGTGTTTTCTGCTACCTTATCCTCCAAATCACTGATTCTGTCTTCTACTTCATCTAATCTACTGTTGATTCCTGATAGTGTGTTCTTCATTTCAGTTATTGTGTTCTTCATTTCTGACTCATTCTTTTTTTGTTTTTTATCTCCATTTTTATGTTTCCTTATCTCTTTGTAGAAATTCTCACTGAGGTCATTAAGCATCATTATAACCAGTGTTTTGAACTCTGCATCTGGTAGATTGCTTGTCTCCATTTTGTTTAGTTCTTTTTCCGGAGCTTTGTTCTGTTCTTTCATTTGGGACATGTTTCTTTGTCTCCTCATTTGGCTGCCTGCCTTAGTTTGTTTCTATGTATTAGGTAGGCCTGCTATGTCTCCCTGTCTTAGTAGAGTGGCCTTATGTAGTAGGTGACATGTGGGCCCAGTGACACCGTCTCTCTGGTCTTCTGAGTTGGATGCTCCATGAGTGTCTTTTGCATGGGTTGTGTATGCCCTCCTGTTGTAGTTGAGCCTTGATTGCTGCTGGCATATCATTGGGAGAGATTGACCCTCAGGCTTATTGGTAGTGTGGACTGGTCATAACTACAGTGGAACTGTTTTCTGTGGGCTGATCCTACAGAGCAGGGTTCATTTTAGCAGGGCTCTGGTGTCTGCCAAGTCTGCCCTTTGGGTGTGTCATTTGTGGAGGTGGTTGGGTGGTGCTCTGTTGTGGTCAGATGTTGGCCCCTGGATGTGTTGATTCTGGGGCCTTTTGGGAGGGGCTCTGTTGCAGGCCATGGTTAGCCCTGTCTGTGCCTTGCCCAGGGCTACTTGGTATGACCTACAAAGTGACCTGCAGATAGTTGTCACTTGTACTGGGCTTAGAGGTGTCTGGGAGAGGCTAAGTTGTGAACTAGGTATGGCCGCTGCTAGTTCCTGCCTTGGGGCTGCTTAGCAAGTGGTATGGGGCACGCCGAGGTCAGGTTTTGTTTATCTGGGGTTTGTGAACCTTTGAAACATTTTAGGAAAGTCTGCAACATGAGGCAAGACCGACCATTTTTATGGAAAAGCCACTGGAAGTGGCTTTGGTGAACCTACAAGTTTGGATTGGGCCAGGTCTCACAGAATCACCAAGGCAGGTCAAACAGTTATAGCCACATTTATGGAGACTCAGATATAATGCCTGCCTGTGCAAGCAGGCTGGGTGGGGGTAGGACTCAACAAAGGAACAGTGATTTCTGCCAGCACTTCTGTCTGTGAGAAAGCAGCTCCTTCAGCCCTTGCTCTGAAGCCAGACAATTCAGTTCCTCCCCATGTGTCCCTAATGCCTTTCGAGCTGCTGCCCCAGTGTTGGAGCTCAGAGAGAGTGAGTCCATCAGCGAGTAAGTTCATGTGTGGGCCCTTTAAAAGAAACACCTGGAACTCCAGCAGCCTTTTATCTCACTCAGTCATAATCTCCACTGATTTTCACAGCCAGAAGTTGTAGGAACTTCTCTTCCTGGCCCTGGAACCCTGGGCTGGGGAGCCTGGTGTGTGGCTGGGACCTCTTGATCCTCAGAGGGGACCTCCACAGCCAAGATATCACTCCAAATTTTTAACCACCACATGTAAGTGTGGGACCAGCTTATTCACTGTCTCCACCCCTCCTACCAGTCTTGACATAGCTTCTTCTGTATATCCTTAATTATAGGATTTCTGTTCAGCTAGACCACAGGTCATTCTCAATGATGGTTGTTCCGTAGTTTAGTTGTAATTTTGATGTGGTCATGGGAGGAAGCAAGCACAGCATTTACCCTACTCTACCATCTTAACTGGAAGCCCTTTTGTTGGATTTGATGCATCATTACTGGTGAGGATTACACGTGGAGGAGAGCACATGTAAGCCCTGGAAAGTTGTCTCTCAGAGCTGAAAGTGACCCCTAACTGAAAGCCAGCAAGAAAATGATTACCTCAGTCATGTAACTTCAAGGAACAGAAATCTGCCAACAACCTGAATGAGCTCAAGAGCAGAGTCTTCCCCAGAGACTCCAAATATGAGTCCAGCGTGGCAATAGCTTGAGTTTGGCCCTGAGAAACCCTAAACAGAAAACCCAGTGAGCTTGCTGAAACTTCTGACCTATAGAACTGGGTGTCATCTTAAGCCACTGAGTTGTAGAACCTTTTTACACAGCAATAAAAAAAAATAATACATAGGATAATTCAGGATGACTGTAGTCATCTGCAGAAACTCAAGATGCTAGATACCCTCTCTCCCATGCCAGTACACCCAGGAGTGGACACAAAATTGAAACTCAACCAACCAGACATTCCCTCTTAGGATTTTATATTTGAGTGCATGACTCCAGGATGGTAGGAAAGTCAGAAGCCAGAAATTATAAATGCAGAATTCTCCCAAGACTGTATCTAAATACTGGACAAGTGCTGTATTCCTGCTGGCTAGCCATCTGCAGCAGACTGTGTTCCTGAATTCTAAACCTGGACCTCCAGATAGCTGTAAGGTTGGTAAATTCCTTGGTATACTTCCCAGTAATTCTGTTTTGCTTAGCCTATCAAGAGTTCTTTCCTGTTGCTTATAATAAGTAAGTCAATTAATAGAAATGCTAAATAAAATATAAACCAATTATTTTCTAAACCTTTCAGTCACATTCAGCAATCAAACCAATTTCTTTCCAACTTCATTTGCTTAATGGCATATTTCATATCCTCACGGTGCCAGTACAAATCTCTGTCAGTCCCATCTGCTTAGTTTCTATCCACTAACTTATGGGACCAATATGTGACGGACCAAGGCCTGGAGAAATGAGTTATGTACAGTGGTAATGTTGGGAATTTCAGGATGCTGATTTAGTCAATATTTATCATTTGTTCATTAGCTAGACTCTGAGTAGAGTATCCCTCTATTTTGAGGAACCATCTACTATGTCAATAATGTAGTTTTACGTAAAGCTGTCAATCTTGGTACTTCTCTGTTTTAGTCACAATGGAAGCATGTGATGAAGGTTGAACCAATCATATACTCAGTTTCCTAGTCATAGGATGTGATTCAGAGATGGACACATGACCCCCAATGGGCCATCAGGATCGCACTCCCTGCCCCAGGATTTTTCAATGAAGCATTTTTAAACCTAAGTATTCCTTTTTTGTTGGAATGATTGCTAATGGTATTGTGTTTCAAAATTTGGTTTTCATATATTCCTTGTTAGTATATAACAATACGATTTATTGTGATTTATTTTTGCATGTTGTTCTGTGGCTGTGCTGACCTTACTTTTAGTTCCAGAAGTTTTTTTGTAGATTCCTTGGGCTTTTCAACATGGACAATCATTTGTAAATAGTGACAGTTTTATTTCTGTAAATATGCACGCCTTTTATTTCATTTTCTTGCCTGACCATAATCGCTAAAATTCCCACCGTGTTGAGAGAGAGTGATGAGAGTGGATCCTCACCTTGATCCCAAGTTTAGAAGGAAAGTGCTTAGTCTTTTACCACGATACCAGGGTGCCAAAAAATGTATACAAGTGGATACTTTGGTCAACGGTGATCAAGCAGTAGTTTGCCATAGTCAGAAGTGTCTGGACGCTGATGGTAACCACTTTGAGCACCTCTTGTAATTGCAGGAGTCAAACATGACTTATATTCATCTTTTGTTATCAGTACATATTACTACAATTTTAATACAGTTTTCCTTTCTTAAAATGTGTATACATTTTTTGGCACCCTCTGTATATGATATCAGCTGTAGAATGTTTGTAGATGCCCTTTATCAAATTGGGGTAGTTCCCCCTTATTCTAACTTGCTAAGTGATTTTTTGTGTCTTTTAATCATGCCTGGGTATTGGCATAAATTATTTTTTTTAAAATCTGACTCTAGGTTTCTTGCTGGAGCTAGAACCTTTCCCTGGGTGTCAGGAATACTGATCTGTCTTCTTAACCCCTGCAGGCTCATTTTCCTGGACTGAAGGCTGCATTGTGCCTCCAGTGTTCATCAGGCCTTCAGAAAAGAGTTACGCAGTTGTCTTGCAGGCTCTCGGGATACAAGAGTGGATCAAACATGGGGCCTGTTTTCAAAGGACTGATAGTTTAATGGAGAAAATGAGAATGATAGTAGAGGGTATAATATAGATAAATGTCAAAAGAACGTGTGCAGCGGTGGACACAGCATTCTTGTGACTCTGAAGGGTTAGGATAGGATTTTTGTAGGCATTGCTACATATATTGAGTTTTTATTTTATTCGTTTTTATTTTTATTAAATGTATTGGGGTGACATTGGTTAGCAGAAATGTATAGGTTTCCAGTGTACAATTCTATAATACATCAACTGTGTATTACATTGTGTTTTAAATATAAGTGTGATCTAGCCAGAAAAAAGGGATGGGAGGAAGTGACAAGAAGCAGGGGAAAGCATCTTACACACATGTAACTGGCTTCAGGCCTTGCAGAAATAAGGTTCAGATTTAAAAGGGGGCATGTAAATGTCTAGGTGGCAGCAAAAAAAGGGGAAAGTAAAAATGAGGAAGTGCTTGATGGTAAAGTATATTCCACAGTGAAATCTTTCTATTATCGGAGTTAGAATTAAATAGAGCCTGGAGACCTTTAAAAAGGAAAGCGATACCTTTTGAATGCTTTAACTCTAGCCCCATACTGAAAGCAGAGACAGAAATATAATGATAGTGTTTTAAACAGCTCAGAGCACTTTCGTGAACGTTATTTGATGGAAGATATCCAAAATTAGTGAGCTCTATCCAGTCTTTACACTTCTCCTCACCCAACGCCCACCCTACCACAATCAGGAGCTCATTCTCAAGAGAAACAAAAATGTCTTTAGGCAACAGGTAAGCAACCTGAAAGATTACATTCAGCTAAGGTAAATGAGAGACATTTTCAACAAAATTGTGTAACTCAACCTACTGGGAGCTATTCGGCCATTACTCTAGGTTATTGGAATTTATTTCCTCAAAGTAAATACAGGCATATAAAAAAAAGTGGGGTTTTTTTTGTTTGTTTGTTTGGTTTTTACTCAGTACTTACTGGCAATAAAAAAAGAGAAGAATGAAGCCCACATTGCCAAACTTAATTTGGGTAATTCTACTGAAGAGACTCTTCAAAATAGCAAGTAAATGTGAGACCATAAAAAGTCAGTATTCCTTGGCTGACATACTCATGAATTGTCTACTATATGGCATTCATTGAACTGGGAATTGTAGGGAGTACAGGTGAAGCTGACCCTATATACTTCCCAAAACAAATATGAGGTGAGAAGTTGGTATTGTATGACATGGCCAGGTATGATGCTAGTGGAGAGACAAAGACCGAGAGAGGTTTTTTTTATAAGGAAGTGAGGAGACAATGAAGGGCTATGTTATTGCTGGGCAAAGAAGCTTGGTTAAATGTCTGGATGGGGCGAACAAAATACCCTTAGAAAATTTAGTTTGGTTAGAATGTAATGTTTAAGAGCTGTGTAGGGAGAAAACCATTTTTAGTGTTGTACCTGAAATACACATACGCTACTTTGACACTATAGAGCACTTAGTAACACGTCAGCATCCTGTTGCTCAAGCTTTCATCGGCAGGTTCTCTCCTGTCCTACTCTTGAAGGATTCAAGTCTTCAGTCTCTTGCCTTGGTTATTCTTTATGCAGCTGTCTTCATGCCCAATTGATGACTAGTAAAGTTCAATAGCTTTTTTTTTTTTTTTTTAGTCTCATAATTCAAAAACTTTGAAAAAATATGTGGTTTTCAAAACATATTTTACTTTGCAACACTAACAACCTGTATTATATCCAGGACCTTGGATTTAGGTGACTCGAAGTTGCGATAACTGGAACTGTCTTGCTTAAGTTACTTCATGGCCATTTTCCATTGAGCTGAGGCAATGTTTCATAAGCATCTTGGTAGGATGCCATTTGTCAGTCGACTAGCTTCCTGCAGCATTTTTCATATACATACCAACCAATATGTAGTCATTTTCTCAGTGATTCACTCGTTTCATACTTTCTGCTTTGCTTACAAGTAACTCATCAGCCCAGGTTTAAGTAATAACTCAATGTCATTTTTATATTTAAATCATAAATATTTATTTGTTAGATTTGTTCAGAGACAGTAGGGAAACTGAGATAAGTCAACCGATTCGATTTCCTCCCAGATGTTTTCAAATAGGTGACCCAATGGGAGTTAAGCTTTCTGGGAGAAGGCTGAACAGAGACATCATGCACAATAAAAGCCTTAAAAAACTCAAAGTCAAGAGTGAGTCACAGCCATGTGGGAGTCAGTGAGGCTGGTAAAGTGTCTTCACATCTTCCAGTGCCTAAACGACACTGCTTTGTTAGTAAGAAGCTTCACTTCATGGTTATTTCCTCATTTTCATAAATATCCTTCCCATAAAACATTATTCCTTGAAGTAAAATGAACAATGCCAAAAGCTTAGCTCACACGATTACACCCCATGTCATACATGTCGTAAGGTAGGGATGTGAACCTGTGTCCTGGAGGTAAGAGAATCTTGTCCTCCAGGTAAGGCATTGGAGCAGGTGGAATGGAGATCATTGCGTGCTGGGAGGGGAACTAGCTTATGCAACACATGAAGATGGCATGAGTGGGGGAGTAATGCAGGGGTGAGGGCAGTGGAAGGGAATCACTGTTGGTGGTTGGTTCTCGAGCTGGAAGGGCAGAGAACTCCAGGGTCAGAGGGAATCTCATTCTTAGTGGCCAAAGGAGTTCAGCAGAACAATGAAGAAGCAGAGGAAGCCAGAGGAGAGGGAGCAAAATGGGTCAAAAGCAAAATAAGTAATAAAATAAATCTGAAAAGAACAAGAATGACTTCGAGAAAGAGGAGACAGAATCCTCAGTTCCAAAAGTCTTTCCTCACTGTACGTTATATGCTATCTTTGGAGAATTATGCATACAACTCCCCACCCTACCTCCATTCCTCCAATCACACTAGCATGCACACACACCTGTTACATGTGCTACTTGGAGTGAATGGCTGTTTCTTCTAACAACGGCAATACCACCTCTTGAACAGACCTGACTGAATCCATGTTAGCTCCTTTAGGCTTATAGTACATCATGCTAAGAGGTTTGCACTCGACCCTGCAGGGAGGCTTCTAAGCCAGTGTTCACTTTCCCCCCACAACATTTTATGATGAAAAATTTTAAACATGCAGTAAATATGAATGAATTTTAAGTAAGTTGTACTATTGAAATTGTACTTTTGTACTACTTCCTGAATTGTGCTATTGAAATTGTGTCATTCTTACTGCGTCAAGTATCTATTCATCCTTTTTCCCATTCATTAATCTGTCTCATGTGGCATATTAATTGCACCTAATTCCAGATATCCAGGTGCTCCCCTCTAAATGTCTCAGCATAATATTAATATCTGCAGTTTGAGATTTATCTACATTTTTAATGTAAAATTTACATATAGTGAAATGCACAAATATATGTACCTCTGTAATCTCAAAGCTTATCAAGATTAAAATGCTGTGTTACCCCAGAAAGTTCCCTGGTGCTCCTTACAACACAATCCCTGGCCCCACCCAGCAGAAGCAACCCATGTCTTCATTGTTTTTCACTCTAGCCTTGTTTGAGCTTTTTTAAAACTTCACATAAATGAAATTACACAGTATATGCTCTTCTGTGTGAAACATTTTTTTTTTTTTTTTTAACTCAGAAAGATGTGTTTCAGAATCATGCATCTTGTTGCATCATCATTCATTCCTTTTCAGTCCTGAGTGAATACACTGCAGTTTATCCATCCTCCTACTAGGAGGTTTCCAAATTTGGGGTATTAGGACTAAAGCTCTTAGGAAAATTCTCGTACACGTCTTTGTGGCCATATGTTTTCATTTCTCGTGGGGTGATACTTCTCTAGAAATGGAACTGCTGAGTCAGAGGGTAGGTTTATTTTTATAAGAAAATGCTACACATTTTTTTTGGTTTTTCTAAGTGACTGTACTATTTGTGTTCCCACAAAACAATGTTTGAGAGTTTCACCTTATCCTACAGCATCACCAATCTTTGGTGTTGTCACTCTTTCTAGTGGATGTATAATAGTATCTCACTGCGTTTTTAATTTTCAGTCCCTCAATATTAATGATGTTGAGAACTTTCTCCTATGTTTATTGGCCAATTATATGTTTGTTGGTTTTTGTAAAATATCTTTTTTTTTTAGCTTTTGTCTGCTTTTATTGGACTGTCTATTCATTTTTATAATGGAGTCTTGTGATATATAGACGTTTTAAATTTTGCTGAAGTCTTATTTTCTATATTAATGGTTATTTCTTTCCATGGCTTGTCTTAGAAAAACTTTGCTTACCTGTAAATTATGAAGATACTCTCTCTGTTTCCCTGTAAAAGCTTTATTGTATTTTTGCTCTTATATTTAGGTCTGTGATTCACGAGTTAAGATCTGTGCATGGTGTGAAGTAGGAGTTGAGATTTATTTTATTTTATCTTTTCATGAATAACTTATTATACCAGCACCATTTCTTGAAAAAAGTGTGTGTGTGTGTGTGTGTGTGTGTGTGTGTGTGTGTGTGTGTGTATTTATCTACATTGTATTCCTCTGTTGCCTTTATTGAAAAGGTTTGGGTTTTTTTATTTTGTTTTACCAATCCATTTGCTGGTCCTAATTCTACTATTGCACTATCTTAATTACTACAGCATTATAGTAAGTTTAAAAATTAGGTAGTGGAAGTCTTCCAACTTTATTCTTTTTCAAGATTGTTTTATATATTCCTGGCCCTTTGCACAAGCATATATAGCTTAGAGTCAGTTTGTCAGCTTCTACAGAACAATCTGCTGGAATTATTTAGGGGAGAATTGACATCTTAAAAATATGGAGTTTTCCAATGCATGTGCTTGCTATAGCTTTCTGCCTTTTTAGGTGGTCTTTAATTCCCCTCAGCAATTTGTGTAGGTTTCAATGTGTAGGTCTTCCATACTTTTATTAAAAATAGTAGTCCTGATTTTTCTTTAAATGATGCTATTCTAAATGTAATTGTTTTATTTTAATTTCCTTTTTTTTTTTTTGCTGCTAGCTTGTAAATATACCATTGATTTTTAGATTGTTATTTTATTCTGAAATCTTGCTAAATTTTAATAGCTATTTTTTTCAATGACTTAGGATGTTCTTTGTAAATAATCTTGTCATCTCTCAGTGTTTATGTGATACAATGAAGCACCATTTCATCTGCCCTCAGTAGAAATGCATCACTGAAACAGAGAAGAAGGCAAAGAGCAACCTAAGGATATGGGAAGAAACGAGGTTCCGAATCATTGGATAGATATTTAAGTTCAGCCTTTTTCTCTTTAATTTAATTTCGGATTGGATCACAGTAGAGAAAATCCAGAATTAGATGGACAGAAATTCAATCACCTATTCTCTCTTCATCTAAAGAATCAAACAGACTTCTTATTCACATCTTACAATTTAATGAAGGGAGAGATAGCACCTTTCAAAGCTCCCTTTTCGCTTTCATTTCTGAACTCCCAAAAGCCAGTCATGTTCCTAGACTTCAATTCCAGAGCAGAATCTGTGACTACATAATCTTAGGTAAATATTATAGCTTTAGTTCCCATTGAATGAAATTTCTCCCTGATATGACAGCAAGAAAAAGTGAACTACAGACATGGAAAATGTAATAACCACCCATTAGGTACTGTGGAGTTTAAAAGTAAAGACATCAGAGGAACTCAATTGGCAGCGGCCAGTTACCTGGTCACCCAAGTCCCCATGGGGTGCCACTAACTTTGTAGATCCCAATCCATTCGGGGAATGTCCCTTGGCTTACCTGTCTTGGGTACACATTGTGAAAAGTGTTTCAGAGTTTATCAGATCCAGGAATGCTGGTTTACACTAACAGAGCTCACAGGAGGCTGGTGAATAAAACCAGAGTAACAATGTACTTATTTATGCTAAGAAATATAAGTCTAACACAGATTGAGTTTTATGTCAGCCTGGGCTGTACATTCTCTCCCTATAGGCCAAGTAAGTGGAAAGATAAATTAGCAGAAATTATGCCTGAGCATCACATTGAAACAAGGCAGGTGAGTTCATATGATGCGAATACTTAATCACTTCAATTTAACAGACCCTGATGTATCCATCTCCACAATAGGCATACTCCAGCAACTAGAACCTGACAGATGATATTTTTAGGGTAGAGAATGTTCTCTCCCGGGCAGACCAAGTCTAATGACTGCTATGTACACCCATGGGAAAACACCTCCAACGTATTTTCACATGTCCTTTCTGAGCAAGGTTTTTTACCTTCCATAAGACTGCTGAACTAATTTGGAACAATTCTGTAATTTTAAAGGTAGTTGGCACTTTCTTGCTCATATCCATCATGGGTTGATTTCATGGCCTGTACATTAGTAAGCAATTTGATCTACCTTATTTCAAAGTCCTTATTTTCTTTGGAGTATTCTAATTTGTGTCCAACAGAAAGCAATGCACAGTTCTTGGAATGTCCTGTAAATTCTTACTGAATCTTCAGAATGATATTGAGACATAAACATTGTTACTTTATTTTCTTTTCACAGATGTGAAAACTGAGGCTCAGAGAATTTAGGTGATTTTCCCATTGTTAGTTAACAAATATATATTGAGCTTCTACCATGTGCCAGCGACAGCAGGAGATGGTAGGGTAATAAATGATTCACGCTTATTGCCAATCTTACAATGACATAGACTAACAATAACATTGTGGAATTTAAAACATGCGAGACATTTTGGAAATTCCATTATGCTATGTCAATGCTGGGAAGGTTTGTTCCAGTTGAGGCTCATTTTATTTAATGACTTCGGGAATGAGTGAATGAATGAATGAAGGAATGTGCACTCTTTTCAGCATTGCTTCTTTCTATAAATAAAAGAAAAGTAAAGTTGAGTAAGTATGTTCAAATTTTTAGAGCTTTCAAATGACCAGGGTCCCAATTGTTGCAACTTTTAATGAATCACAGCAGTATTCCTTGCATTGTGTAGAAGACAGAGGAGACATGACCCAGACTAAGAGATACCCAATCAAAGTGGGACAAAGGCCATCAAGATAACAGAAGGAGAAGGTGAATGACTTATTCCAAGAGGAAACAGCTAGAGCTGGTTTCTGAATGCTAAACAGTTTGAATTTCTCTTTGATTCCAGAAAGCCAAATCCTCACAACTTAAACTTTGAGATGTGTTCTGAACATCCGTAGACCCCCAAACTGAGTTGGAAATCTCCTGTGGAGAGGTTTCCTTGGGTTATTTTCTTCACTCCTCTCTTCAGCGATGTAAGGGAGATGGCCTTCGTCTGATTTTTTTTCTCTCTGATCCTACCACAATGCTGGAGGGGCAAAGGTCTTGCAACAAATAAAGGAGAAATACAAGATAAACTGACTGATAAGATGTTTCCATTTAAAACAGCATCAATAGGTTCCATTTATTTGGTTCTTCATATACACTGGATATTGTGAAAAGGACTTACTAGAGTGTCTTATTTAAATATTAAGTTCATTTTGGGTGGGAGGGGCTATCATAATCTACATGTTATAGGTCAGGGCACTGATATCCAGAGAATAGTGACTTACCCAAATGTAGTAACCTCTGAGCAAGAGTGTACATGCAGCCATGGACAGCTCCAAAATTCCAAAGGCTTAACCACTCCCCACACTCTCCCTTTCACTTGACCATGCACAAGTTGCCTTTACCACCTAAACTTCCTGCCTCTGGCCTCACTTAACTGTCTCGTTTCTCAGTATCTCCTGGAATATCTCTTTGGACTCTATTAGATCATTAAACATTTAGTGTTGTTTTAGGAGTCAAAAAAAAAAAAAAATGTACTTCTGCACTAGATTCTCCTCTCCTTGAAGAATAATGTTTAAATTTGTTCTTCCCACCAATATTGCATAAGACCTCATTCAAAACAATCTTTAGTGAGTAGTAGTTGAGTAAACGATCATTTGAGTACCTGAAGTGGCTTGAGTAGGACATAAGCTAATGTGAAAACGCCCTTGGTTACCTATTTCATGAATTTTGCTAAGATCATGGACCAATTTGTGACATGTCCTAATTCATGAGACCTTCCCAGTCTCTTTCATGAATGCAGAGCAGAAGCAATTTATTGAGTATCTATTGTACTTCCATTATTTTGTTATACACCATGGGAGGGTGTATTTCTGTTCTCAAACAATGCATAGTCTTAATGGAGAAGTGCAGAAAACCACACCTCTCGAGGAATAGGAATGTGTGTCTTCATATCTTCAGGGCCTGTGAAATGGTCTGTCCCAGACAAGTGCTCATTACAAGTTTGTTGAATGAAATTAAAAAGCAGAGTAGAGTGATGTCAACAAGATGGCCAAATAAGTAGCCCTCGCTCTTATCCCCACCTTCAACAACCATAAGTTGGCATCCATTGACAGAAGTGCTTTGGGATTCAGGTAGGAGATTGTGAAACTTCCGTGTTGCCCACGACAGATGAAAGATGATTTCAGAAGGCAGGCTCCCACCCAGGCGGCTGACTCACTGACTGTGGTCCCAGCTCGAGAGCGGGGAACAGCTCTGTGCTCCTTACGTTTCAGCTACAGCTCAATCAGCTTTGATTCTGTCACCAGCACTATATATCAAGGGACCCAGGAGGAGCCATGCCCACCTGTGCTTCAGGTAATAGGCATACAGACCTCCTTCCCAGCTGTGGACCCTGAAGTGGCCTGCAACCTGCTTCAGCCTCTCTCAGCCACGGTCCAGGAGCTGGAGGAAAGCCTGCCAAACTGAGTGAGACTGTAATGCTGAAAGAGCTCCAGCCTGTTTCAGCCACAGTCTGTGAACGGTCCTGCTAGCACAGGGACCAGACAGGAGAAACTTGTCTCTGCAGCCCCGGAAATCCTGAAAGAGTCTTATGTGCTCCTGCAGCCCTCTCCAAGTCCCCTGTGGGCAGTCCTGAGGGTCCAGAGTCCCAGCAGGAAACACTCCTGTCTGGACTTCCAGAGATCCTGAAAGGGCCCTAGGATAAGCTCCGGCCACGTCACAGTTGAGTTTGCCAGCAGTACTGAGGATCCAGGCTCCCAGCGGGAGACACTCAGGTCTGCAACACCAGAAAATCTGGTGGGGTCCCATACTTGGCTCCAGCCCTATCAAAGCCTCAGGGCATCAGCCGACCTGCCAGAGCAGGGTCCGAACAGGAGACACTGCTGTCTGTTCTCCAGGAGGTCTTCCCAGCCACAGTCCACGAGCAGTACTGCTCGCCCAGGGAACTACACACCCAGAGATCTTGAAAGTGCCTTATACTCAGTTCCAGCCTCTCCCGGGGCAGTCGGTGAGCAGTCCTGCCAGCACAGAGACCAGGTGGGAGATACACACATCTATGCCTCAGGATAACCTGAAATGGCTCTATACTCAGCCCCAGCCCATCCAGCCATGGACAGGAACCAGTCCGGCCCACCCAGGGACCTGACGGGTGACACACCCATCCATGCCTGCAGAGCCAAGTGTGCAGGCTTCAGTCCTGGCTGTGGTACGTGAAACAGCCCTGGGGCTCTGTTCCAGCCCCTCCGCCACAGTCTAGGGCTAGTCCTGCCCACTCAGAGACACATCCAGTGACCAGGAAGCAGCCACCATAGGGACTTCCATTTTTTCATAAAGTGAGAAAATTAGATGATAGTTCCAAAAATTGGACAGTGATTTAATTTTTTTCTTTTTAACCATAACTCCATTCTTGAGATTCTTAGCTAGCCTCATACCTTTTAAAACCATTTAAATATGGCTGACTATGTATACCTCCAGCTTGGATGTTTCCTCTCAATCCAACTGTTTATTTACAATCTCTACTTGGATGTACCACACATATCTCAAACCTGACAAGGTCAGGAATGAATTCCTGGGATTCCCTCCCAAACCAATTTCTCCAGCATTCTTTCCTATTTCAGTTGATGGCAACTCTTTTCTTCCAGTGGCTCCGGCCAAATACCTCAGCACCCTTGATATTTCTCATTCTCTTATTCACCATAGCCAAGCCATTGGCAGATCCCGCCATGAATACCTGCAAAATGCACGCATAACTTGATCCTTTTCCACCATTTCCATGGCTCTCACACTCATCCAAGACACTTCTCACCTAGATAATTGCAATAGCCTCTTAAAATGGTTTTCCAAATTCTGCTCCTGCACCCTTCTATCTCTTCTCAACACATTGAGACATCCTTTAAACAAAATCCAGATCTTTCCCTTCTCTGCTCCAAGTCTTCTGAAAACATCTCATCACAATTACAGTAAAATCCAAAGTCCTTCTGATGGCCAACCAGGCCCACATAACCTGACTATTAATTCCATCTCTGATATTGCCTTCTAGTCTCCTCTGTCTTTACTTGGCTCCAGACACGTTGGCTTCCTTTTTGTTACTGAAACACTCTAAGCCTGTTCTTGCATAGTCTTTGCACCTGATATTCCTTCTGCCTGGAATGTTCTTCCCCCAGATGTCTGCATGGCTCACTCCCTTATTTACTCTTTTTCTTAAGACTTTATTCAGATTTACCTTCTAAGCAGCAGCCCTCTTGCATCCCTGACCATTTTCCATTTTATCTAAATAGTCATTCTCAGCTGATGTTTTCTATCCCTTTACAGGATTCAGTTTTCATCTCACTATCAATCATACTATAATATATAATATTTGGCTATAACTATATATATATTCTCATTCATCACCTTTCTTTCCACTAGAAACTATGTTTTCTAATTCAGGAATTTTTGTCTGATTTCTCTCTATATTCCTAGGAGCTCATGCTCAGAATAATAAATAATTGTCAAAAGAACAAAGGAAGGAAAGAAAGAGGGAAGTAAGAGAGGGAGGGAAACCCATTTGTTGTATTTATTGTTATGAGGTTATTTGTAAGAATAAGGCTCATCTGTATTATTGGTATGAAAATATTTCCAAAATATATCAGAGGAAGAAACCAGATTTCAAAATGGAGTGCATAATATTATCCCAGCTTTAAAAAAAAATGTTTTATAGAAGGGCATATATAAAATGTTTTATATAAGGGCATATCCTGCCTCTAAAGAAATGAGGGCCAAAAAGGGTGTATGCCAGTTAGTAGTGGTTGTCTCTGGAGGTGGTATGAAATGGCACTTAGCATCTTTCTTTTGCATTTCTGTGCAATTTGCATTTAAAAATATGTATGTATTAAAATTTTAAGAGAAAATTTGATATTCAATGATAGTGTAGATACATAATTTTTGCACATTGAAAGCTGTTTATAATATGCTCATCATGTCAAAGAGTAATTTAGAGAACAGTAATAATGTAAGCATTAATGTTCAATTTGGAAACCCAAACACTCTGCAAATTAAATGTATTTTATTTTTTATATTTGTTGTCAAAACACATTTGGCCACAAAACGTAACCTGAACCAGCATGAATGTATTCATAGATTAGTATCACATAATGTGAATATTCATAATTTTACTAATTCTACCCCAGAACCTGCTGTGGGTGACATGTCATACAATAAATATGCTCCAAATTAACTTTCTAAAATCAAAACCAATTCTGAAACACATCCAACTCCCAGGTTTCTTACATAAGGCATTTTAGATATATTTTATCTACTTTCCCAACAAAACTATTATCTTTGGTTGGTATGATTTTTACTAATTTTTTTTTCTCTTTTTGCTCAGTTGAATTTTGTACATTGTTTGCTTTCAACAGCAAGCCTCTTGCTCAATGTCTACAATAGACTTCTTCTGTAATAAATAAAATAGAATTGCATAAACTAAATTATATCAAAACTTCAGGTAGGATCTTCAAGCATGAAAAAAAAAAAGTTTTAAAATTGAGAGAGCTGTAGCCTTAACCAGATATGGCTTTGCATGTTGCCTCTTGAAACTAATCAACTCTAAGAGTTGGTGGACTCAGAGTCTCCAGGTAAGAGACAGTAACCTATATTAGATTAAAATACAAAAATGGGTAAATTTGGATGAGATAGGGCTGTAGGGGAGTGCAGATTCCAAGAATAGTCTGGGACAGGCTCTGCCTCAGGATCAATTTCAATATGGTAACGTTGACAGTTGCACAACCATGGCTGGGTTTGTAGCGCTTCAGCATAGGACCCTCCCATTTCCCCCATCTCAACGTCGGGCTGGTTTCCACTAAAGACAGGAGGGAGTGCTGACGATATTAATAGAAGAAGCATGTTCTTTTCCTGTTCAGCTATTTAAAGAAATGTTCAGCTGCAAGGTGTGCTGATTTATGCAGCTTATCTCCTTCCACCCAGAGAGCGCTCACCGCTCCTCTCTCCCATTACGTTCCCCCGCCTAATGGATCTGTAAGGGAATTTCATTTTGCATATAAAATTTACAAGGAAAAGGATGTGTGTGTGGAGGGACCCTGTTATTGTGTCCAGGTGTTGCTGATCATGCTTGTGTGGGGTACGAACACCCTTAATTGGGTTCTCGGCTATAAATGCATCGTAAACAAATTTAGAAGACAATCAGCCAGTGTTAAAGGAGACGTGGGAAATTTTTGTCACCAACTAGGTGATCTTAAAATGCAATACAAATAATTCTTCATGGGGATTAGAAACGCAACCAGCTCGTCATGAATGGCTTAGCAATGGGCCCAGCTAAAATGAAACAGAATTAGTCCCCAGAATAAATACAGAATGTAGTCTGGATGTTTGCTTTTCGCAGGATGGTCTCACATCTGTTTCTTGAGATCCTTTCCAGTCGTCAAGGCCTAATTCAATCATTGTTTCCGCCTTGAAGCCTTCCCCATTCCTGCCAGTTGCAATTAATTTCTCCCTTCTCTCAGTAACTGCTGTGCTTGTTTCCTGCATCTAGTATACTATTTATTATCATTTTCTCAGTGTTTGAGTTTGAAACGATAGTGTTTATGGCGCTCCCCCAACTCCAGTTATCTGTGCATTTATTTGACGTATTTTGCCAAATTTGTGTGCTGTCCATATTTTATCTGTTTAATATCCTCTTTGTATTTACTAACTCTTAAAAAACATTTCTTCTTTAACCTCATCCTAACTAATAACATCTATGAAATTAAAATTGTTGTAATTATATACATGCATATATGTATATATATTTGAAAGCTTATGAAAGTAAATGCATAGCTCAAAATTTTAAAATAGTTTTGATGTAACACCTCAAATCATTTGGAATATCATCAGTAGTTCCTATACTACTTGTTAAATGTATACCAATCTTTGCAAAACACTGCCCATTTTACACTGTTGCTTCTTGGGTACAGAAACCATTTTTGCACAAGGCAGTGTACTCAAGAACTTTGGCTGAGTAAAGATAGTAGGTGAAGGCACCAAAATCTCAGGAATCAAGATAAATAATATTGTAATATTTTGATACAGTTTTAAAATATAAAATATTAAAAATCAAAATGAATGCCAAGATTCCACAATGAACAAAACATTAATATTTTAAGTAAAGATAGCATCCGTTATTCATAAACAGAAATGATGATTCCTGACTTAAGGACTCGTTTAGGGGATTGTAGAAGGTGGCACAGTAACTGCCTCGTCTGTATTCCTCTAAAGCCCATGCTTTTAAATTTTACAGTGTGATCGTGAAAACCTTATTTTTATATCATCACATTTTGCTGAGGGAATGTTTCTATAGGAACACTTCTGGTCCCTACCCACAGCCAAAGGAGGAGGGGTCATACCTGAGTGATGGGATGGGGAAGGGTCTGCAGGTAGAAGCTTCTGAGAATAGCATGCCTCTCGGTGTCCCTGTGAGTTAATTGAGCTGCCCCCTGCCCCTCTGCCTGTACTGAGGTGGGTAAGGATAAACGTCAGGAGAAGGTGCTTGATAGGGAAGCCCGATGATGGCCTCATGCCCAATACGTGTTCTGCAATACTGCTTTACCAGCAATGAACTTATATGTGGTCCACACCTGGCCAACTCTGGGGACTATTTCTCAGTTATGTCTGAACTTCAGCGACAGAGACGTGTGTCACTGATCGGCCCCGGACACTGTCATGCCGTAGTGACTTTCTATCTCAAGGTGCTTTGCAAACTACAGACCATTAGAATGAGCATATTTACTGTGGTGTTTTATCAGTATTTGTAATATAAATTCACTGGTATCTTTACTAAAAATTGTTTTTATAGTAAACATGTACAAATACACAGCTTAGTTCCTGTGAAACTAAAGACACTCAAGACATATTATTTGTTTTCCTTTTTCATGCCCTCCCCCACCCTGTCTCTTAATTACCAGTCACATAATCCCATGGAGTTTTCTATCCTTGGCTCTCAGCTCCTGCCTCCATCCCTCCCCTTTCACTTCCCCTGGCCCTCAAGGAAGACGTCAAGTTTAGCATGATAAAGCCATTAAAGTCATATTCTGCCTTCAGTTATCAATGTGCAAATGCTGTCTGACTAATAAGGCAAGTCTTAACAGAATCTCCTAAATGGTATTCTCCAACAAGGCTAAATAGGCGTGGTTTCCTCAGCCCCTTTTTGACAGGAATGAAAAATTTGTCCTCTCCTTCAGGCTTTTGACAGGGTTAAAAAAAAAAAAAAAAAAAAAAAAAAAGTAAATAGAATCAGCATTATAATCATAGGGATTTTCAGAAAACGGCTTCTAAGAAAAAGGAATTGCATCCCTCCTGTTTCTCTCCTCAACTACATCGCCACTTCCTTTCTGGAAGCTGGACGGGGTTATCAGGATGGGCACAGAGGTGACCAGGCAGATACTGCTGATTTAGGACACACAGACATTAACAAAGAGCAGAAGGTCCATTTCAGAGAGTCTGGGTGGAAAGGAACAGCCAGAGTCAGGAGGCATACAGAGCTGCAGGTCACCTGTTGTTTTCCCTCTATCCCTTGAAGCATATACCTAGTCTTGTGTGTGCTTCCCTCAGGGTATTTTTTACCTGTTCTGTTTCTTTCATAAACTGGAGATTATAGTAATGACTACTTGACAGGCTCATCTAAGAATTAGATGAGACGAAGTATTTGGACGGTTCACAGCATAGCACAGTGCAGCGCCCAGAGTATGTAGTAAATAAATGTGAGTTCTTTTCAATATTTTAAACTCATAAACCTGGTCCTTTTGTGACTAACCCTGGACATCACTGTTCCTACTGATTTTTGTCCTTAAGCCACATCATTGGCCTGATCATAATAATGTAACCTGATTATTTCTCCCTGTGCTATTGGAGAGAAACAAACTTACAACAGTTTTCTGCTGCTTCCTCTTTTGCCCTTCCCTAATACTATCTCCATTATGCTGTGAGTGCGATCTTTTAAAAAATATATATCTGGCCATAGCTCTCTCCTGCTTACAATCTTTCAGTGCTTCTCCACTGTTATAGAATACAAGGCAAAACCCTCAGCGTGGCATAAGACGCCCTACATGGTCCAGCTCTGCACCTCATGCCACCTTTTCCTTCTTTGGCTTCTAGCCATGCATATCTTTCTTTCTTAAAGAAGTCACTCCCCTTTCTGCCTCAGGGCCTTTGCACATGCTGTTTGCTCAGCTTCTTTACCTAGTTAATGTGTATGTTGCCTCACATCCTTTTAAACATCGATTGTTCCAGGAAAACTGTGCTCCCCCCATCCCACCCCAGATAATAATGAGTCCCTTTTTTATATAACTTCTTTATGACATTGTTTTTGTTTTGTTTTGTTCGCAGCACTTACTTACCTTAGTTAGAAATTATATATTAGTGGAATTATTTTGATTACCTTCAGTCCCTCTTCATGAGGGTATGGACCTTGTCTGTTAAACATCTTCTTATGTCTCTGGACCTGAAATTGGAAGGCACTGAACAGCTATTTATGAATGTACTGTGCTGTGGCTCCATTTTAAATGTTAAGAAAATTGAAATTAAAATTTGTTAAATCATCTGCTCAAGGTCATCCAGCCATCAAATGCTGGGATGTTAAGTTGGTGGCAGTGTAAAAAAAAAAAAAAAAAAGTTTGGAAAGAGGAGAACTGAGAACTGAAAATGGGAATGCAATCAGGTTAGAGATGGCAGTACTAGTTGGAATGCCCCACACCCTTCTGTCTTCCTACTGTAGACATTTTTCACCAGTCCCACTAAGCACAGATTGATCCTCGTCACACAGCTTCCCAACAACCACTTGAAATGTGTTTGCCAATCCTAGCAGATATTTGAACTACAATATTTTTTTAATGGTGAACCGTAATGAATATTAGACTTAAGACTATCTCTGTGGCAGTGGTACCAAAAGTGATGGTTTAGTTTTTCTCGGGTGTATTTTGGATTCCTCTGGTTTTCGTGAGAGCCCCTCAAGCCCATATTATCTAGTACACCCCTGAATAGATCATCTAAATTGGATAAGTAATTGAATAAACTAGAGGGAATGAATAAACGAATATAATGGGGTCATATGGGAATCATAGCAGTTTCACCCTTAATTTTGACATAAAGTCCAAAATGCCAGGTAATGTCAGCATCTCTTTCCCCTGATTTATTATATAGTCAATTGAGGGCCTGACCACACTTGGAAGGGCATATGAAATAGGACAGGGAAGATAGAACAGTCCAGATTCCCCTGGCCTCGTTGGAGCTCTCTGCTGAGACCCTTTTCCAGGTCTGATTCCCTGAGTATTTTTAATGTCCTGGTGTGAGCACTAAACCTGAGGAAAATTGTATATGGTATATGACTACCTGGCCTTCCTGGGCTGCCCGGGCCACCCTGGACTACCCCAGCTGTTGGACTTTGTCCCTGTTCTATTAGGATTTGCCTCCTCCAATCAAACAGTAACACTTCTGATCCACGGCTGAGCTCTCAGTCTTTTTGACAGCTTATCCACTCCTCCAGTTTAATCGGCCCACGGTAGATCAAAAAGAATTGATAAGAATTTTTTGATTGGGTGCCTGTCTTTTTTCTCTCCATCTCTTTACTTTTCAGCAGCTGAAGGGGATCCATCATGATAATTTCCCGTTATTAGGTTTGAAGTGTTTTGAATGTGAAATGCCTTTTCACTTAGAAAGAATTCATGCCTATAACTTGTAATGTGTTAGCAGTTTGGTAGAGTGCTTGACAGCCCAAACTGCATTACAGGTAGCTAATCCCCATGGCTGAGCTCCATTAAAGCCTAGATCGTATCTGTTAATACAGCCATAGAGTGTGGGTCATTGTGCTGAGAGGCAGTCTAGCTGCTGGGAGAAAGATTATTATGTGACTTTATTCCATTTTAAACTTAGAGAATGTATGGTAGGTATACTAGTCATGATTGATTAACGATACGAGAGCGGATTTTATGACTCTCCTGGTATGTGCCAGGTTTATAATTCCCACCAGGAAGAAAAATGTCCCCAATGGTTTAAATGAGACCAATAGCACATATAAAGCTATGGACAGCAACCTAGCTCCTGGACATTTTTCACTGTGACTCTCCCCATACTTTATACAGTTCTTTGGAAGAGATGAGAGTTGAATACCCTCTGATTCTTAATGCTTATTAAAAGTGCCTCTTAAGAAAAAAAAAAAGTAGCTGATCCAATATGATGGCCCTAGTCCAATTTGGGTTATTATTTTCTTTTTTTTTTTTTTTCTACTAGACTAGGAATGATAAGTTCATGTATCATCTCTAGTCAATAAGTGGTGAGAATCTTGTGGTTCTTTATTGAGGCCTGAGAACTGTGGCAATACGTAAGTGCCTTAAATCATTAACAGTGACCACCACTGGGCACATATGGGAGAGTGGAGCCAGTGTACCCCAGGTTTGTCATCCCTGATATCAGCAAACTTAAGCAGCGTTAGGTGACCACCATCTTTGGAGTAATTAAGAATACAATTAAGTTGATGGCTCTTGCTGATTACCTATAGGAAGATGCTATAGAATCAATGTTTGTCCCTTTCAAATCCATGTGTTGTAACCTAATCCACAATCCCCAGTGTGATGGGATATGGAGGTGGGGCCTTTGGGAGGCGGAGCCCTCATGAATGGGATCAGTGTCCATATCAAAGAGACCCCAGAGAGCTCCCCTGCCCTTTCTACCATGTGACGACACAGAGAGAAGGTGACCATCTGTGAACCAGGAAGCAGCCCCACACTAGACATAAAATCTGCCTGAGCCTTGCCCTTGGACTTCTTAGCTCCAGAACTGTGAGAAATAAATGTTTGTAGTTTAAGCCACCTACTCTATGGTATTTTTGTCACCGCAGTACAAACAGACCAAAACAGAAAGTCAATTAGAATATCTGAGCTCTGGATTATGTGATAGCACCCATTTATTGTGTTAAATGGAGTTTTTAGTACACAAAGCATTATTAATAGAACCCTATAAAAACGGCCCATTCAGCAATCAAGATTTCATTGAATAGGCATTTGTGCATTAACTCTGAAATGCCATAACAGAAAAGTGCTTGCAAGATGCCCAGCCTTAAAGAATATGCACATTATGGCAAGACACTAAAAATGCAGACGTATGGAATAGTTCAATAACCAATCAAATGGGACTCAAGTACAGAATGTGAGTAATCTATGGTTTTATAAATTCCTTTGTTATATGACCCTCCCGCCCCCAACACACACACACAGAATGGCTTCTCAGAGTTCCTTCAGGTGGAAAGGATATTTCGCAAGTTCTATAAAGTATGCATTTCTTGTGGACCAGAGATTGTGCCTTGGAATTTATCCAGCCCACACCCTTAGAGGGATACTGTGTGGTCAGTGGAGATTATGGTATATGTCAAAAGTACTCACTTTGGGCAGCAGATCAGACATCTGGATTCCCAGTCTAGGGCTACTACTGGAAAATTATATTGTTTTTATTAAATAGTTTTTAAAAAACAACAAAACATATGCAACTTTAAGATTGTTTAGTTACTTAATACCCTCACTTATTTAGTTATTTCTCATTTCAGATAACATTGTGTAGTTGATAAGAGCAAAGAATTGGGATTAACATTAATTTGCTAGTTCCTTTTACCAGCCAAGTCACTTTGGACTCACTCTTAGTGCCTCTGCTTTCCCACCTGTAAAATGGAGAAAATAGTACCTACAAAATAAAGTAATAATAAAGTTCAAATGGAATAATGTCTATGAAACCAGTGTATTGAATGTATATTGAAGGTCTTACATCTCCATGTCTGGACTTATCAATCATACAAGACATGTCAAATCTCATTGTTTCCTCTAGCCTCTCCTACATAGAGTTTCCACTGCTGAGATGATATAAACTACAATTAAGATACAGATTAGTAAGGGGTTATAATGTAGCTTTACGTCCATTAAATCTAAAGAACAGGCTGACACAAAAAATCATTCATTTTCCTTTCATTATTAAGTAGCAAGTATTGAGTGATACATTTTAAATAAAATTTTATTTAAAATGTATTAGCTACAAGTTTCTCAGAAAACCTTGCCTGTTAGCAATAGCTCAATATAATTGTGGTCTTGATCTTAAATACAAACATGACTCAAATGCTCATTGCTAAACCAACTTCAAGACTTACAATAATAGCCAGGTTCTTCTTTTTTTTTAATCTATTTTAGTCAGTTCTTTAATTTAATGTGATATTAGAATCCAGTAGCTCCTCATCTTCTGGCTAACATGTCTCTTGTAGGAATATTTGGACTTGTGTCAGAGTTCTTCCCAGTTCTCCGTGATGTTTCTGTCATTCTCTCCTGAGCCTCCCTGCACAAATACTAACAGACCAATAATGGGACCCCACTTCTTGTCCTTGGGTAAAAGCAACACCCAGTGAGCAGAACACAGATAAAACCAACACAATGTATATGCAAACCGTGCAGCGAATGTCCAAACATCTAAGACCACCCTTCTAAGACCAATCTTTCACATCTTCACATTGCAGTCATTGCTTTGTAATCCACACAGAGGCAAATACGAACCCTCCACATTGAAAGGAAACAAACACATCTACTTGGATGTGATAGGTATATATTAAGACAGTGCTATTATTACACTCATTGTTTTTCTATGTTTTTGTTTTCTACTTTGACTATTTTTTCTGTATTTCACAGATGCATAAAAATAGAACAAAAATAGAACTATGACTTTTATTTCATCATTTAAGCACATGGCCAAACGTATTTTCAATTTCTGGAGTAATTCCAACAATGAGATGTTTTTATCCCCTCTTTATAGTTTGGTGTGATAGTGACTTTCCCCTATGCTTATCTTCCAGCACTACACTCACATTTGTTACTTTCACAGCGATGTTGTCTTCCTTTTGTAACGTCCGTATCCCGGTTCTAGGGACTTGCTCTGAAACTTCTCTGCAGACAGATTGCCCTGAGGTTAAATATTTGCCTCCATATCTGGATTTATTAAAGAAGCCTCTAGATTCTCCAAGGTTGTACTTCATCTGTTTTCTTGCCTGGCTATCCTCTTGGGACTCCTAGATGTTAACATCTTCTCTGGATGGCCCTCCTGTCTCCTATCACTGTCCGAGCTGGAGATTATTTTTCTTTACTACCCCAGACTTCCTTTCATCATTTGTGCCTGAATCACCACACCAGGGGCATTCTGACTTTGGAGGTCAGTCCCCCAGACAGTTTCATTATATCTGAGAGGGGATAAAAAAAAATCCCTTTTTGACCTTTTTCCCCCATTTTACTCCTTTTCCCATTAATCCCAATGAGACTTAATTTTCACTTTTTTTAAAAAAGAAGGTAAACACCACACCCCTGAAAGATTATACCCGGAGTTATTTGAAGTGAACCTTAACTACTAACATTTATTGAGCAGCATGACAAACATTGTAACAAGTGCTTTATGACTCTTAATCTCCTTTAATACTCACAATAATTTTAGAAGGTAAGTACTTTGTTAACAACATTTTTCAGATTAGAATAAAACAAAGGAACAAATAAAACATGAGGCTTAGAGACATTAGATCAACAACTCAAATTTGTACTTTGTATAAGCAGTGCAACCAGAATTGGAGTCCAGGTCTCTTGATAGTAGAGCCTGGAGGCCTACCCGGCTCTCTAAAAAAAAATAATAATAATAATTAACAAAAACCATATTAAACAAAATTTAATGGCAAACAACAATGTTGGAAAAAAATTATTCCCAATATAAATTGGGAACTTAAACATATTTAAAATATGCAGAACATATACTATTCAATAAGAAAAATACAAATACACTGAAAATAACATGGACAGAAGAAATTAAGTAATTCCCGAGTGCACACGATAAGCTTTTATTGAGTAGCTACCACTATGTACATTTCTATACTTGGAACTAGGATATAGCAGTAAAATGAGAGCTATTAGTATGTATTTACCTTCATGGAGCTTATCTTTTGAAAACTTCACAAAAGAAGAAACAGAAATGATAAATAGATATGCACTTTTTTTTTTCTCCGTAAAACCAAGGACATGAAAATTAAATCAACATTTAAATTTCAGCCAATCAAATTCCAAGTTTTAAAAGAACATGCAATGTTGGTGATAAAATAGAGAAATAGGTTCTCTCCTCGTGAAAGTGGACATTAAAGGCACCTTTTCTGGAGGGCAGTTTAAAACATCCCACCTCTTGACCAACTTAGGTGGAATACATCGAATCATTGTTCACATGGAATCACTGAGCACAGTGGTTTACAGAGTAAGAGAATCAGCTAAGAAAGGAGAGAGGAAAAAGATCTCTCATCCCATCTAGGCAACAACTGGGCAACATCACTGATACAATGATTTTAATGCGTTAGAACTTTTTTTTCCCCATTGCTTGAAGTTGCCAGATTTCAAAAGTTTGCTGTTGTTGTTGTTTTAATAAACTTAGAACTTTACACGGCATCTTTCCTTTCCTGCATGTGACTTAACTAACAGATGTGCGCATCTGGCATCTAATATTCTGTCTCACGTGGCCGCTTAGCTCTGGAGACTTAGCAGCAGTTGTGGGGCGGAGGCTAAGAGGATGCTCCTGTGGGGAAGCGTGATGGTTTATTGGACCGCTCTGCCATTGCTCTCTTTCCTCAGCGCCTCTCATGTCTCTTGGCCTTGCTGGGCCCTTGCTTTCAGGAGATCCCTGACTGTACAGTTTGCATACTTACAATTGTACACCACATTTATCACCATAGCAACAACAACAACAAAACTACCAAGTGGAAACGTTTGTTGAATCAGCCACCAGTTTTGTGTGTTGCTGTTGTCAAGTCAAACACATGACTACACCTTGGAGACTCTGTGCAATGTACTGGTATTTCTCCTAAGAGCTTTAGAGCTGATCTTCAGTCCCCAAGTGTTTCAATCCCTCCTTCCCTGAGCCTATTTTCTACCCCAGCTTGGTAGTTTCTAGGAAGACTTTTTCTCCTTCCGCACTTCAAGTCCTGTTTTCAGTAGGTCGTCCTCTGGTTCACAAAATGACCCCAAACTGAAGTAACCAATGTTTAAGAAGTAGTGTTTATCATAGTATTCTGCGTTGGTCAAACACCATGGAGATAATTGCATCCACATCTGATTGCTAGTACTTAAGAAAGATTTACATGCCTATTATAGTAAGAGCGAACTTGAGATTGGGTGTCAGAATCCGACTAGCTAAGCTCCAAGGTCAGAGTCTGGTGTAGAGCTTAAATGAAAGCATGGCGACTATGGTCAGAGAGAGAAAGGTGGCCACAGACAGACTGTTCAAAACGCCAGGCTTAGGTAGGGAAGCCCATTGCTCAGGTCAGTACAGGTCAACTTACAGGACAGAGGGCGCAGGCACGTCGGGATGAATGAGGGTCTCTTTCTGTAACACCCAGTTCGCTTCATTATGTGCGGCTAACCTTGGGGCAGAGCCTAGGAGGGAATTAGAAAGAAAAGGCTTTTCTCTGCAAGCATCCTTTACAACCACAAAACTAGATGAGTCACTATCCCAAATGCTGCTGCAGTTTTCCCTCTTGCTCCACCTCTACATCGCCCTTTCTCTATGTAGCTGCATGTGCAAATCCCACCATCCTTCCAAACAAACAAACAGGTAATAGAATACGTACTCCTTGAACCCTTCTTTTACACCACTCCCCAAATTAAACAAGGTGTCTCCCACTTCTGAACATGTACAATAGTCAATCTCTATGTGTCTTAATATTTTGCTTGTTTTAGTCTTTGAACTGGTACTCTAGTCGGTGTGTGTGTGTGTGTGTGTGTGTGTGTGTGGATACATAAAGTGTGTGAGAGCAGGGATTATATTCAATTCACTCTCATTCCAAGAACTAGCACTGTTCCAGTTGATTTTATTTGTAGATGCACAGATGAGAACACACAGGTTTATACCAATGTTCATAATGTACTCTATGTGGTGTAAGTTATTGGTGAGCAGGATTTGTGACTGCTTTGCCTTTCTCTGGTGCCTGGTATGATGCTTTGAACACAGTAGGTTCTTTACAGCTCTTTGTTAAAAAGGCTCAAATTTATGAACCATGGAGATTTCCAAGTGCCCCTGAAGAGGCCAGACAAGTCTCCTGCTTATGTACATCCATGCAAAGATTCCGTAAATATAACCAAAAATATACAGGGAAGATAGAACACTATTAAGAGGAATGACTCACTAATGTCATTTTGTCACACTACTGCTATTACCCAGAATCCCTCATACTGCACATGCCCAATTGAAGCTCCATTGCTCTTTCCAGGAACAAAGATGATGGAATAATGTGCTACCTCTGGGCTCTCTAAGTCCCTTTTCCTAACTCCTCACAGTGACCATGACTGGAGAGACCTGTACAGCTCCAGAATGAGAACTTGACAGCCAAGCACTGCTGACACTACTTCATTATGAAGATGCATGGGTTGGTTGCTAGCTAATGAATGCCAGTGCTTGGAAGGATAAACTCGGCTTCTCCCTGATACAATTTAACATCGTATTTCCCTAATTTGAGCCTGATTTAGTCGCTAGGGTATTTGGATGCCTCTTCTATGGTGCCGATAGTTAATTAAACAGATGTTGCAAAGGGAATCATTAATTTTAGTGCTGCAGATGGGAGCGGAATGACTTTCTGAAGTTAATGTTTCAGCAAAACAATGGGCTTCTGTCATCAGTTGGTATAAACTGAGTAAATTAAGAGAACAAGTAAAATAGGGTAGGTCTCTCTGAAGAAATACCAATTATTCATTTTAGGAATTACACTTTTTTTTTTTTTTTTTGTCTTTGCATTCCCATAAGGGGAGAAAAGTAGATGTCTGCAGGGAGGGGTGGTGGAAGCAGGAGGAAAGCAGAGTAAGAGAGTCTGAAACTTTAGCTATGCAAAGATTTTTAACTTTGTCAGGAGTTTAATTTGTATATAGGGATGAATGGTTTAGGAATCTGGGCTGAGCCAGATGAACCAGGGAAATTTGTGACAAGATATACAGTTAGGAGAACATACCACTGGAAGACAGAGAAACACTCCATCTATTTCACTAAGAATCATTCATTAGTTCAGCAAATATTTATCGTTGAGAGGCACTTTGGGAATAAGAACACGGCAATGAACATGACGGAGTTCCTGCATTCTCAGAGCTCACAGTTGTTCAGAAAAAAACGTATAAGTGCCAACACTTTGTGCTAGAGTAGTCCTTCACACAAATACATGCACGTTTATCACACACACATGTGGGGAAGAGAAATACCATTCCTTGAGCGGCCCCCGTGTGCCAAAAATGTGCTTGTGCTTAAAATTTGTGTTGAGAAAATTTGATAAATATAGGGGAAAACTGAGACCCCCAGAAAGTAGAATGTCTTTCCCTAAGCCAGATATGTCTTGAGGAAATGCCATATTAATGCTGGTTCAGAAATGAATTTTGTCCTCAATAAGCTTTTTCCAAAGAGAAAAATACATCATGCAAGCAGGTCTATCCATTATACAAGATTCAAAGTGACTCGTTATAAATAAATAAAATGTGATGGAAATTTAAAGAAGAAGACATGGATGCCCACAAAGATAACACCAGAAGGACTCACAGGTGGGCTGGCATGTAAGGTACCCCATGAATAGTGGATGTGGCTTCAACATGCCAAGATGGGAAGAGGGCTTATGGAGGAGACAGATTTCATCAAGCCTCCTCGTGATCAGGATAATTTCTTCTCATACGACAGTCTGAGATTTGTGGTTATCGTCTAATCAGCTCTGGTCATCAGAATAATGGCCTTGCAAAGGTGTCACTGTCCTAATCTCTGGGATGTGTGACTACGTCATATTACATGGCAAGGGGAAATTACAATTACAGTTAAAATTAAACTTGTTCATCAGCTTACCCTAAAGTTAAAAAAAAAATCATCCTGGATTATTCAGATGTACAAGGGTCCTTAACGAGGGAAGAGGGAGTCAGAAGGGTCCCAATCAGAGAGATAGCTATATGAGAAAAGCTTGACAGGTGACTGCTGGCATTGAAGAAGGAAGAGTGCCAGGAGCCGAAGACAGTGGGTGGCCTCTAGAAGTTGGAAAGCAAGAAAATGGATTCCCCCTAGAGTCTCCAGAAAAGAATGTGGCCCTACTCACACTATGCATTTAGCGCACTGAAACACATTTTAGACTTCTGACCTGCCGAGCTATGAGATAATAAATATGTGATGTTTTAGGGGATTAAGTTTGTGGTAATTTGTTACAGCAGCAATAGGAAACTAATACACTGACAGAGGAAGCTTGTTTCTTCTTTGGTTTGAGTAATTTCTATCAGATAAAACCTAGATGCTTGTCTTCTCTGATTCAACTTTTTTTTCTTGTTGAAGTTGCACATTATATGAGGCAGACATTATAGTCCATTGAATATTTTTTGTATCCTGACTGTTCATTCATTCCCCTCAAATTCCCTTAGCTCCTGAGATAAGATAGTAAGTAAAATAGATGGAGTCCCTTTCCTCATGATGCTCACATAGTGGAAAAAAAGGGTGAAGTTTAGAGTTGAAACGAGGCAGCTGGGACTATTATTTGCTATACCAGGGAATTCAGGGAGAAAAACAAAAGTACAGAACAGAATATTATTAGTTTAATTTTATTTATGTTGACTATGAGGTTCCAGGAAGCTGTTGTAGATGCAGGTTTGCAAGTCAAAATGAAACATGGTGTAGAAAAACGAATCATCTTAGTTATCCAGTATCCATCCCAATTGCATTTTTAGTACAGATTGGGCCACCAGAATGGTGCCACACATGGCACCCAATGACATGATTTCCTAAATGCAGTTGGTACAGGTTCCATGCCTATGTATCTCACAGAGGATTCCTGGTTCTCTGTGCCTTACTGGTCGGGATGGGCATTATGGAGAAATGAGGATGGGAAGAACCAAGTGGTATACAAAATGATTACTGTGCTCCATCTCAGCGTGGTGCTGAGTACACCAGCTGTGCAGGGCCCATTCATGTTCCATGTTTCCAAGTGTGCTGATTAAAGCGTATGCTCGCTGATCTCCAGAGGGCTCTATTCTGTTACGGTACTAACCCAGCTGGGCAGACAGGTTTTATTGCTGCTTAGAGTCTGATTATGACCCAACCCTATTATTCTTAATCCATTCTCAGTAATAATTGCTTTCAGGAATATACCCCAATCCCAAACTAGATTAGGTTTTCTTTCTGCCTCAGATGGATACACAACCTCATTTAATATGTACTTGTTGACCTAATCTGTACTTTGTTGACCTAATCTGTACTTTGTTGACCTAAGAATATCCAAACTTGTAGAGAATTTTTATAAGAGTTTATCTGAGGGCAATGCCAGGAAGCAGGTTCTCAGATGCTCCCAAGAAAGACAGTTTTGCAGCTTCTGATATACTTTTGGAATTAGAGAAGGAAGCAAGAAAGATTACATGCAGGTGGTAGAAAGCGAAGTGAGGATTGGATTCTAGGATCATTGACAAGATTATCTGGAGGGTGGTTACTCTCTGAAGGGTCTGAAAAAAGACGCATTTCAAAGGTGTGTTAACCTAGATGCACAAGAACAATGGGCAGGGCTTGCTTAAGGCAAAGATAATGAACCTTTAACTAGAGAAGTTATATGCCTGGATGTAACTTCCCACTATCATCTACCCTATTGGGAATTTTTTATCAGATCACCTTGTGAGTTTACATCTGGTTAGACTTATTGCAGTGTCCTTTTTCATGGGCAATTTAATGATAAATTTGACCAACACCACTTAGTATTCTATAATGGCTCAAGATTTGGACCATGTGTCTATCTAAATATCTCAAGCTTTCCTCTTGAACTATTTGGTCAAACTGGGCCAATTTACAAAATCAGTCATATACCTATGCACAGATATACAAATATATATATATATATATATATATATATACACACATATATACATATATATGTATATATATGCATATATGTGTGTGTATATATATATATGTGTGTGTATATATATAGATATAGATCTATCTATCTATCTATCTATCTATCTATCTATCTATCTATATATTTAAGGTCTAAACTATACTGGGAATCAAGTAATTTAAAAACTCAAGTCTTCAAAAATGAAAGTTGAGCTTGGTACACTATTATAATTTCCAGCCATATTTTGTGTGTTTCTTTTCCTGTTTATATGGTAATTGTGGGATTAATTCATAGTCAAGCTGCTATACATAAACTCAAATTGAGAAGAGAGCTTAGAGGAGTCAAGCCATACACAGAAAAACATGCTGAAATCCTTTAATTAATTAGAGTAACATCACACACAAAAATTAAGAATGAGCTACAGGGTATCTCCTTTCCCTAGGCAACATCTAAATTATCAGAATTTATTTTCTTACCATACCTTAACTACTTTTTCAGTATCACTTCTTCCATTGTTACTATTCATCAAATAATCTCAGAAATATGAGATACTAGTTAAATCCTATAATTTTCTTTTTGGAGTTACTGAGACTCTAAAAGGACAAGTAATTTTGTCCAAGATTGCATGTTAAGTAGTAACATTAAAACTAGATTGTCTAAATCCTCATACAGGCTCTTGTCTTTTTTCCAACAACTTGGTAGACTAGGTACTCTGAGGGACCCTCCTGATTCAGGGATTGAAAAACAAAAAAAATCTAGATTATACATAGGACAAAATTTGGATACAGTGTTAGATGTTTTTAAGTGTAGGAAATATTTCCACAAACACTGCTCCCCAAAGCATATGTATAAATTGGTTGAAGCTGGGAAAAATGGGTGGATGGGAGAAGTATCCAGTGCTTGAAGCTAAGTATCTAGAAAATTCCTGTGTAAGGAGTGATGAACCTTGGACCAGTGGAGGGGTGAAGAGAAAACTGCAGCTCTGCATCAGCAACGGCCCTCAGTGGGAGAACAGGTGTCCCACCGTGGGGTACACACAGGGTTGAGGAGCAGGAGACCCATACTCCATCTGAACATCTTGTCAACATGACACACAAACAGTAACCTAATACTGTGGCCATAGAGACAGCTGTTTATGATACCCATTACTGGGAGTCTCTTGGAGTCATTTTGTGACAAGATACCAACCACAAGTGAGGACAATGCCAGGACAGGATGAACTTTTCCCAAGGGAAAGTGAGTCTCTTGATGGAAGGTTTTTCTTACTGTACACCAATGAGTCACCCTCTTATGAAGAAGAGGGTAGGGCTAACGATGATCATTTCTCATAATTGTAGCAATCTGTCTCGTTATAGTGCTTAGTTTCTGGAAGTTTCCAGCATGTGCTAATGCGGAGAAGGTTGCAGGTTTGATGGACATAGTGGTAACTTCATTTCAACCCTGCCACCAATATTGTCATGGGTATTACTGACCAGAAGGGCCATACATGTTACAAGTACGGCTGACTCTGGTCTCTCTGAGAGTGATGCTTTGCAGAGCTGCAGTTAGCAGGAAAGAGTTCAGCATCGACGTTGTCAATGTAAGAACATCCAAACCTGTAGAGAAGTTCTATAAAAATGTATTGGAGCCACACAGAGGCTACACCTGGAAGCAAGATCTCAATGGACTGAAAATAAATGCTTCCTAGAATGGCAGTTTGCAGCTTTTTAAAATGTATTTTGAATTAAGGAGGGAATGGAAGGAAGATGATGTGAGGGTGGGAGAAAGCAAGGCAGGGATTGGATTGCAGGAGTCCTTTACAAGATTCTGTGCTTTCTTGAGGGTGGTCATGGCTTATTTCCAAGGTGTGTTAACCTAGATGCACAGAAACAATGGACACACCTTGCGTAAGGGAAAGCTATGCCTTTAAGAAGTTATATGCTTGGGGTTTGACTACCCACCAGGACCTGCCCACTTAGTAATTGCTTTCTGTAGAATTCCTTTTTGTCCACACCATAGCCGGGTTCTTTTGCTCCAATCTTGCCTAACCATTGTCCCAGTTACTAGTCTCCAAGTTCCATGAGGACACAGATTAAGTCTTGTCTCATTTATTACTCTATCCTGCATATAGGCTGAGAGCTTGGCACATAGAAAGTAATCCTTTACTTGTACATAAATGAATTATTTCAATTAATTTACAAAATAGTTTATGTGGTCTCATGGAGGGAGTCCTGCCATTGGAGTAACGAGGGCTAGGCTGTGTTAGCAGACTTTCCTATAAATGTTGTGGTTTGTGGAAGGTACTTAACCTTTTAAGATCTCATCACCTCTTTCATTTATAAAATGAAATTTGGAAATGTATTTCACCAGATTGCTTTCAGAGTTTATGAAACGTAAAGTTCTCTACAGGTATTAGGTACTATTATAAGTTTAGCACTTATGAAGCCCTGAGTGCAGAACTGTAAGTGGGGAAATAAAGAGAAAATTGACAAGTCCTGAGTATCTACCAATAATACACTAAGCACTTTTATAGGGCTTCACTAGTTAAGCAATAGCATTGTAAAAATAAGTGTTAATACCCCTAATTATCAGGAAGAAAACATAAGGCTTAGGTAGAGATTGCATTCTTCCTGGTTCTAAATGACTGCGATGATTTTCTTCTCGCCACTATAGGTGGCTGCCTCCTAGTCCCTGTGAAAGGGCAGAGAACAACATGTCAACATGGAATTAATTACTTAATTGTATAGTACCAAGTATAACATTAGAATTTGAGAAAGTGGAAGAAGAGTGATGCCAGGACATACTGTATAGACAAAGTAGGATTTTAACAAAAATTTGAGGAGAGGTACATTTTTTTTTTTCATCTGATTAAAAAGGGAAGACTAGGTAGTTCGACTTCAGTACACGTGAAACCACACATGAAGGAACAGTGGCGGGTAAGTAATGGGAATTCCATTTGTAGACTTGGGCAAAGCCAGTATATGAGAGTGAGGGAAATAGAGTTTGATTACTTCCCTTCACCTAGTTATAGACAAAAAGATTGAGCACTTCCTATAGCAGATGTGATTACTCATCCAGGATTTCTGACCGTGACCTTGAAAAGGCAGGAGCTAAGAGTGAGGGTCAAAACTTGTCATTGAAGAAGGCAGTAGTAGCATAACTCAACATGAACTTTCTTACCACTACAAATCATAGAAATATTGTTGGGAGTGGTGAAAGAGATGCTGGGATTCCAACATTTGAGCCACATTCTATGGATAGTAAATAAACATGTTTCCATAGACTCCTAAAGAATTTGGTATAGTAAGGTGAGGTAGGTACACTCTACACAATTTCTAGTTGTAGCTGCTGATGCATTTAAATTTGTGGATATTGTTATGACTGTAGTAGTTGATTGTCTGAGTCTTATTCTTACTCCTTAATTCACTTACATTTTAATAATTTTCAATTCTCATCATACATCAGAATTACTTACAGATACTTTAAAAAATAAACTATATAGACCAGGGTCCCATCCTCTGGGATTCTGCTTTAATGCATTTAGTAAGACATGGATTCTGCAGTTTGAAAATTCTGGTCTGATGATTCTAATGCAAAGCCAATGTTGATATTTTCTAGCATAAGTGATCCACCCTTATCAGTGTGGTTTTTGAAATAATAGCATTTTGGGGGTAGGAAGGGGCCTCTAGCCCCATGAGTCCTGACATTTCTGGCACAGTATAGTTTATATGAAAGTTTTTCTCAAGAATAGTTTCTTAGGTCGGTACCCATCTGGAACCCTACATAATCTTTACAATAAAAATTTAAAAAAGAATAGTTTCTTGGGCTTTTATGTCCATTTTGATATAGGAACAGAGAATCTGTATTTTTAAATAAACATATGTTTTAAATTATTTTTTTTTATTTTTTTTATGTTTTAAATAATTTAAGATTTACAAGAAGCTGTATAGACAGTTTCAGAGCGTTCCTGTACACACTTTACTTCAGCTTCCCCTAGTCTTAACGCCTTACATAACCATGGTATATTTGACAAAACTTAGAAATTAAAACAAGCATATTACTATTAACTAAACTATACACTTTTTTACGATTTCACTAGTTTTTCCATTACTGTTCATGACTAGGCTCCAGACGATTTCAAGGAAGCACATAAAAGCTGGTGGAAGGGACACAAGTCACAACGCTCTGTCGGAGTGATGAGACTCGAAGACCTAGTAGAGCTTGACGAGTCCTTATCGCCTCGGGACTGGATTTGAGGAACATTGTTGACCTTGGTTCTTTTATTCATCTAGTCTCTGAATTAATCATCTAAGGGTGTGTCTGTGATCAAAGACTTAACCACCCAAGCACAAGACGTTCTCTTTACTCAACACTGTCAAATTTTATTTGCCGCTGATTTATAGACACGATCAGTGGTATAGCCTTCTATAAAAGCAACCAGTTTCAATGCCTGGGAAGTAGTTATAAAGAAATCCTAATTCTGAATTCGTTTCTCAGAAGTAGATTTTCCTCTCTCTGCAAACAACATCTTTATTTCAAAGACCTATAAAAACAATGTATATAGAGTTGGGAATTTTAAACACACACACGTGTGCGCACACGCAAACACGCACAGGTGCCCACATACACTCAAGGCTCGTAACCTCTCAACCCTGAACAAAAGTCCATTTGAAGTTAAGGCCTCATGCTCTAGTTATGGTGCTTTGATCCTCCTCCTGGCGTTGCTTAGTGATAGATTTCACTCTTGATTTTATATCTTTAGAGCGCAGCTGGTCTAAACCATTGCACCTTGATAGAAATATGTTTAATTTTCTTTTCTGGGGGTGGTGAGCTTCTAACATTCAGTTGTTCAGCATTCCCGTCAATATTTTAAGGTATTTCTAGGTACTAAATTCTGGCCATTGTCAAGCAAGGGTAATATAGTAAGGTAAAGAAAAAAAAAAAGAGAACATTCTCACAGGAAATCATATATAACAATATCACCTAAGTTTTATTTACCTGGGGTTTTATAGTTTGCAAAACATCATCTGGTTATCTGAGTTTTCAACAAACATGAGCAATTCTATGGATACTTCTGTTGTACCTGAGTCTCTTCTTATGATTCTAAGTATTATAGAATTTTTTTGGAGTAGCAAAATTAACAACCAAGAAAGATTCATCCATTGCATTTACAAAAATCAGCTGACTTAGTTACTACATGACAGTCCCTGTACTGGGTCCTGTTAATAAACAAACTTTACTTAACTGTTGGAAACCCTTGCGAAACATATATAACACCAAACTAATCTAGAGAACTTGTTTAATGTTTTCACCATAAGAGAAGGTCTTTGGGATGCTGAATTACACACTGAAAGTCACCTCTTTCCTTGACTTCTCAGTTGACTTTTTACTCATCCAAACAAGAGGGTACCTTGTTGTAGAACTCAGGGAAGAGACAATGCATGAGGCCAAATATTTCTTTTGAACAGAAAGGTTAGTGGATATTAAACAAGGGCTAGGTCTGAGATTAGCCAGAGTGCAGGGTTGTCAATATGCTATTATTTGTTGTGCTTGAAACATCTCCATTAATCCATGCTGAACTGTGTTTCACCTTGACGTTTTAAAAGTATCTAATATCCTGATATTAATCACTAGGTAGTTAAAGTGTTTAGGGAAAGATGGTAGATTAAAGACCATCTAATCCAGCTCATTGATTTTACAGATGGGGAAATTGAGACCCAGAGAAAGGAAATGGCTTATCCAAGATCATGAACTATTTGATTATATGCTCAAACAAACATAGCTCTCCTAACTCACAGTCCATTATCAATTTCTACTTATTACTCCCAACTTTATGCTTATGGCTACTGTATAGCTGTTTCCCACTAATAATGAAAAGTGCCCTAATAAATTTTCTACGTTTATAGTCTTGTAGCTCACCACAGAACCTGTATTTTAATAAATTATCCAAGGTGATTGTAATGCATCTGCCCTGAGACAGGTCCCCAACCAACCAATGATGGGAACTCCCAACTCCAGTCTCTTTATCAGAGACCAAGTGTTATGAGCCCCTGAGGAACTTTTTTTTTTCTATTATAAATGTTTTACTATGTACCATAAATTAAATATGGTTACTCTAGTGTGTCATTAGTAGGACGCAAGGGAGCTTAGAATGATTGTATTAGATACTGAGCTCTCCCTGAAAAGACTTCAACTAGAAAAGGCAAGTGGCAACCCTAGAAACACAAAATCCTGGAAATTAAATCAAGAAGGCATACTATAAATATTTGAGTTCAATCCTTTCTTTGACATGTATCTCAGAAGAAACAAAAGACTTGTTCAATATCACATAGTGACAGTGTCAGATGTGGCTGTCTGCTAGAGCTGCTATAACAAAGCACCACACCCTGGGTGCCTTAAACAACAGGCATTTATTTTCTCAAAGGTCTGGAGGCGAGAAGTCCATGATCCAGGTGCTGCTGAATTCTGTTCCTGTTAAGAGCTCTTTGCCTGGCTATGGCATCACTTGGCCTCCTTGGTGCACACACATAGTGGGAGAGAGGGCTGTCTGGTGACCCTTCTTCTAAGAACGTAATCCTATTGAATCAGAGCTCCATCTTTATGACCTGATTTAACCTTAATTACTTCCTTGGAGGCCCCATCTCCAAATACAGCATGCTCGAGATCAGGGCCTGATATATGAATTTTAGGGGGATGTCAGCATTCACTTTATAAAAAATGTAAATACCAGTTTCCATACTGAGTTTTTTAAAAATACAGCAGCTAAGAAATGGGAAACATGTGGTGCAAGTGCTCTTTATATAGTATATTTCACATTGATATATTTCACATTGATGTAATCATTTCAGTGTGGGCTTGGGGTATATTCTAGGTTTAACCTACATTAGAAGATTCTAATATTCTAAGAATATAGGTATTGATAGAAATGAGAGTAGATGTGGGGGAGGAAGACAACACACGTTGCTTATAGCAACTTACACAAACCTATTGTTACCACCTCTTCACAGCTCTGTGTTCAGATGTTGTCACATCAGTAGCTTGAAATCGATCTTGGTGGGCGTATTTATTATGTGGAAATTGACGGGTGTTAGAAATCAGGGCTCACTCCACCCTACCCCCAGCCCAGAGAGCCAGGTATTGCCAGCACACTGTTTAACAGTTTGTGTGTGCATGGGAGGTGGGAGGGTGGCGAGCAACAGTTTGTGATGATGTCTTCGAGCAAAGGATAGACATTTTGATGTACAGTGTGGGTATGTTGAAGTATAGCATAAAACAAATATGATGCTAATGGATAGTGGGGAAAACACTCAGCCTTGTTGGATCTGAATGCTCCCATCTGTAAAGTGGGGTAAACTGTCTCATCTTCAGATTAGTCCCGACTTTCTATATGCATAGACTTCTGAGAACATAATGCAGTAAGAAAAAAGCTTCATAATTCGACAAAATTTAATATGGGAGCAGACCCAGTGATTTAATAGTAACATGACCTTGGACAAGTCATTAACACCCATTTTCCTATCTGTCAAATGGTATTAGTCTATTACTTCCTGATAGAATTGTTGTGATGGGTAATTAGATCATGGTGTAATATGCTTAGCACACTTCATGACATCTAAGAAAGGAGTCAATTCGTATTTCTACTACTGCTGCTGCTACTACCAATGAACTTTCTCCTTTTCCCAGGTGCAAGGCACAGTTCTTAGGAGACCTGAGAGCAGGAAAGGTATAGCTATTCCTGGCTCTGAACAATCAATATTCTTTTTATTACAAAGCAACCAAATTGATGTTTTATGCCTCTAGGTTGGCACCTTTCCTAGGCCAACAAGCTTGAAGTTATAGAATCCAAACTTACTCAGAGCTTCTATCTGCAGAGAATTCACAGCAATTATACAGGTTTCATTGTGAACACCTTAGTAGAAATCAGTCTCTCCAGTTAATTTCTCCTGACAGCTGATTATGGTCTGGAGACTAAATGAGAATTTCCAGGGAATAAGACAAGGATGATTTGGGGATCCAGAGCAATATTTGAAACTTGCAAAATATGAAACTGGGCAGATTTAAAACGTGTTTAGGAAGGGGAGCTGCAAGACTCCGGCAGGTAAAAGTCTATGCATGTCACATTTTAATCAGGAAGTAGATAGATTTTCAGGGATACATTTAGATGTGTGTGATATTGTGATTTATAAGAAATATACATTTGGTTAGTCAGATGACCAAACTATATTTTACACATATTTGTGTGTTTTTTTCCAAAGTTCCTGCCTCACAGCTCCTGGAACTCTTACAATTTTCTAAGTGTTGAGAGTGTAAAATATGTCTTTTGTTATGTTCGGTGACTTTTGGAAAGCACCAAGGGTGGGGGCTAGTTGCCAATTGAACCAACACATGATTAGAAGGTTGGAACTTTTAGTTCCCCAGCCACCTCCGTGAGGGAAGAGGGGCTGGAGGTTGAATCAATCTCCAATGACCAAAGATTTAATCAGTTATGACTATGTCATGAAGCCTCCATAAAAACCCAAGAGGATGAGGTTTGGAAAGCTTCCAGTTTGATGAACACGTGGAATGTGGAGAGAGGGGTGTGCCTGGAGAGGGCATAGGAGCCCTGGGCCCATTCCCACATACCTTGCTTTATGAATCTTTTCCATCTGTCTATTTCTGAGTTATATCCTTTTACAACAAACCAGTGATATAGTAACATGTTTCTCTGAGTTCTGTGAGCTGTTCTAGGATATTAATCAAACCCAGGGAAGGGGTTGTGAGAACTTCTGATTTATAGCCAGTCAGTCAGAAGCACAGGTAGCCTGGACTTGCGTCTGGCACCAAAGTGTGTGTGTGTGTGTGTGTGTGTGTGTGTGTGTGTGTGTGTTGGGGGTTGGGGGGCAGTCCTGTTCTACATAATTTAGCTTAAGACAAGATATGGATTCCTCATCTGTAACATTGGGGTATTACTGCGCCTTCCTCCAAGGGCTCTTGTCAGGATTAAATTCTACAATCTATGAAAACCACACATCATAGTGCCTGACACACAGTACAAGCTCCACGCTGAGCTGATTGAAACGTTGTTATCAACAGTATCATTTTCCCTTTCTTCTCTTCTGTTTTTTTTTTTTTTCTTTCCCTCTCCTCTTCCTTCTCTTCCTCCTTCTTTTTCACCACGGTTGTCATCATCAGCGTCACCATGACTGTCATCTTTCTTGTCATCATCTAACATGTGGAGCACTTACTATAGGCCCAGACACTCTTCCTGTTCTAACTCATAATCCTCTCATGTAGACATGCCATTAGCATTATTTTAATAAATGGAGACACAGAGAAGGAAAGTAACTAGCAGAAGGCCACCTAACCAGTTAGTGGTAGAACTGAGTTTTAAATCTAGTCATCTTGTTTTCAGAGCTGATGTGCTTTCAAACAGTTATACATTTATGTACTTACTAATCATTGCAAAAATATAAATTAACTAAAGTTCTTAGAATCATTGCCTTTAAGAGTCTAGTTTCAATTTTGCATCTGGATATTTGGCTGGTAAATTGGACACAATCATCACTGAGGCTCTAATAATATATCTTAAATAAAATTATGACTATGCGATAGCCTCAAAATAAAGCTGACAATTCAAGATTGGGTTTTACTCATTCACAAGTATTTATATATGTATTACCATACCCTAGCTACTATTCTCGATAAAGGAGGTAAAATAGTAAAAATATAAACAAGGCCTGAGTCATCATAGAACTTACAGTTCAGTGAGAAGAAACAAACAAAAACCTAAGGAAAAGGTTGGAAAACATTTTTCTTGTAAATGGCCAAACAATAAATAGTTTAAGCTCTGTGGGCCATATGGTCTGTCGTGCAACTACACTACTCTATCATTACAGTGCAACAGCAGTCATGGATAATCCTTAAATAAGTGGCTGGGTTGCAATAAAACTTGGTATGCAGAAACAGGTGGCTGGCCACATTTGGTTTTCAGGCTTTAGTTTGCTGACTCCTGAATGAACACATAAATGAATACATAAAATACAACAATATTAGTGGTAAGTGCTAAGTAAATAATTAATGTAGGTAATGTAAACTACAGTGACTTGGTAGTATCTTCTTTATGTTCTAAAGATTGAGAGGACCTTTTGGAAATTAAGCTGAAACTTTAATAAAATGAGGGAGACAAATGTGGAAATCAGAAAGAAGAACATACGGGGACATGCAGAGTCTAGAGGAGAAAGTCCTAGAAGCTACTAAGGAAAAAGGAAAGTGAAACAGATAAGGTGGGAAGGATAATAGTGGATATGTAACAAAGGAATTTATAAGCTAGGTTGATACATTGTAATTTTATTGTAAATGAATTAAGAAATCATTAGACAAAGAAGTTACATAATTTGTTTTGCATTTAAAAGATTACTTTGGGGGATTCTAGGAAGATGGCAGTAGTGGCATAGTCTTTTCTTTTCTCTTAATCACCACCTAAAACAAAGAAACTAGATAGAAAGAAAAAAAAACTGGATTATACTTACAACAAAATTGGATGACAAGATATTCCCAGGAGCACCAAACTCTAAGCAAATTGCCAGGATTCATTGCACCTGAATAATATCAACATTTGTGTGGCAGAAAACAAAAGGAAGCTACAGAGAATCAAAACGCAACCTGAAACAGTCAACAGGTATTCAATAAACATTGCAGGTGAATTTGAGAACAGCCGCGGAAGGGATATTGGCCAGATGAAAACAAAGCGTCTATGACAACGACTAGCAGAGTTTGAGCAGATAATCCACATTGAACTATTCATTAGCATTCCCTTCCTGGACAGTCCCCATGCTTAGGAGAGACTTCTGGGAGTGGAATTAAAATGGTGTAGGACAGTGACAACAGAGATAAAGGAAAGATAATTTTCAGATAAAAATTGCAGAGGAGAGCAGAGCCAGGAGATCTCAGAGAGTAAGCCCCCATATTTTTTAATGTTACATAACAAAAACTGCAAGAGCTCAGAAAAATTAGAAAAGCTACCCTAAATCAAACTTCCATTTAAATGTTCAGGAAAAGTAATTTCACATAAAAATAAACAACGTAAAAGTAGTGAAGTTAAATCCCATACCAAGTTATTATAAGATAAAGAGAATAAGGGACAGTAACATCTCTTTGGACCAGGAAAGCCTTCCAGAAAGATATGCATACAGAACACAGCAAAACTGTAAACCATTTCACAGGAAGATAAAAGAATTTTTAAATGAAACAAGAACTGAACACAAGGGAATGTCAGAATTAGAAAAAATCTCAAACGTGAGTTGATAAAAGTGAGGAAAAATTAAGGGTAAAAACAATAATTAGTATATAAGTCTTAACCAGAAGAAACACAACAATTAATAAGCATGACAGGTAATGCTTTAGGAGGAATAGATAAATAAGGAAAAATAAAGAAATGAAGAAAAATATGAATTTAAGAAAAAGTGACAGATGTTGAAGACAAACAAAGACTCTCTATTACACAATAATGAAGTCATTAAAGAGAGAAAAAAAAAAAAAAAAAACCACAGGCACAGAATAAATAATGAAAATTGTAATTCAAGAAAACATTCTTGAAATAAAGAGACCTAAAACTATATATTGAAAAAGTATACTACACATTTTGGAATATTGACATGGGAGGACTATACCAAGACATACATATTGTTGTAAAGGTACTTGACTTAAAATAAGAAAAATCCTTAGGGTATCTAGACAAAGATATCAAGAGACTTAGAAGGGAAAGAAAAGTCATCCTTAGACTTTCAACAGCAATGCTGTATGTGAGAAGAAAATGGAGTAATATATTTAATATTCAAACATAGAAAAAATGAGCTAAGAATTGTTATCCAGGAAAAACAACTCTCACGTATAGAGTGCGAACCCTATTAGCATACAAGAACCAAGAAAATGTTCTGATGAGCTCTTAAGGAGTCTGCTACAGAATAAACTTCTGACAACCAAAATAACTGGAAGCACATTGACATGAGCTCTAGTGTAGAGCATCAGATCTATAGTTACTTGTAGAGTTAAAATGGTATGGGGTTTAGAACAGTGGAATATAGTATGCAGTAGCTGTGTGCTCAGAGAGTGAGAGCACAACCATAAAAATGGGGGCAAGGAATAAACAGAGCAAACACTTTTTTACATTTTTTTTTTTACTCTTAGTGGTGATAGCTATTTATATTGTTATTGAAGAACATTGTGTAGATATGGTGGGATAAAGCAAATGAAATTATATGGACTATTTTAATTACATTATTTCATGTATCCTCAAGGACCAAGATTCTCACTGTGCAAGAGGAGTGATGCAGGTGTTATATACTAGAAGGGATGCTTTTAAAAAGAAGCAAGCAAGCAAGCAAACAAACAAACAAACAAACAAAGTCCCCTATAGTTCTAATTTGAATCAGAAGTATGAATAGGATTTTTCCCCCTATATCTGTATGTATCAATATCTTTATCTTTATTTATAGCTATATTTTTTTCTTCAGGTTCTATCCACAGAAGAGGCATTACTAATGACCTGACCAATAGTAATGAATACAGAGAGTGTACTAATTGTGGTCTTGAAATATCGTTTTTTACTTAAAGAAAAAAAGAAAAAAGATAGCAAGGCTTCTTGAAGAAATGGCTACCGGGTATGGGGCAGGAAATGTTCAAGATGAGCCTTGAACATCTTGTCATTTCCCATGTCAGGGAAGCAATCAAATGCCACTAAAATCATGTCAAAGAGGCTGAAGAGCCATCACAAGGAGGCTCTCACTGCCAAACAGGAGACAACTGAGCTTCAAAAGGAATAGCAATTGCAATTGATAGAACTCTATCAAATATGTTTAGATCCATGAGTTCCCAATGATGTTTAAAACAGAACAAACCAACAATAAAAACTAATTGGTCACATTTTGAATATTAATATCTACATATATTATATATATATATATATATTAATTAAGGGGATTACTTAATAATACACATATATTAATTAAGGGGAAACATTCAAACGTTTATCCTACCTTTCTCTCCAGTTTCCACATGAACTGTATATCACTGTCTAACCACACAATAGATGAGGGAAGCATCTCTTTACAAAAGTACACTAGCTATAAAATAAAGATGAAATGAAATAATTTGAATATCAGCACTTGGCCACTCCAGAGGAATTAATGGATCCAGGCACAGAGTGGTAAGAGCTGGGAGCCTCTCAGAAAGAGAGACAAGCAGACATATACCTCCTGATGGAAGCACGCAGCACCACTTCTAGTCTTACGGAAGGGATTGACCATGGATCGGGGCTCTGGATCCGGCTGCCAGTGTGAAGGGGAAGGAATGCATTGACCTGTATCACAAGTGTATAATTAACAGGAGTCAGACTGTGGGAAACTCTACAAGTCAAATTCCTTGGGCTATTCAATAGGCAAACTGTAAGACAAAGAAAGGGAAAGAGTGGTTGTGGTGGTTATAAATTCAAAGGTTTAATGAGCATAAGTTAAGATATAGGCAATACAATCAAGGAAACCTAGTGACAAAACATTTAAAAAAAAATGTAAGGAAGGGGTATCTGTGAAAGTCAGGATAGTGGTTGCTTTTGGTTGAGGGAGGTATTTGAGTTAGAAACAGGCAGGCACGTAGAAGGACTTCTGAGGTAGATGGCCGAGTTCTGTTTTGGTCCTCAGTAATGGTTTCCAGTGTGTTTGCCTTATAATAATACATCAACCTCCATATTTGTTTTGTGGTTTGAGTTTCTGTTTTGTGTCACAATGAAAAATACTTAAATACAGTATGCGGTCTTTTGTAAGGAGATTAGCTTTAAGGCGAACAAGGATAAAAATGGAATTAATAAAACCTAATAATAAATAACTAATAAAATAATAACCTATTATTCTAGTTTAGAGAGCTATTAAAGTAATCCAGACATGATGATGGGGAAGGAATTAAACAGGACTCCCTGTTGTACGTAAGAGAAAGAGGAAAATCATTTGGGCTACATTCTTCTTCCCTTGTAGAAAAACACTGAAGACCTTGAAAAGAGATGCGGAGACAGAAGTGCCATTCAGAGTGTTCTGACTTAAAGCTAAACACCTCCCTACTTGATTGATGCATCAAACGTGGCACCAATGGAGAGTCTGCATGTTAGGATGATAACTACCTTTATTTTTTAAAAATGAATCAGTGCAATCTGATTTTTAAAAAAACACACATAATATTTACCCAATTTCATCCAAGGATACTGCTTCAATAGGATATTTGAGAGTCAGAATGGCCAACTGACATTTAAGGCTTTTTCTGCATTATTTGATTTGTTTTATGCTAGTACATATTAGTTCACATTGGGGGAGACCACTTCAACTTTGGGGAGAAGGTTTTGACAAGGCGTTCCCTATAGGTGTTCCACAAATCTATTAGCATAATACTATCGTTGTTATAATAGCTGCTAACAGTGCTTCTGTGTAAGTACTCGATGAGTTGAATCCAAAATTAAATGCAAAAAATTTAATTGTTGCAAAAATAATATCTACAAATAAATGACACTGATGACTTACACGCCAAATTCACACTCGCATTTTTTCTCTGTCAGTGAAGATATGTCTTTCTGAGAACTATAGAAGCCAGAAAAGTTAGAATGTGTTGAGGTGGGGCACTGAGGTGACAGGGAATTAAACCTGGACCTGGGAGTGGGACAGAATTGAGTCTGATGCCTTGCTTCAGTAATTAGTTCCTAGCTGAGTAAACTTGGGGAAAGTCACTTAGCACTACTCAGCCTTAATTTCCACAGATGTAAAAGCATGTAAAGCAGGAAGGATAATTATGACTGTTAAAAAAAGAAAAAGAACTTACCGTCTATGGCTCCATTCTCCTTTACCACATAGAAGTTGCTCAATAAATGTTAGTTGTTTTTTTTGTTTGTTTGTTTTTTGCCTCCTTAGGAATGACCCTCCTCTTCTAGTTCTGAACCTCGGATGGCTTTTACATGTTGTCTAAGCCCCAATGTATTTTATCCTGCTGTGTGCTTTTGATCTTGAATTGGTCACCACTGACATCAGTGCTGACATTTTGCAGTTCATCTTATGTAACTGCTCCATTGATGCCAACGTGACCTGAGTAGCTTCCATAATAATCCCTTTCCTCTACACAGTCACCTGCTGTCAGGAACTGCCTGTGCAGAAGTAACTGATTTCTAGTCCCATCAGAGCCCTAATTAAAAGTGCACCAAATTAAACTTGAATGCATGGAAAACAATTAGCTCTCTCTTTTGTCTCTCCATTCAAATCCATAATGCAGAGCAGCCAGGTGTCATGTTCAACAAATCTCCATCACTTGATGGCTAGAGAAAGGAATGAAGTTGGAAAAGCTCCAGAATCTTCCCCTGGAGGCCTATTCTGGCCTTCCCATCTTTGCAGTGACTCAATTGTCAAGATGCTTCTGTTTAAATCCCCCTTTCTCAATATCTCCCATTTTTCCCTTAAAAAACAAAACAAAACAAACAAACAAACAAACAAAAAACCTCAAAATAGGTCTCCTTATCATCACTTTCTTTTTCTGGAAGTTTGCAAAATGTTTTCAATAAAATGCCAAACGTGCTTCTCTGATACTTTTTCACAGGACAGAAGGATCACACATATAACAGTTCACCCTGCTACGGTGTTGTCCTAAAATTACATCCCTACTATGGTAAATATAGGTACTCAACCTGGTGTCAACTGTGATATTATTTCTCTAAATAAGCATATCAATTATGCTACCTAGAATTATTTCTTGTGACTGACTGACCCTCGACCTTATACTAATTCCAGTAACCAGACCTCTGCCTCGTGGCCTCCTGTGTACAGGGAAACTGAATACACTGCTCAATCCCCCACTCCCTTTTAGACCAGGGCCCTTACTCTGTCACCCCAGTCCCACCATCCCCAAGACCCGGGAAATGATGGTTTCCCCTTAATTCCTGAGGGGAATGGTTAAGAATCCAAAATGAAATCAAAATATGCAGATATACTTAGTATCTTTTTGAAAACAATATCTTAAGGGAGGAGAGATTTCAGAGGCAGTGAAAAGAAAACAAGTGCCGGCTTTGCACCGTTTTGAACTCAACTCCAAGTTTTACTACTTACCATCCATGTGAATTTTGACATAGTGTGTAGCCTCTCTGTGTTTTCGTTTCTCCACTAATAAAATTGTGATAATAAAATAATATCCATCATGAGGCCGTTTTGAAAATTAGAGATCATTCATGTGACATCTTAGCACGGTGCCTCAAGTATTTGGAAGACGTGGTTGCCAATGTGAATGAAGGAGGTCAGTCTTGCTAGAACCAAAAATTCATGCTGAGCTGTGGTCTGGAAACTAGACTGAGGGGACGACATACTACACAATGTGGGAGAGTGCAAGTTGCAGTTTCTCATGGTGACCATATTATGAATGTAATAAACTAGTTTAATGACCACTGGTTGCATAAGTTTCTGGGCATGTCTTAAAAGTATAGGGATGAATGAAAGTTCTCTTAGCAATCTGTAGTCCACGGTGAGCACATAGCACAAATGCCAGCACTCCCCATCTGGGGACCAAAGTAGACTTTGCCATTTGGTCCTTAGCGCTCTTTCCCAGTGATTTGGGGCACATTCTCAGTATTCTTTTTTAAGTCCTAATTTATGTAAATTATTTATTACAGCCTCTAGCCCACAACGCCTTTACTCCGCAGTAAGTGGTATTAATAAACTCAGCTTTTTAGTTTTCAAGTTTTTCCAGTCAGGAAATGTCATTCCCAGGCATTCACCCATGCAAGAACCCTCCAGCTTAGATGAATGTCAGTCATGGTGAACAGACAATTCTGGTCAAATTTACACAGCAGTGGTGGAAATATTTGTGGTTGGCCGCACACATTCAAATCCTCCAATTTCTGTTTTCCCACTTGAAGGCACAGAATGACTCGAAACAATACTAAACAAGTCAGTAACAATTACAACATAATCACTACCATTGTATAACAATGCCTCACAGAGTCTATAAAAGCGTCCACAGTTATTGCACCATTCACTTGGTTACCCTGTGGCACTTTGTTGCCATTTGAGGAGAACTGTTTACTGCCCTGTAGAACTTTCTTACAACCTCAGGAGGTTAAGTACTCAAATGTTTTAGTAAATGCCCAATCGTTCTTTAGGCTGGTCTGATGTTTTACTGCACCCCTTACCTCCTGCTGGTAGAAAGAGGGCAGCATTGTACAAACCTCTCACTCAGCTCAGTGCCCCATCAGGTAAGCATCACCTCAAGATACACGTTTGCAGCTCTAGCCAAAGGGAATTAGAAATCAATGTCTGATGATTCACTTGGGACGGGCTTACAGTGTACCAGTGTGCTGCAGGGTTCCATTTGTTTAGGAAAACAAAGCTCCCTCCTTAAATTATGCAGGGAGATCAGACCAGTTAAGAGAGGCCAATGCTTTAAGGAGTCTTTCGGACTTAACAGACAAGAACAAAGCCTGGAGGAAATCATCACAAAAACTGTACTCAAATGGTTTGAGGGGAAATTCTTACTCTGTTCAGTATTCTATGAGGAAGAGGTAAGAAAACTCAAGAACAGAGTTGTATTATTATACCCATCATAAAAGATATTCCCAACAAATCGTTCTGCAGTGGGAAAGGGAATAATACAAGTAAAAATGAAACAACTCCCTGGAAGGGTTATTGGGGTGGGAGGCCTTTCTAGCCTTTGCCTTCTAATTACTATTAACTGTTTTCTTTTATCAACACCGTGAGTTCCACCCACTTTAATTCTTTCTATGAAAAGTTCTTCTTTCTTATTCTGTTAATACGAAACACGCCTCCTGCCTTAGGTTTTTATGTCACAAGAGTTAGCAGTCAAAGAGTATAATATTCTGATTTACTCCAGTTGTGTTCACCCAGCCTCCATTATCATTGAGATATTCTTCACTTGTTATGAACTCTATGTGTATTTTAGCGATATTGCGTAAATGATGTCTTGTTATTGGTGACCAGTTGCCTTATTTCTTACTTGGAATTTTGAGACATATATGTTTCTCAATTATTTGGTCATTTCCATGTGTGCCTGGCATTTCTAGTCCTTTTATTCCCTTGTTGCTCTCTCAGTCTCTTTGTTATTTGCTGATTTGTGTTTGCTTCAATGTTATCATGTTAACCTAATTAGTTTAAGATTGTAATTCTCTGTAGTGCATCATATACTAGAACATTCAAGGTGCTTGTGTCAGAAAATTAAAATTTCAATCTTGATTCTGTTGCTTAGTGATCACATATAGTATTTAGAGAGACTTGGGATCTCATCCCTGGTGTGCACTGGCTGCCTGCATCTCTGTTTATTGTGTATCTGACCCTGAATGTGATTATCTGCCTATGTTGTCTTTATATATTCTTCACAGAATACTTTACTTTCCTGCTTGGTGAGTTTGCATTGTGTCCTCAGGGTTTCCCCCACTTTCCCATTGTTATGTAAATTACTGATACCAGACTCTAGCCCCACCCCTGTTGTACTTGTGGTCCCTTAAAAACCATTCAGAAAAGACAAAACTATGCTGGTTGCCAGAATATTAGGTTATTTTATTCATGCCATTATGACCATGACATTATGAAGCAAGACAGAGCAGCTTGCATCTTGGTCCAAAATGCATTTTGACTATGCCTTATATACATAATAAATCACTTCACCCAGTACAGCTTCCTCTCCCTGACCTCTTACCTTACCACCATTACGTAAATAGCCTACGTCTGAGAAACACCAGAGGGAAGATTACTAGGCAATATTTAAGAAGAAGCCTTGTCCATGCAATCTTGACATTCTTTTTACCTTGGAGGTTATATTACGTCATGCAACCTCTACCTTTCAATTCTAATCATTTTCTAGATTTTGGCATTGCTCAACCTATGAGTACCTAGGGTATCTTTTAGGTTTTCTCCTGTATGGACCATCACTCTATCAGCCAACTACAGAGGGTGCCAAAAAAAAAATGCATACACATTTTAAGAAAGAAAAAAACTGTATTAAAATTGTAATACTCAACATATACCGATAACAGGGTCATCGGTTAGCTCAGTTGGTTAGAGCGTGGTGCTAATAACACCAGGTTGCTGGTTTGATCCCCGCAAGGGCCACTGTGAGCTGTGCCTTCCAAGGAAGGAAGGAAGGGAGGGAGGGAGGGAGGGAGGGAGGGAGGGAGGGAGGGAGGAGTTTTAAAAAAAAAGAAATTCTTAAATATATATACCGTTAACAAGCGATGAATACAAGTCATGTGTATACATTTTTTTTGGCACCCCGGTATTACAGTTGCCTAACTCCCATGTGCTAAATGAGGGAAAGACTAAGGGAAATGCAGGATCTTACTGAGTTCACTTGTAAACTAAGGGAATGTAGGCTAAAAGAGGTTCTAAGGGAACTTCATGCTGGAGATATGACTACAAGAAATATTAGGTAGCATTTTATTCCAATTCTCATGTGCTTAACCAGCACATTCATAGTAACACTTTCAATCATTTAGGGAAGTTGACTTTAATCAAGTAAATTTCTAGTGCCTGAGTCTTCCACCGAATTCTGAGCTTCAGAATCCATTGTGCGCTCCTGACCTCTGCCTATTTTCTATGTGTGGCCTGATTCTAAATTTCACTTCTTTTCTCTTGGTCCCACAGTCATGTATCCTTTTCCCCTGGTACTTCCATTTCGTTTTCATCTAAATACATGTGACTATTCCTTTGTATGCATCCCTCTGACTTCAACTTTCGGAAGCTGTGCAATCTTTAATACTTGTCTTTGTCCAGGTCAGTTTTCCCAAGGCAGGCTCTCAACTAAGTAACTCCTGCTCATGCCTGTTTGTTTGAGTCCACTGAGAAGTAGGAGCCAAGATATACAAGAGATTTATTGGGGGAGGGTGTAGGAGAATACAGAGCCTTCAGACAGATCTGATACAGGTGGAAGGAGAGACAGAAGGAAGGAAGATTAGAGTAGGAGTTTCATATTGCAGTCTAGTTCCAGGAAAGATTTAGTCAGGCAAGCAGGAAAACCTTGAGCCACGGTCATTCATTTAATTAGTTCCTTGTTTCATTAGAGCGGGGCTCCTTTAATACCTTTATTGTGCTCAGACATTAGCTGGCCTGAGCCTATTGGAAGCATGGTGGGTGCATCAGGACGGTACCTAGAGACATCAGTCAGGTATGTCTCCTGCAGTAGGAGATCTGAAAACTGCATTTTTCTATCTGCCACAGCTGGCCAATGAGCAATACTGGGATTTAAGGCATCAGTATAGAAGGTATTCTTGGCACAAAGTCTTTCCTCATGACTTTTTCTATTCAATTTTATGCAGCCATTCAATTTTACGCTGCCTCGTTTACCTTGTTTAAATCTTAACTCAAACAGCAATTCTTCAGGTGAGGTGCTCCGACCATATCATTCAATGTTGCCCTCGCTCCTGAGCAACTCAATATCATGTGACCCTGTTTTCTTTCTCTCATCGCCCGAATTGCTATCGGACATTATGTTACCTATTCAAGTACATGTTTATTGTGTGTCTTCCCCACCCCAGGAGAGCTGTAGTCTAGTCTGACTCCTTCACTACTCTGTTCCAATGCCTGGAAGAATAAGGTGCATTGCTGTTATTACAGTTCCTTTGTGTCCTAATTCTATCACTCACTGTGGAGTCTCCTTCTTTAGACCGTCCAAAACACCGTACTGGCCTCCCATGTTATGTATCCTGATGCCACCATGCATTATAGCGAGTGTTAATCATGTCTCTTTCGCTCACTGGTCTGTGAGCTCCTTGAAGGTGAAGGTCATGTTTTATAGTGCATGTAGCGGTGCATCAGGTATCCAACAGTACTGATCAATGAGTAGTGGCAAGTGGCAGAAGCAATGAAGGGAAGATTCCCAATATATACAACGTCCTCAATATGCACTGTCACTTATATGGCTCATAGTCTGTGGGGTGTAGTTGTGTACTGTGCATTTTAGTACACATACTCGTCTAGCTATGGAGGGAACACAGCAGAAAAAGGTGGGAGATGGGCCTCAGAATGGCAGCCATAGGAACAACTGGAAGCAAAGGAAGATGCCTTTTCTCTTTGCAGCAGGTACATCTCTTTGGTGATCAAATAGGGACTAGACAGTCAGGTTTGGAGAGGAAACCTGGTGTTTGCTTTGTAGTGGAGACAGGCCCTGAGGCTGCTGCTGGATCCTGGAGCAAGGGCTGGGCTGATCAGTCCTGGATCCTTTCTTGTGAGAGCACCTGCTTTGTTCGGTGATCAAAGGCCCCTTCCATTCGGCATTCCATAGCTCGGTACCACTTTTGTTGCATACACCTGGAGAGAGGGTTTTCCCCGCCTTCTTTAAGCTGATATTTCTTAGCGTAAAAAGAACTGTTGAGTGTGAGCATTCTTCCTGTCACTTTTTTTTTTACTTTATTCTCAGTTTTATATCCCTGATTTAACAACTGTTGGATTGCGTGTTTTAATAAAGGGATATACTTGGACTCTTGACAAAGCAAAGGCAATATGGTAAAGGCATGCTCTCAGGTGTTAGAGAAATCTGGGTTAGAATTTTAGCTCAACCATTTTTTAACTGTGCTGTCTTAGGCCAGTAACTCAACCTCTCATTACATCAGTTTCCATATCCCCAGAGTGTAAATTGCAATACCCATTGTATAAGATTTTTCTTGATGGGTAAACAACATACTGTATGTTTTTACAAACAGTTTCCGGTCCATACTATGCTCAACACGCAGTGATTCCTTGCACTGTCTCTGGGATAGCTTTTTCACAACCTTTATAGTCATCCAATAAAATGAGTGTAACTCTAGTGGTAAGGGAAGACACTTGTCCCTCCTGACCCCAACCCTGGAGCTTTTTATCACTGGGGAATACTTAGGATTCTCTGCCCTAGTTGAGCTATTGCTATGGAGGCAGTTATGAAGCAAAGAAAGCCTTTCAATCTATTTATCAAAGGTCTTGCAAGCTTCTGCTTCAAGGTAGGTGAATCAATTAGTCAGTATTGAGTGGGGAAAGTTAATCTGCATCCAAAGCGTTTTATTGCACAAACAAGTTAAATAAAAAATCAAGTGCAGGTCAATTTACTTTACTCCACTGTGGCTTGAACTGAAGGAAGACCAACCATTCCCTCATCTTCTTCTAATCCTTCTGTACCTCTGTGTTAGAGAAGGAGCAGAAGTCCTGTGGGAATACGACGCTGGGGTGTCCTGACAAGCCTGCAGTGAGATCAATGCTCGTTAGCTTGGAGAATTGAAGATTCGTGTGGGGATTATTGCTCTTTTGGTGACTTGGAAGGACTTTTATCCAGAAGGAAATTTGGGCCAATGGGTTTATAGGTTTATGGTCTCTTCCAAAGAGTTGTTCTTCTCTCTGCATATACTCTCATTACCTAGGCTTGACTCTTAGTGCTATCTCTGGCAGCTCTCCCTTTGCACCCGGCACCCACCCAACCTGTCACTAATCCTTAAAGGGTCTATCTTAGTGTACCGCTCACTTTCCTCCATTCTACTTGCCACCCCGTTACCCATAGTCTCATGACCTCTTACTCAGAGTACTATGAGATAGTCTAGCTATATACTCTTTTTTCTTTTTTTAAGTTTTACTTCCATCTCTAGTTCATTCTGTACACTAAAGCTGAATTAGTCTTCAGCATAGCATGGTGGAAAGAATGCATACATACTTTGGTGTCAGAAAGACACCATTTCACATCTCTGCTTAGCTATTTATTGCCTTTGGACAAGTTACTCTAACTTTCTGAGTGTCTACTCATCTGCAAAGTGGGAATAATTACAACAGCTAACTCACAAAGTATTTGTGACAAATAAAAATGGTAGTACATGGAAAGCATGTAGTATAATACTCGCCACCTAGTAAACACACGATAAATGGAAGCTATTAAGACTCCACAAGAATTTGTTAGAAAATGACTTTTTTTTTCTGATTATCTCATTGCTCTTCTAAGACTTTAGTTTCCTTGTCAGCAGAAAACGTGTCTGTGTTTCCACACAAGCACGTACAGTGTAATGTATAGACAAGCACTCAAACAATTCTATTACAATTAAGGCAAAATCCCAGTTTTATGATTTACCTTGTAGCTAAATATAAGGGATGGAGGGATTGTTTCTAGATGAGGAAAGAGTGTAAACAAAGATGTGGAAGCAGAGATCAGTGAGTAAAACCTAGTGAATATCTACTCTGTGAAAAAAATGGCCTGATATGCCCCAAATGATAACTTATGTAGGGAAACAGTGAGATATACTGTGGAAAGGGATTGCAGGGAGGGTCCTGGGGGTCGTAGACGGCTAGGTCATGTGCACGAGCAAGAGGTGCTCTTGCGGGTTTGGGAGCAGGGTGGGTGACCGAATGCATTTGGCCAAGAGAAACAATGTCCACCCATTTAGGTCAGGGAAGGACAAGGCACAATGGCTTCAGAGCTCAGAACAAATCACCCAATTCTATTTCCCGAATTGTTCATCTTCTATGAGGCATGATGAATGCTGACTTTAGACTCCTTCCTTTGGTTCTGCCAGCAATTCAGTAGCTTAATCTTTTTCCAATCTCAGCTGTTGCCTAATAATCTGTTCCAGGCAAAGAAATTTCATTAACTCCTCAATGATGTCCACAGGCTTTGACCATGGATTTCATCAGTTAAGCTGCTTTTATTTCAGCTACTATACAAATTACCCTCTGCCTGGGAATAAAAGGGGGCGGGGGAGAGAGAGAGAGAAAGAATGGCTGAAGCCCTTCCGTATTTCTCACACAACGTTCCTCTTCTTAGTGAATATAGATATCCAGAGAAGACATTGAATTCCAAAAGCAATGACTTGATAATGGGGTGACCGCAAATTTTCTTACTGGTAGCTTAAGAGGGGGTCCCTGTGCCTACCAGCATGATATGCAATTGTCTTACCATCCTTAGAAAACTGTGTTATAGTTGATGTAAACAAAACTGTGACTGGGGCTAGAAACGTGGTGAGTGTACACTGGTTTCTGCTAAATCTGACAAGTGGTGGGATGGGGAGATGGAGAGACGGGAACATGGGAAGGGAGGGAGGGTGAGAGGAGATTCCCACTAAAGACCTCCTGCTTCAAACCCCTGCCATGTGGCTGCGCACAGCTTAGTGAATGATACTGGAATTTCAGGCATCCGTAGCGAGGAGATCTTTGGACAGGAGTTATTCCTCATGACCTTTCTTCTGTGAAGCTTCTTTCACTTGTAGAGCGAGTCCCAGCTTCTCCTCTGTTCCTACAGCACACGGAATCTCTTCCTCCTTTCATATCCCTTATCAAAATGCATAACATCACGTACTTCACATATCTGTTTTTTTTAATTCACTTTTGAATTATTTGAGGGCAAAGGTCAAGTTATCTGACGCTAACACCAGTGCTAGGGGACCAGAAACCCTCGAGGTATCAGCAGCAGCATAGCTACAGACAAAACTTACTAATTGGTAGCCAAGGAGACCAGAAACAGCAAGAGACAGAACCAATTTTGGATTAAATAGAATAATGTATGTAACGTGACTGCTGCAGGACCAGGTGCTCGGTACTTGGTGGTGATGTGGGTAGAGCTTGCTGTTTGCTCAGTCACTTCAGTGGGTACATTTGTGCATACTAATTTCTGCTATTCAGCAACATGGACATTTAGCTAGACATTCAGAGTCTTCTGAGGGAAAAGGCAGTGATTTAGGACAGAGTGGGCATCCTCAATTGTTGTTTGCTTCTTTGTTTTGACAATCTGGATTGCAACTCTCGTCTATATCCCTCCAGGACCTGACTGCACATAATACATAAGAGGAGACGTGTGGTTAATGGAGCTAAGGAAAGACTATCTGGCGTCCTCTCTCATTCTGGGTGATGCTTCCACAAATACATTTAGAAGAGGTTGACGAAGAATGAGCTAATGTCAGCACTGCTGACACGTTTTCAAAATATTTCTCATTACCAGTTTTTGAATCAATGTTTTATCTTGAAATGAAATGGCAGCATAGGAACGTTTTCAAACAGGTGATTTGTAACTTATGTATATAGTGTCTTATACGAAAAAGATGCCCACCCTTTGATTATGTAGCACTTGAAGCATTCTTTCTTGTTTTGAAAGACAACTTTTACTTATAAATTACAATAATGTTTTATAATTTACAGGAAATTATCAATTCAAAGATGCTGCAGTCTGGTAGGATTATGAATTAATGGGATTCTGTCTTGGGTAACTTTAATTCTGTTTTCTTTGAAAAGTATGGAGTCAGTTTCCCATCTCCTATTTCTCCATATTCCTCTTTGAAGTACATAGGCTGACATTCTTATTTCATCAACGGAAAGTTTGAGGACCAGAAATATCAATCAATATCCTCAACATCATGGGATACCTGTGATGAAACCAGAATTCAAGGTCCTTTATAATATAATTTGCTTGAGAATTACCATAGCCAAGCCGCCAAATGCTTTGGAAGGATGTCACTCCTTTCTCTCTTTTTAAAAAATTTTATTAAGAAATAATTGACAAATATAATTGTATATATTTTAAATGGATATACGTTGTCGAATTATTACCAAGCTCAAGATAATTAACACATCTATCACCTTAATATAGTTAACATTTTTTTAATTGTGTGTGTGTGTGTGTGTGTGGAATGCTTAAGATCTACTCTCAGCAACTTTCAAGTATATAATACCATGTTGTAACTACAGTCATTGGCTGTACATTAGATCTTCAGAGCTTATTCTTCTTATAATGGAAACTTTGTACCTTTTGACCTATATCCCCCAATCCCACTTCCTCAGCCCCTGGCAACCACCATTCTAGTCTCTGTTTCTATGAACTCAGTTTTTGTTTTGTTTTGTTTTGTTTTGTTTTAGTAGATTCCACATGTAAGTGATATCTACAGTATTTGTCGTGCTCTGTCTGGCTTATTTCACTTACCATAATGCCCTCCAGATTCATCCATGTTGTCACAAATGGCAGAATTTCCTTCTTTTTCTAACTGGATAATATTCCACTGTGTGTATTTCTCTGTATCTCACATTTCCTTTAGCCATTCATCTGCCAAAGGACACTTAGGTTGTTTTCATATCTTGACTATTGTGAATTAATGCTGCAGTGAACATGGGTGTGCGGATATCTCTTTGTGATATAATTTCAATTCCTTCAGGCGTATACCAGAAGTGTGATTGCTAGATCAATTTTTAATCTATTGAAGAACCTCTATACTGTGTTCCATGATGGCTGTACCATTTACCCACCAATAGTGTATAAAAATTCCTTTTCCTTCACATTCTCACCAACACTTATCTTTATTTTTTACAGTAGCCATCGTAACAGGTGTGAGGTGATGTTTCATTGTGATTTTGATTTGCATTTCCCTGATGATTCATGATGTTGAGTACCTTTTCACATATCTATTGGCCATTTGTATATCATCTTTGAAAAATAAGTCTATTCAGGTCCTTTGCTCATTTTTAATTGGATTATTTGATTTTATGCTAATGAGTTGGATGCATTCTTTATATATTTTGGATATTAACTCCTGACCAGATATATAGTTTGTGAATGTTTTCTCCCATTTTGCAGGTTGCCTTTTCAATTGATTGATTGCTTCCTTTGCTGTGCAGAAGCTCTTTAATTTGACGTAGTCCCTCTTGTTTATTTTAGCTTTTGTTGACTGTGCTTTTCAGTGTTTTACCCAAAACTATATTTTTGTAATTGCTTAGCCCTTTTTCCTGAAAGACCCATCTTTACCACCATCCCTACTTCTGCTTGTCTCTGAGTCTAAGACTGATCCTAGTTAGAATTTTTGCAAAACTCTACAGTCCCCGAATTTTAAGATTTGAGTTACTATTAATTCTGCTATTACCTCTATACCTTCTTCTCTCAAGGTGGTAGCATACATTACAGTGGTGAAACTCAATTTTCATAGTCAGGCAGAACTTCCACCTCTTCCACTTACTGAGGTAATAATGCTAAACAAGTTACACCACAGTTTCTTTCTAGACTCGATGTGAGACTTAGATGACATAATGCATAGAAAGTGTATAGTAGTAGATGCATTTTTTATGCTAGGTATGAGTAACATCGGGGTAGATAATATTAGTCAAGCCAGTGGTCAAGTTCATATCTGAATCTGAATTTTGTCACCTTGATTCTTATTTTCTTTTCAGTACCTACAACTGACTAGTAACTGCCATCATTTTTTCTCTAGTACAGTTGTTTCTCAAAGTTTGGTGATCAGAGCCCCTATATCTGAATCTCCTTAGAAGATTGTTTAAAATCAGACCTCTGGGACTCACCCCTGTCCTATTGAATTTCTGTGATGGGGCTCCAGAATCTTCAATGCAACAAGCTTCCGGCTTTTCCTGATGTACATTACGATTTGAGAATCCTGTCCTATTCCAGGACTATAGTCTGTTGGAACCTTACAAGATATTCTATCCCTTCCATGACAGGGGGACTACTTTTGGTTGTCAGGATCTCTGAAAGCCTTTTTCCTTTGTTTTTATTTTGTGTTCAATATAATTATCAATCATCTCCCTTACTCAAGGTTAGAACTTACAAAGCTGACTGTTCTCCTAAATTCTATTCGTTTGTTGTCATTCATTTAAAATAGCGTATGTTGCCTCCTGGGCTAGACATCATTTCCATCCTTGCCTCTCAATGTGTACAAATTCTCGCTGGAGAGGTCCACCCTCTCCCCTTTTCATCTGTGAGTATATTTCTCAATTTTTCCTCTTTCCCTAAACAGTATCACTCATAATATGAGGATATCTTTACTTTAATCACCCAATTACTTTTGGGTGGAATTTGAACCCACCTTTGGCTTCTGAAATAAGCCTGGATAGCTTAAGTGGATTAATATGTGCCACCTACCTGGCCACAGCTCAGGGATGATCACTGAGCTAATCTGGTCAATGAGAAATAAAGAGACTGACTTCAAGAAATAAACATATTACTTTTGTGGAAATTATTGGAACATGTATTATTTTTTCCTAAGTCAGTGGCTCATAATCCTGCCTGTACATTAAAATTCTTTGATTATCTTAAACTGTTGTGTTCTCAAAATAGTTAGTTGCTTTTTCCCCTTCTGTGTGGTTATACTATTCATTTGAAATTTGATAAGGACATTTGTTTTTGTTGATATCCTGTTTTATCTTTCTTCTCCATCTGTGTGTGTGTGTGTGTGTGTGTGTGTGTGTGTGTGTGTATATATATATATATATATATATATATATATATATATAATGTGAAAATATATATTATGTGATACTCTATTTTGGTACCAAAGGTGAAACTATACACAAAGCTGTCCCTAGAGAGGTGCTGCTACACCCACGTTCTATTCACTGAACACCCACTCAAGCCCACTGGTAGCCAATCTTTAATCTCTGAGTTCTCCTTCCTCTGATTCTTTGTTCACAATGGAGCAGAAATGTGTATGTTCTTATTTCGTCTTCTGTCTTACATAAAAGGCATCTTCTATAGATACATTTTCTTGTATTTTGCTTTCTTCAAATGACAATATATCCCAGAAATCTTTTCATATCAGTCTGTAGAGATCTCCCTCTTTCTTTTTCAGCTGCACACTATAGCCTCCACTTAGAGGTTTACCAAATTTTATGCAACTACTCTACCATATGGCCTTTTATGTTATTGTTTCCAATATTTTTAAATTACAAATAGTGCTTAAATGAATAACCTTGCATATACTTATTTTTGTATTTCTGAATGGTAAAAATCAGGATACATTTCTATATGTGACATTACTGGATCAAAAGGTAAATGCATTTTTATTAGATATTGTCAAATTGTCCTCCAAAATTGTTGTACTAATCTGCACTCTGATCAACAATGTATGAGAGTATCAGCTTGCCCACAGCCTGGCCAATAGAATATGTTATCATACTTTATGCCAATCTGATAGGTAAGAAATGGTTCCAATTTGCATACCTCTCATTACGGGTGAAGGTGAGTATCTTTACACAGGTTTTTCACATATATATTTTTCTATATCAGTAGTTCTACATTGTGGATGTCCATTAGAATTGCTGTGTGTGTGTGCATATGTGCACGCATGTCTTCTAACTAGGACCTTTTTAATTTCAAAAGATTTGTGGGTGATGCTAATGCACAGCCAACAGTGTAAACTACGGCTTTGGGTGTTCAGAATGAGGTTACAGATCTGCAACTGCAGCAGTTGTGGTAGGAGGAACCACTAGAAGAGGCTGCCAATAGGTGAAAAAGAAAACGTTGATCCACTGGAGCAATCTACGTTTAGAGCCAATACCATCTCTATACTCTTATATAATTTGATGGATTTTATCCCATTGGTCAATATATTAGTTTGTATGCATGGCCAATAGTTTATTTTCCTTGCTTCAGCAATTGTTTCCTGCCTAGAAGGTTGTATGCATTCTCCATCCAACCCCTCTCTCCATTTTGTTTGTTTGTTTATTTGTTTTGGTAGAGCTCCTGCTAAATAGTCCCTTAAGGCTTCAGTTTAAACACTCTGTCCTCCAGAAACCCTTCTCTGCTATCTTCATCATCCTCTTCATCACCTGTTTGGATTGCCTACATTTCTTCTTTGCTCTCTAGCATCTTGTGCTATAGTTGTTGCACAGAGCCATGTTGCTTTTTTACTGTGTCTTCCTCGGCACTGTGAGTCCCATGTATGCTCGGATTGTTTCTTATCCATCTCTGTAATGGGGGAAGGAGGGACACAAGCTGCCTTAAATTTGAACTTAAGAATCGTTGATTTAAACATAAGTCATAATCTCTTTTTATGAAAATAACTGTTTTGGAGAGGAAAAAAGTGAACACTGCAATGGGTATGTCTAAATGTGTAATGCTTAAGAAAGTCACATGAATTATGGTAGGCAGCAGTGATGGGTATCATTTATCAGAAAATGTACAGAAGTTGCCATAGAAACATAACTAACAGGTGTGGCCTGGCTAAGAATGATATAGTGATATATTTCCTGTGGTAAACTGGGAAAGAAACTTTAGGAAAGTAATGTTCAACATTTAGATTTTAGTCATATGTTATGCTGTGATGGATCCACCACCATCTGTCCTGCTACACAAACCTTTCAGAAAAATCTCTACATAGCAACCCTGTGGTACTGCTGCTCTAGGGAAATAAAGTAAATTGGGTCACACACAGCAAAAACAAATCAGGACAGAACAATGGTAGGAGCTGTGGCAGCTAAAAGAAACAGTGAAAAGTCAGGAAAAGTTGGTAAAGCTAGATGGTAGGCAGATTAATTCAGGAGAAAGGAGACCTCCTTTTACCCAAACCCTCAGTGACCTTCAAAAGAACCCTTGACACCCAAGAGAGAAAATATAGAACCTTGTTTTAAAACTCAGTTTTATTGGGGCAGCCGGGTGGCTCAGGTGGTTGGAGCGCTCTGCTCCTAACACCGAGGTCATGGGTTCGATTCCCACCTGAAGCTGGGCTGCCGTGAGCTGCTGTGAGAGGCCGGCCGGCCGACTGGCTCAGCTGGGTAGAGTGCAATGATCATAATACCAACATGGGCCAGGGAGCTGCGTCCTCCACAACTTTACTGAGAAACAACTGGCTTGACTCGGAGTTGGGGGTCGGAGGGGAGGAAATCAGTTTTATTAAGGTATTATTTACATTCAATTAAATGGACTCATTTTAATTTCCCAGTTGATGATTCTTAATAAATGGATACATCTATGTAACCACCACCACTCTCAAAGGATTAAATATTTTCCTCAGTTCAAAAGATTCCCTGTGTCCTTTCTTTGCGATTTACCCACTCTTCACCTCTGGATCCAAGCAACCAGTAGTCTGCTTTGTGTAACTATAGATTAAATGTGACTTTTTTTAATTTCTAAGAACCTGCCAAACTGTTTTCTAAAGAGATTTTGCCATTTTTCATCCCCACCAGAATGTATGAGAGTTCTAGTTGCTCCACACATTTGTCAACACTTGCTATTGTCATTCTTTTTACATTTTGGCCATCTCTCTTTTTATACAAGCATGTGCATGCTGTTTTTCTATCAAGAGATACAGTTTATTCTCCATCCTCTTTAATCTCAACTGCTATTTTGACTGGCTTTGCCCAATAAAATGTAGCAGAAGGGATGTTCTGGGACTCCTGAGGCGAAGACAAGAGGGTTGACAGCTTCCACTTTCTGAATCTATGAATTCATGTGCTAGGCCCTCAGAAGTCCAGTCCATATGGAAGTCATATTGTGGAGAACTAAGACACTGGTTGATTACCTAGGTATAGCCAGAACCATGTGAGTGAACCATATTATAATTCCAGTCCTGTTAAGTCTCCAGATGAGCAAACCCTAGTGACAGAACAACAGCTGTACAGCTGAATCCATAATTGTGAGAGATAATAAAATGGTTGTCTTTTCAGCCATTCAGTTTTGCAGTAGTTTGTTAAGTATCAATAGATAACCAAAATGTTTATATACAAAATTCCTAGCTTAGGGCTCAATGAATGTTTGCAAAATTAATATATTCATCTATTGAGTGTACACACTTAATATACCTAGCACTGTGTTAAATATTGTAGTACTGCTATATGTCTTGAGAAGCATAAAAGGAAGAGATTGCTTCCTCAATTCACAGATGATGATAGCATTTCATCATAATATTTAGGAATTTTTTACTATAAATCATTGAACCTCATTTGGCCTGATCAAGTGCCTATGCTAAACAGTCCTTGCTGGGAGCCTAGAATAATTTCCTTAGGCACCAAGTACCATGAGACACCCACACCCTCTCTTCTAGTACAGCCCTTGCAGTGCCTGGGAATCCAACAATGTCTGCTCCGTAAGTAACAGTGGAAACATGACCTACTTTAGTCACGTCAGCAGAGATTTTGTCTTGCAACAGTTCATGCTTTGAGTAAATGAGGTGCAATCTTGAATAGCTGTAGGATAGTAAATTGATCGCTGATGGAGCTCATTCGAGCAGCCCCCATCACCCACCACTCAGCCGGTGTTTACAGGCATCCGTGACAGATGAAGTCCAAAAGGAACATAGCAGTCACCGCCGCCTTGATGCCCAGAGCACAGGATGCCCTTTTTACCTCTTTTGAAAACGAGAGAGACAAAATGAACCACCATAGTCCACTCTGCTCCTATTTTTCTATCCTTCCTGTTCCCACAACAAGGGACATGAAGGTCCATTGAGGATTTGAGCTTGATGAGACCTGATGCAGCCCAAACTCATCATTTGCCAGATAAGAGGAAGGAGGCCCCAGGAGGTTAAGCGATGCTCTTCTAATCATACAAGGAATTAGAAGCACAGCTAAGAGCACGTTAGGTTACTGAAATCTTAATCGCATGTCCTTTCCATTTCAACATGCTGTCTTTCTACTTCCCTGGCACTCAGGACTGTTTTTTTCCCCCAATAACTGCCCATGCTTTGGAAGAGACCTACCATTTTGTTCAGAGGTTAGATCATAGAGACCAGAATGTGTGCGAGGACCATCTCTAAAACCTCATTCCGTTCTTGTCACAAGCACCCCATTACCTACCTAACTTCATATTTTATTCATTTAGAAAAGTTTCCTGGGTGACTAATATATAGAAAATCCTATATAAAATATTTTGGAGGGAATGCAAAAATTGTAGAACACTATTTTCTGAGTTCAATAAACACATATTTGGGGCTTATAATTAATCTTCAAATATCTGCAATCAAAATCAGTATGTGATAACTATCCTCTTTGTATGATCATTAATAGTTTGATTAAACATTCCAATGAAATGAACCTTGATTGTTTCCATGAGACAGTGGAAGTCATACAACATTTACAGAAATCAGACAAAGTGAACTTTATCTAGAGCCTCGCTACCCAGTGTGTCCCCCAGAGCAGCAGCGACAGCAGCAGCTGAGAAGTGGCTAGAAATGCAGATTCTCGAGCAGCACCCCAGACCTACTGAATCAGAATCTATACTTTACTAAGCTCTTTGGGAGGTTTGTACCCACATTAATGTTTGAAAATCTGACACAGAGGAAAGAGAAGCGGAGGAAGAAGGAATGGATTTTGACTAGTGTGATTAGGAAAGGTCCCACAGCAGATGGCATCAGACTGATGTGAAGTGGATTAAGACGGAAGAACTCAGGCAAGACATTTCAATGATTGGATCACAAAAGGGGTATTATATTTATACCTATGTCCAAGGGGACAAGAAAACAGTTTGTGGCGGTTCGGTGGCCATCGAGAATGAAAAGGTGGCCTGAGAAGGAAGGGCGCTGCAAGAAACTAACCCGCAGTGTTGTTGCAACTGAAGGGATGGAGGCGTTAAGGTTGAGTTTGTTGTTAGCCAGGAGGTTGCCTGGAGTGATAATGCCATTAGCAAAAATAGGGAAGCTGAAGGGAATGAGGTTTCACAGAGTGAAAGATGCCGGGGATGATGATTGCCCATCTAGTCTTACCCTGGGAATTTTGAGCCTTGAGCCTCACTTCAACTTCCCAATGTCTTGACTCCAGAGAATGTGCCAAGTTGAATACACTGGAAGTAGAGGCGGATTCTTCCTCTCAATTTCATTTTCTGCTGTGTTCCCCTGGGGCCCTTGAATATTTCCCCAAAATAGATACAGAACAACTCTTTAACTCCACTGGAAAAAGACTCCGTAAATGCAGCTCAATTTTTCACACCACGTAGCATTTTGCTTTATGCACACAGTCATGTAATGTAAAGGGTAATTCGGGGTTGATAAATTAGCAGACAGGAAAGAGGCCTACGAGGAGCTTCAGTGAGCCGTTTAGCATTTGGTGAGTTCTGTAACGCTTTGGTCTTTTCCCACACCCAAAGGTAGTAAATATCCCTCTCCGGATGGTACTTGCAGAGTGTCTCTGCATTTTGATACTCTGTGAAGTGCATTCCTGTAAGCAACAGTCATTTTATGACCTAGATTAGAACTTCAGAGCCATCCTTCTGAGGGACCTTCAGTTCAATGGGGAAACTATAGCCCAGGGAGGCATCATGACTTCCCAGGGTCCTTACTCAGCTGGTTATCTAAGGTGAGCTCTTTAGGCCAGATGACGTACAGTAGTCTCCGTTATCCTCAGTTTCGCTTTCCACAGTTTCAGTTACCCGCAGTCAACTGTGGTCCGCACATACTAAGTGGAGAATTCCAGCAATAAACAATGCATACCTTTTAAATTGTGTGTCGTGCTGAGTAGTATGATGAAATCTTGCATCATCCACTCCGTCCCACCTGGGCTATGAATCATCCCTTTGTCCAGCACATCTAGGCTGTGGACACTACTTGCCTGCCCATTTAGTCACTTAGTAGCCATCTCGGTTATCAGATGACTGTTGACATACCACACTGATTGTAGTCAAATAACTCCTATTTTACTTAATGGCCCCAAAGTGCAAGCGTAGTGATGCCAGAATTCGGGTTTGCCAAAATCTCGTCTTGATGGTCCATCATCACCCCCCTTCTGATGTTCTGCTGGGTCAATGGTTGCCTAACGACACATCACATCGCCACCATCATTCGCCTCATCTCATCACATAAGCATTTTATCATCTCACGTCACACAAGAAGAAAGGTGAGTACAGTACAATAAGATATTTTGAGAGAAAGAGAGCGACCTCATTCACGTAACTGTTATTACAGTATATTGTTATAGATGTTCTATTTTATTATTAGTTATTGTTAATCTCTTACTGTGCCTAATTTATACATTAAACATTACCGTAGGTATATATGTATAGGAAAAAACACAGTATATATAGAGTTCAGTACTATCCGTGATTTCAGGCATCCACTGGGGATCTTGGAATGTATCCCTTGTGGATAAGGGGAGAGGAGGTACTGTATTTCTTTTCTTCCTTCCTTCCACCTTTCCTCTTTTTCTACTCCTTTCTCTGTCTCTGTTTTTCTCTCTTTTCATGACTTAATTGCTAGTGGAAGGTTACTGATGTTCAATAAATAGAACTATAAAATCAAAGTAAGTCAGTTTTAAATAGGGAGCATGCTTTGAGAGGAGTTTGCTTTCTCCAAGACTAAGATTTGGTAGGCTAACCATGACCCTGCATGATACTGCTTCAGGTTGAGGAACTGAGATCCCTACCCAACGTTAGCTTGATATGAACCCACACACATGTGTGCGCGCAAACATACACACGCATGCACAGTATGAGGTATCTAGCCAAAACAAGAAGAAAAAGAAAGAAGGAAAGAAAGAAAGGAAGGAAAGAAGGAAGGAAGGAAGGAAGGAAGGAAGGAAGGAAGGAAGGAAGGAAGGAAGGAAGGAAGGAAATCTGCTGTAAATATTGTCTCACATGAAGGCTGAGCTGATAAAGGTGAAGCTTATATGCCTTCAAAAGGGATTGGATATTATCATTTTAAAGTTTCTTCTAACTCCAAGAATTTACTACTCTGTGAAAGTTGCTTTACTAAATTTAGCAGCTTCAAGCTGGTAAGTTAAGAAGTAACAGAAGATGAGTTTTTCTAAAACTGGAAATTGCATGGGTGAGCTCTGAATTTAGCATCTTCATTCCTTCGGGAGGAATTCCTCTTCCATCGGGCCTTAAGGCCCGAGCTGTGTAGAAGGAAGTGGTCACATTAAGGCTATGGGATATTATTTACAAATGAAATCACTTGACTTGCAGGCTGTATTCTAGTGGACTCTTTACAGAGCTTCTGATCATGTTGATAACGCACAAAATCACTTTGGTACCAGTTTTCTCTTGTTATCGGCAAACAGTGATCCAGTGAGGATACTTGACTAAATAGCAGCAGCCAACGTGGCTGCATTTCTGTCTCCAACAAATTGCTGACCATGAGCTACTCACACTGTCTTTGCCTCTACTTTGCGACTCTCCAAAAACCATCATTCCAATCTCTGGCATTTGCATAGACGTCTACAGTGTCAAATCCCTTTCATATCCATTTTGTTTTCATAAGAATCTTAGAATGACTCTGTTAGGAGAGCAGGGTCATGTACCATATACTGATGACCCTTGAACAACGCAGGGGTTAGGAATGCAGACCCCATGCTGTGGAACAATCCTCATGTAAATTTTGACTCCCCAAAACTTAACTACTAATAGCCTACTATTGACCAGAAGCCTTACTGATAACATAAACAGTCACTTAACACATATTTTGTATGTTATACATATTATATACTATATTCTTACAATAAAGTAAGCTACGGGAAAATATTATTAAGCAAATCATAAGGAAGAGAAAATATATTTACAGCATTTATTGAAAAACAAATCCAAGTACCAGTGCACCCCACACAGTTCAAACCCGTGGTGTTCAAGGGTCAACTACAGATTTTTTTTTTAAATCATGTTACTGAAGAGGAACCCCACAGGATAAGTTAAGTGGTCGCTTAAGGATATATCACAATAAATAATAAAATATGTCCTTGAACTCATAGTTTTTTAACTTGTTCAAAGATACATATTTTTTAAGGTAAAACTTTAAGGTAAAACTTTACCTTTCATACAAAATGAACACATTATTTATCTCATTAATAAGGGGACCAGTAAGATGTTACAACTGGTTCAAACGAAAACTCAGTTTCACACATTATAGTCAGACAACTGATACTTAAATTTACAAATTAACTTTTAAATTCCAAATTTGCAAAAAGCTATTCAATATCCATAAGGTATGATCCATTGGATTCCATGGATGTAATCTGCATTTCTATAAACAAAAAGTATTTATATTATGATCAGTTTTCCACAACTTGCAAGGTGACTACAAGACAAAAAAAAAAAAAGAAAGAAGAGGCAGAGATAACCCTCATGGAGCAGCGTCTTACAAAATCTTTCACAAAATTTTCTTAAACTTGAAATATAATGTTCTCAATGTGTAACACTGTACCCTGAAGAAGCAGGGTAGTCTGTTTCCTCTTCCTGACCCCATAACTGATCATTTCTGATATTTGTTAGCTACAAGTTTAGAGTTGCTAGCATTCAGGATTAGATTGTAAAACACTTAGGTAATAATGCTATTGGTAATAATAAAAATAAAAATAATAATAACCAGCAATTGTTGGGCACCTACTCTGTACCAGTTGCCAATAGTATCTATGAATAAGTAGTTTTGTTTTTCTTATCTCATTTAATCATCAAGTATGACATAGGGGCTACTATTATGCCTACTTTTCAGATAAAAAAAAAAAAAACAGTCATGGATATAGTAATTAATTTGCACAAAACCATCCAGCTAATATTCAGTGGAATAAGATCCTAGGTTTTCCTTTTTTTGTGGTATTTAAATAAACAAGTGCATGGACATGCTACTACCTTTAACTGCCCTGTACTTGAATTGGCCATCTAAAAATGGGGTCATAATGTAAAAATATAATATTATTAATGCTATTACACAAGAGATTCAAGAACTTTAGGAAGGAAAATATTGTATCAGCAGAAGGATTATCACTAAGAGTTATCTCGTCTCAAAGTGAAGTAAATGGTTTTCATCAACGTCCCTCATTAGATCCCTACTGAGAGATTGTTCTGGAAGTGAGGACAGGAGTATAGGTGCCTGTTTAGAGCTGAAGGAACACTTTTGATGCAACCATAGTTTTTAGAACTGGACAAAGGTAACACTTCTGCAGAGTGACTTAACAATATTTATCTAACCTATCTGAGCTTCACTTTCCCCATCTTAAAATGGATAAAGTACCGTTACCAACCTCAGAAGGCATTATGGGTAGATGAGATAATGCAGATAAAGCATTTAGCATTGTGCTTGTACATGGGTGCATTTAATAAAGTTGCTGCTTCTTTTGGATGTTATTATTATCATTATTGTTGTTGTTGTTATTATTAGCCCCCCCTGCATTAAAATTCAATAACCTCCTTTAATGTTATTTTACATTTTAAAACAATGACGGTGTCTGAACATGAATTTAAGTACTAGCTTGGAGTGCATGTTTATAAACCTTTGGCCGTTACACTTCCTCTGGGATTCCCTTACGTGACTGCAGAGAACTGTGCCTTTTCAATTGAGAACATTGGACTAGCTCTCCAAAGATCCTTTGCGTATGTGTGTAAGGCAGGCCGCTTATCTGCCTTCTGTCATCAGAAAGGAATGAGACAGTTTAATTGACACCGCAGTAAGGGTAATCTGAGCCTTTTGTTGGGATGCACAACCTGAGACAACTAAGACAACTATTTCTGGATTTGGAAAAAGATTACTTTTAAATTGCTTAAATCAAGCCCTTCACTTCCTAAAGTCTACCATTCCTCAGGCATTATTAATTTAATCCAATTTGGCCCTTCATTCTATTTGTTTCAAGCTTGTTATTGAACTATGGGGGGGGGTACACAGAAATGGAAGGATGAAGACCCTCTCTTTCAGGGACTCACTGTCAAGTTGGGATGCTCAGCATTCACAAAGACACACTCATGCGAGATGCCGAAGGTTAACCTCAGAAATCAAATCCAGAAGCTACAAACTAGTGGCCAATAAGCCTGCTTGGCCTGCAGAGACACATGCTTGATTTGAACTCTGTTGCCACCTTCCTAAGTTTAAAGAAAGAAATCAGGATTTTCCTAAGTTAAAGTAAAACTAGATCTCATAAAAAATTCAGGATTTCTGGCATCTGCCTTACATGACTTTGGTAATCTACCTAGCATTGGTAAGCTGCACGTGAGCAGCCATTGTTCCTTCTAAAAGCTCTAAAGCGCTCTCGCTCACCAGGTCCAGTTTAAATGACTGAGTTACCCTAAGTATCTGGTCTCTGTACACATGGGGTCCTGTGACCTCTGAGGTGGGAATCCCTGACAAGATTGTAATGTGTCCAGGGGAAGGGATAGGATCAATTTAACAGGAAGATGAAGCTGTGAAAATAGCAAACTGAAATTTGAGCATCTAACTATGTCTCACCTACTTCACATATGCAAAGGGTGCTAAAAAATGTATGCCCATTTTAAGAAAAGAACACTGTATTAAAATTGTAATATTCAATATATACTGATAACCAAAGATGAATACAAATCATGTTTCACTTCAGCAATGTCAAGAGGTGCTCAAAGTGGTTACCATCAGCGTCCAGACACTTCTGATTACGGCGAACTACTGCTTGAGCAATGTTGACCAAAGTGTCCACTTGTATACATTTTTTTGACACCCCTGATATTTTTTCAATTATTCTTGCAACAACGGTCTTAGGTTAGTGGCACTAAACTCTTTCACATTTGAGGAAAATGAGCCCCAGAGATTATGCAGAAGTTGTCTAACTGGCAGGGCCAAGATGTAATTCCAATATAGCAGAAAAAAAAAAAAAAAAAAGACGGAATATTTTGTTTTTAAACTGATATACTTGCTTTGTAGTTTATATTAAACAGTGCAGAATAAGCCATGCTGTGGTAATAAACAAACCCTATGTGTCAAAGCCTCAACCAGTAGAAGGTTCAGCAACTCTCTAGAGCAGCTCCCTTACATGAGGTGACTGGGGACCCCAGCAGCTTCCGTCTTGGGGTTCCATCATTGCAACAAGAGGTTTCCACCATCACTTAAAAGGACAAGAGAGAGCGCAAAGGTCCTGCACAGGTTTTCACTGACTCAGCCTAGACACCTTGCTCCTGTTCACACTTCATTGTTCAAAATCCATGGAGTGACCCAGGCAGACGAGTCCTCCCTCTGCCCAGGCAGAGAAAGGGTTGCATATAAATAAGCACTAGTAACGTCGTATAAATGAACGCTACCAGGATCAGCTTTGGCAAGTTGTACGCACTCTTTGTCTCACTTTTCTTATTGGCAAAGGGAACCATGCCTTTCTCATGAGATTGTAGTGGTGGTTTGAGATGATGTTTCTTCATAGATGTTTGAGATAATGACATTTAAGTGACACATTCATCTGTTTGATTTGCTCTATCTGACAGCATGAAATCACAGTTTTGTTTTTTTCTTTGTCTGTTTGTTTGTACTGAATTAGACAACCGAGTTGTAGCCTCAGTTTCACTACTGATAATTATGTAACTGTGGGCAAGGGTCTCAGGTTTCATCTGAAAGCTAAGAGAGTCGAACAACATAATGTCTGGGTTCCCCTCTGTCCCAATAGTCAGTGTCTACAAATAGTTTCTTTCCTTCAGAACAATTATAAACGCTGCCAGCCAGCACTGGCACAGTCCTTTGATACAGAAGTTACTCCATTAGGAGAAATATAGAAAAATGGTTTCCCATTGGAAGATTCCAACTTGCAGGGTGTCCAGCACCATGTTAGATAAAGAATAAATGTTTGAGTAATTGAATGACCACGTGTGTTAGACAGCTCAGACTGCCAGAACAAAAGACCACAGACTGACGTAGACACCAGACTATTTTCTCCAGTTCCAGGGGCTAGACATCCAAGATCAAGGTGCTCTCAGGGTTGGTTTCTGGTGAGAACTCTTTCTGGCTTGCAGATTGCCACCTTCTCTGTCTGTGTCCTCACATGGCCTTCTCTGCGTGACTATATGCCTGGTATCTCTTCCTCTTCTTATAAGGATACTAGTCCTGTTGGATTCGCACTTAACTCTTATGATGTCAGTTAGCCTTTATTACCTCTTGAGCAGCCCTGTCTTTAAATAAAGTCACATTCAGGGTTAGCGCTTCAACATGTGAATGGGCGGAACACTCTGTAATCTCACCATATGACATGATAGCTGCAAATATGGCCGTAGAACATGGGCCATAACAAACAAACAAACAAAAAACCTGAAGGGAATCTTGGTCCTATTTTACTTTTTAATTGCAGTTGACATACAATATTACATTAGTTTCAGGTGTATAACATTAGTGATTAGACATTTATATAACTTACGAAGTGATCGCCCCGATAACCCTAGTACCCACCTGGCACTATACATAGTTATTACAATATTATTGACTCTATTCCCTGTGCTGTACTTTACATCCCCATGACGATTTTGTAACTACCAATGTGTACTTCTTAATTCCGTCTCCTTTATCACCTGTCTCCTCTACCAGGATTCTTTTCTCTAAAGGACACAGTGATTTTCAATGGGAAAATCTCTATCCTGAGAGCACTTCCGTATCAAATTTTTATTGCTGCTCTTGGTCTCTGCTTCTTATCTGTAAAATTAAGGCAGTAACTAAGCAATCTATAGGTTTTATCTCTGATCTAATCCAAAAGATTAATGATGGAAACAAAAGAACTGAGACCACATCTGGGATCAGAGAGAAAATGTGTATGATTAATTAGAGATGCCGTACATGGGCACGGAAAGTGACGAAGATGATATACACAAAAGTTATGTATTTTGGAACTAGATAAACTTTAAGGAAACTCACAGCTCTAACATTTTATCATTCTATGGAGGAGTGTGATCCCTCTTAGATAAAAGGTTCTTTAAACCCAGAAAATCAGAGAGTAAATAGTATTTGTCTGGTTTTCAAGTCAAGACATAAAAGCAAACTGGAAATAAATAATGTGTCCTGATATCATCCAAAGGCCTTTGTCAGGCTGTGCAGGAGACCTAGAAGTAAGGGGATTAAGGGTTTAGGGCCCCAGGAGAGAACCTGCAGCGTGTATTCACCAAAAGGGGGCAGTAGAGGCCAGGCTCAGCAAAGTGGGTCAGAGAACTGAGCGGGACCCAGAACTGCCAGTAACCTGGAGAGTGCGGGGTGGGGGTGGCGGGGAAGCCTGATGCTTAAATCACAGGGCAGGAGTGGTTTTAGCCAAGGTGCACTTGTACCATGTGGAGAGAAAACGATGGCTTTTCATTTGCTTTTAAATTGTTCCCCTCACCATCTTGAGCTTGCTTACCTGGATGGGCATTTTCACCCTAAGCAAAAACAGTAAATTGCATGCCTCTTGCTGACTCTGGAGGGCTGGGGCAGAGCACCTGGCTATTTTCGTGCAACCCCCTGCCAGTGTTTATTTCTGCCTCTTGGTGGAGGGCTTGTTAGGGAGGACAATTAACTCATCACTACTATTAGCAGAACCTAATGACTGCCAGGTTTTTCTGGGAAGTGGCAAATCTCTCACTGCCTTTCCCGGAAAGGACTTCCTCTTGCTAGGAGGCTGTTTAATCAGAACCACAAACTTGAATAAGGGGAAGATAGTTGTATTAAGCCGTGTGTCTCCTGTAGGGAAGCCAATGATTACAGAGGAAAAGCAGAGGAAAGCCTGCCTGCATATCCCTGAGAGGTAGAGGCTGACTTCTTCCCGTGGTGTGGGAACAAACTACCCTCTCAGTTTCCCTGACGACCTGTCTGCAGTGCCCATCTGATCCTGTGGTCCATCCTCATAGTGGTTACATATCCAGCCTGCATTACATAATTATGTTTAGATGCATTTCCTTAGAATGGGCCTGTATTTATTCTAGACGGACGTGTTAAATATTTTCCCCACCCTTCACACTGCTTTCGCCAAGGCTACTTCAGTCACCCTCTAGCTGGTTTCTCTTTTTCAATTCTTAGCTTTTTCAATCCATTCATCACAAAAAAATAGCCAGAATGATGTGTTTATTAAAACATGTTTGTCAGATCACGATAATCAAATCTCTTACAAATTTTTAATGGATTCCCACTGCATTTACAATAAAGTCTCAACTTTTCACCATGACCTACTAAGCCTTACCTAACTTGGAGCCTGTTCAATTGTCAACGCCCACCTTATGACACTATCCCCCATTTTCATTTTGCTCCACGTGCCTTTGAAATCCTAGAAAATATCTACCATGTTCAGTACCTTTTCATATCTTTTTTATGTGGAATGTTCTTCTCACTTAACTAAATTCTACACATTCTTCAAATCTCAGCTTCAATGTCTTTTCTTCATAAACATCTTTTCTGCTCTTCATAAAGGTGCATTAGTCAGATAAGGCTGCCATAGCAAAATACCACAGACTGGGTTTCTTCAACAATGAAAATTTATTTTCTTACATTTCTGTAGGACAGCAGTTCAAGATCAAGGTGCTGACAGTGTTGGTTTTTCCCGAGGCTTATTCCTTAGCTTGCAGATGGCTGCCTTCTCACAGTGTCCTCACGTGGCCTTTTCTCTGTGTGTGTACATCCCTGATGTCTCTTCCTCTTCTTATAAGGACACTAGTTATAATAGATTAGGACGTCACCCTTATTCCCTCATTTAAAGGCCCTAACTCCCAATTCAGTCACATTTGGGGTTAGGGCTTCAACATATAAATTTGAGGGGACACAACTCAGTCCATAAAAAAGGTTTTTCCTCATTTACATTCCCCATGATATTATGTTACAGAATCGAGATCTTGCCTTTCATTTCACATTTCCCTATGTTTAAAATGTTTATTATTTTAAAGCATATATTTAGTTGTCTATTTATTATAAATTCCACTAGACCGGCAAACTTGACTCCCATTTTGACCACTCTATCTCCAGGACCTAGAACAGTGCCTCGTACACAACTGGCACTCAAATATTGATAGGATGGAAAAATAATTTGACTGTTGACTCAGTGGACAGGGACGATGTCAGCTTGTTTATCACCTAATCACCAAGATTCAGCACAGAACTTACAGGTAAGAATGTTACCTGTCTTACTTGAATGAAAAGGCAATCCACTATAAGTCAAGCAGAGGGGTAGGGACTAGGCACAAACCATTTCTAACATAGTCTGTTGGTCAGGGTTCACTCAGAAGACAAATATGTGCATGTAATTTGCAAAGGGAACTTTTAAAATAAAGATTTATTCACTATTAAGTAGGGATTAAATACTAAGAGCGGTAAAGAAAACTCTAAAGAATATAGGACTAGCAGAAGGAGGAATGCTTGGAGGGCCCAGCTCAAACATCATAAGCTGTGGGTGAAGAAGGATGTATTTAGACCTGATAGGAATTACTTTGATAAAAATAATACTTAGTGATTAAAAATACAGACCTGGGTGTCGGACTATCTGGGGACCATTTAGATATAGGAGGATAGATTTTAATTTCTGAATTTGGATTTAATTTCTAAATTAGAATTAGACTTTCATAATTATATAAATCTATAGGATGAATACATATGATAATAATGTCATATATAGAAGGATATGGTATGAATTTTAAATAACAAAAGACCTATTCAAAGTAACTTAATTGGGACTTTTTTCCAAGTTAAAAAATATTTAAGATAGGGCTTGGGTTAGTTAATTCAATGGCTAAACAAATTTATCAAGGACTCAGGTTTTTAACATATTTCTGTTTGGTCACGTGCAGCATGTAAATCTGTCCCCTTAAAAAAGTGTACCTGATGGATGCATATTGTTTGCTGTTTTTCCAATGGTTATATCAATTGACCACTTCCAAAGGCAGAAAAAAGGCTTGTTCTTGTCATGTGTTTCTTTTTATAAGCAAGGGAAAACAATTTTTTTTTTCCAGAAGCTTCTCCAACAGACCTTCCCTTGTAGTCTTCTTGGCCAGAACCAGTCATAAAGCCATATTGACTCCAATAACTATCAAGCATAAGGGGAAAACCACATTGGCTTAGACGCATCATGATTCAATTTCCATGGTAAAGATGAATGTAGCATCTACTGAAACAGAGACTGAGGTCATTTTAGGAATGTAAAAGTAAGGGGATGGCTGTTAAATAGGAAACTAAGACTATCTTTGCAATAGAAGGTTTAAACATGGAATAGAACTCGATGAGGGCACTCGTACTTAAGAGGAACAGTCTGTGAGAGGGCACGGGTATTGGAATATGTCAGGCTTAATTAGAGTATTTCAAATCATACCATGGAACTGGAGAATAGGTTGTGGTAGGGAAGACTGAAGCAGAAGACTGGAAATATCCATTGGAACTCAATTATACTATTTGATGCCAAGCAATTGTTTGGGATGAATTAGACAACTTTGGAAAAATCGGTATCCAATTTGATATAATGAGTGTTATACATGTGAATAGTCTGATTCCTCAAGTCATGAGCACCTAAAAAACAGATATAATCTCTTCTATTAAATTGCAATCTTGCAGAACTTTATAGAGGTCTTTATAGAAATAAACAAGATACAATTTAAAATATCAAGAAAAGAAAAAAAGAAAAAAAATTTAATATCAAGAAAAAACAATTATAATTTCACAACATTATAAAGCTTGGGCCTAAGAGGATGGCCAAGTTTTTTCCAAGCCATTAAAAGAGGGTTTCAATCAATAAATCATTATTTGATGAACATATACTATAGTTTATCCAAAACTATACCCCCTAGAATTTGAGTTCTTCTGTATATTTTCAGATAAATTGTATAATGATTTGAATGGTGCCCAACCGCTACCCCCAAAAAGAAGGGGAATGTGGCCTTATTTGGAAAGTCTTTGCAGATGTAATTAAGTTAAGGATTTGGGGATGAGATTATGCTAAAATCCAATCACACTTATCCTTCTAAGAGAAAGACAAAAGGTGATATGGGCCATGGATACACAGGCCAGAGAGAAGGCCTGGTGAGGATGGAGGCTGAGATTAGAATGATGTGTCTACAAGCCACGAATGCCAAGGTTTGCATGAAGCTACCAGAAGCTAGAAAACAGGCATGGGAGAGGTTCTCCCTCAGAGCTTCCAGAGAAACCTGGATTTCAGACTTCCAGAGAAACCTGGCCTCCAGAACTGTGAAAGAATAAATTTCAGTTGTTTCAGAGTTTTTGGTAATTTGTTAAGGCAGCCTTAGGAAACGAATACAAACGTTTCATAATCAAATGAATGTGTGAAAGGCTGCATATTCTCTCAGAGTCACCATCGAACCTGATCAACATACTAGTAACTGGTAAATCCTGCAGTGGTTTCTTAATATTTTCATGGTAGCCAATTATTTTAAAGTCTGAAAATAACTATGAATACTTTATTTGGAAAAGTACACATACTAAATGTATTCATACTTTTCTATGCAGTCATGAGGTTAGGAACATAAGACCAACCAAAGCCTAGATTAAGAGGACCTGTCTAAAAGCCTCTCTTGTTGTTACCTTCGGGGATACAGGATCTGAACCCAGACAGGTGAGTGGTGTTCAGCTAGACATAAAGGAGCAGGACAGGAGATTTGGCGTCTGGCGCTATGGAAACGGAAATACTGAGGTATAGAAGGACCCGTATGTGGAAGACGTGGAGTCACGTGCTCTAGGCTATGGGCTATGTCCTCTAGTTACTACAGGCCCATCAAGACTTTTATCTAGAGGAGCCACAACAGGTACCTAGTATGTGAATGAACAATAGCAATTACATTTTAGGAAGTTCAAAGTGGCACCATGCACAGGATGTATTATCCTTCACAACAAAATCGTAATGCATGAGCAATTTGTTCTAAGCTGGGACATATATTCTGCTAGTATTCCAGCCTCGAAGATGTCCAGGGAGCATACTTGGGGACATATGGGGCATTATGAATTGCAGTCTTTCTGTGCAGCTCCAAATATGCTATTATATATTTTCCAATTGTTTCTTTCAGATCAGAGTTAGTTTCTCCCATATGTGCCACTGCATGCAACAACAAGCTAACGAACGAGCCTCTGTGGCAAACATTATTAGATGTAAAAAAAAAAGGAAACAAATGAAAAGGAGTTGTTGGAAAAAAGAGGCCAGCCTCTCGCTCTGTCTCTCTCTCTTTCTCTCTCTGGGTAGTTGTCAATTCTCCGGGGTTTCTTTCTCCTATTTACAGGATTAAAATGTGACATAGCTAAGAACCCCTGTAGAGAGAGAGGAAAAAAAAAAAAAGTAAGAAAGTGCATTTGGCCTAGGAAAACAGGTACTATGGAAAATTCCAGCAGACTCTGTAGTGTGAAGGGGATAATGAATCAGAAAATGCATGAATTTTACAGAGACAGAATTTGGGCTCTGAAAGGTATTTACTACATCATCCTGGCCGCGTGCTTTCCTATATCTGGACCTCACTTTTTCTGTCTTTAAAATAGAATATCCACCTCACAGGGGTCCCTTGAGAATTAAATGATGTAATACAAATGATTCTCTTGGCATAGATTGGTTGCTCAGGAAATGTTGTCTTTTCATCTATATAGAGAGGGGAGATAGGAAAGAAAATTAGAAAATGACACGTTAAATTCAAGTCTTTCCATGTTTGGCCTGTCCTTATGGAGAGTCACATATCTCTGTGGTGGGGATCTCACATCTTTTTAAGGCCCATGATGTCTTCACTTATCACAATTACACCAAACTGGAAGCAAGCAGAAGAGAACCGAGTCCCTAAGGTCCCTAGTTTGCAATAAAAGATGAAGAAAGTCATTTTCTGTATCTGAACTGTGATTTCCTTCTCTGAAAGGGGGCAGAAGAGCAACCTTAGAGGACCCTTGGAGGGCTAAGATGTTTTAACAATATTGAAGCTCGTCGTAAGACATCTCTTCTTTAGCTGTCAGAATTAAAAGTATGTGATAATTCATACCAACTTTTTTTGTATTTTCAGTTATCTCTATGCACTTGTGGATTATCTCACCAGCTATTAGGTTAGTGACCAATTCCATTTTGAACACTTAAACAGTGTGTTCAACTGGACAAGTGATTTAATTCTTGTAGTGACCCGATGAAGGAGGTAGAATTATTATCCTTAAATGTCAAATGAGGAAACTGAGATTTGAAAACTGGAAGTAGCTTTCTGAAGGTTTTATAAATAGTAAATTAGAGATAGGATTCGAGCCCAGAACCGTCGTTGGGCTTAAAAGCCTGCAATCTTTAGATCTGTATTCACTATCTTTGACCCATGCGGGCACACGGTGTGCCTCACCTGTATACCCTTGAATAGATAGTGCCATTCCATGAGGAGAAGCAGAGGACACAGAACTCAGTAAATAGCCTGACCCTATTTATTAGTGTACAGTGGGTAGAAACAGTTATAAGAGTATCAGAAGACTTGGGTTTGAGTTCTGGCTCTGACCTTGAACAAGGGACTCACCTACTCTGCGCCTCTTTGAAAGGAAGATGGTAACACCACATACAGCTTTGATATCTTAATCTGTAAAATAGAGACCGTAACAGTACCAACCTTCTGGGCTAGTCCTGAGGATCAGATGAAATCATTAATCAAAAAATCTTAGGGGTGTGCCTGTAGGGTGGGGAGTGCTCAATAAATCACTCCCAGCAATTGTTACTACTGATTGTGAGTGACAACCTGAAGCTTCCAGACACATACAGTCTTGGGTTTTAGGTCTCTTGATGTGTTTCAAGGTACTGGCAGTGTTTGTGTTGTCTAGAAATTTTCAGCGAAGAGGACTACCAATTGAAGCCTGAAGAAATTGAGCTTTGTAGCTTCTAGAAGCACAAATGCTGTCACCATCAGAGCTGGAGCTAACTCAATAACATAGTGTCAGGATGGAGGAAGCCCAGCCATGTGGGGACCCATGTATTATTGCTCAGTGGTATTGATCACAGAGGTTTCTATGGTGGGTGAAATGGTCGACTGGAATCAGAAAACTTGGACTCAGATTTTGTTTCTGGTGTTACCCAATTGCCCGACTTTGGGTAAGTCTCTTCTTCTTTGAGCTTTGGTTTCTCATGAGTGAAACACAGCCATTAATACTAATTTTATAGGGCTTTTGTTAGGCGGAATGAAAAGATAGTAAATTCAGAGCATGGCACACATTAGTAATTTAAGTACTTATGGGAGTCAGCTTTCAATCTTTTATTTGTATTTAAGCAACTTGTGACATATTTCTGAAAAGTCAGACAGTAGACTCATAGAAAAATAGAATTTTCAATTTGAGCAGTACTTTCAAGATAATGTGATCCAAGCTTCCTCTCTAGCTTTCATTTTTCCATGTTTGTTCATTCTATTATTTACTCAACAAACACAGAATGCCGGTTCTATATAAAGCATAGGGGAAGGGAAACCAGAGAAGGGAGCGCTTACCATCTGTCTACCTGTTTTTCATTCTTTCCCAAAGGAAGGAAGTAGAAATCGTTCAAATTGCAAGAGATACATAGGACCTTATTTACAGCTCGACAAAACTACTGTGTATTAAACTGTAATGCCCGTGCCTTCTGTTACCTTCCCAAATTGGTGCTACTGGTGTAATTTAAAACGATACACCTCGGGGAGTCTCAGACAGACAGGTTGTACTCGCTTTTAGAGAGACCACTTAAGTGGGCCAACCATCGCTTAGGTTCCTGCACGTGAAACTAGTCACTTCATGGTCAAGTTTCAAGATCCAGCAATTGACTCACACTGAGGAGGAACGCTATGAGCTTGAACTTGGCTCTACAGAAGCCCCACGTTAAGATAAATATGGCATGGGCACTTGCTGTGAGAAAATATTCTCCTATTCTTATTTGATTTTCAGTTTTGTGTAATTAACTCTCTTGAGATGAAAACTAATTGGCAAAAAAAGAATCAGGTATTTCTGTATCTTCTCATCCAGTGGTTTTCATAATTTGTGGTGGGGACAGAGACAGTTCTACTCAAGAACTCAAGACAGACATGCACATGATCATGACACATGCATAGAATGATTGGAGAAAACAAAGCCAACTGTCACAGACCAAGGAGCCCAAAAGATGGATCTGAAGCATCACTGCACTTAAGAGGTCAGAAGTTAGTCTCCGACCAATGGTATGTAGCCAGAAATCCAAGAATCAGGAAGAGAGCAAGGACAAGTGGGCCAATGTATTATAAATGAGGGTATAGCAGCAGGCCACGTGGATTAGATGCCTGCATCGATGTACAGGATAGAAGCAGCATCTGATATGTTTGCCCTAAACTTTCTGCTTCCCATTTCAAATCCATAGTCCACTACTGAGAGGTCACTCTTTGGTTCAGATGTCTGCTATGGCATAGGGATGGCTACCTCCAGGGAAGGGACTTTTACTTTATGAGCATTACAATCATAAGAAAGGTAGTTTTTATATCAAACTTAAATCTGCTAGCTAACTTGTCTGAATGTATTCTATGTCTGCCATCTGGATCTATATGGAACAAACTTCTTTTCCTATGTATCAGCCTTGGATTATTTAAGGTTGTCTTTCAAGTGTCCTTGGTTTTTCTACACCAACAGAATAACCAACTTCTTTAAATATTGTTTCGTATTTTGAGATATTTTACTCTCTTTATCACTTGGGTTGCCTTCCTTTGGATATGCTTTCATTCGATTCAATGACTTCAAAACCAGTTTCCCAGAACTGATCCTAATATCCCCGATAGAATCTTGCCAGTTTGGAGAACACTGCAATTCCAGACCCTATTATCCTGAAACTATATTTCTGTTAACAGGCTTAGGCTGGGCACTTAGATGGTGACCAGCGTATGCTCTTTATTACCCAAACCAGGGTAGTAGTTCCTTAAAGGCAACTGAAAATCTTCAGAAATATTGGAGACCTTTCCTGAACCTGCATAATTATATTTTTTAAATGCTTTCAATTTCCTGTGACATGTTTGGAGTGTCTAAAGATGGCAAAGTGAGGGAGATAAATAGATTATTGATCAGACAGGCTTGTAATTCCTTAGCGAATTGGATTTAGTTTCTTCATTGAGATCAGGTCAATGTCATAAATCTCCTAGAAAATCAATGTAACAGAGAGTGCTACGAACGAGGCTTGAACACATTCCTCTGGCTGCTTCAGGGCGGGAGCCTAGCACCTACTCCAAAAACAGAAGGGAAGGAGAAGGATTGGAAAATGATTATCTGGAGAATTCAAATACCAGATATGTGAGTGAAGTGCCCGAATGCAGTCAAGCTAAACTCTTGGCTTGGCCACTGTCATATATATGTGACCTTGGGCAAATGCCTTTCCTTTGATTATCCTCTATGTTACAGTGACAAAGTTAGACAGTACCAATAAGCCTCTATCCTTTTTTCCCCATCTGTGTGGGGAAGAGCAGGACAACTACTAAAACAAACAACTCCAAAATTTGGTGACTTGATACTATGAAAGTTTAGTTCTCACTCTCACAAATATTCAAATGTGGGTTCTACATGCGATAGCTCAACTCCCAGCAGTCCCTGGGGGACCCCGGTGTACTGGCTCTTCACATCTTGCAACTCCACTGTTACATAAAGCCTTGCTGTATATACTGCTTCTACCTTGACTAGCGCAGATACCTACAGGTGGTAAGATGAAAATGGGGCATGAAAACGTGGGTAGGAACAATTGTAAAGTCCCTTGAAAATGCTTCCTGGCTTCTGCAGTGAGCACATCTATTGCCACATTCATAAAGAACCAGGAAACCTTAAAAAGATGATGTTGGCATATAAACGAGTTCAGTTGTCTTGCCTGAAACTCCAGCCCAGTCCCCACTGAAACCTATTCAAACGCCTTGTAAAATTAGGCCACCAGAAGGAAAAGTTGAAATTTAGAGAGAAAAATGGGAGTGAGGGTGTTTGAACAGATGCACTGCAGATAACTGCATTTTAAAATTGTCTTTTTGGTAATTTCTTGTTGAGATGTTCCATTTGTTTTACCATATTTATCCACTTTATTTATTTTGCATGGAAAAAAATGCATAACTGTTTAAAGACTTTGGCAAAACTTCTTGTTCTGAGCCTGACATAGTCACAAAAGGCATTGGAAGATGACACAGAAATAAATTGAACTTGAGAATATAAGAAAGTGACAAGAAAATAAAGGATCGAGGTAGAGAAGAATGGAGACAGGGGAGGAAGGGTGGCTCAATTGGTTAGAGTGTGAGCTCTGGGCAACAGGGCTGCCAGTTCGATTCCCACATGGGCCAGCGAGCTGCACCCTCTGCAGCTAGAATGAAGTCAATGAGCTACCGCTGAGCTCCCGGATGGCTCAGTTGGTTGGAGGGCGTCTTCTCAACCACAAGGTTGCTGGTCCAACTCCCACAAGGGATAGTGGGCTGCACCCCCTGCAACCAACAGCTGGACTTGGAGCTTAGCTGCGCCCTCCACAACTAAGATTGAAAGGACAACTTGACTTGGATGGAGCTGATGAGTCCTGGGAAAAACACACGACTGTTCCCCAATAAAAAGTCCTGGAAATACACACTGTTCCCCAATAAAGTCCTGTTCCCCTTCCCCCAATAAAATATTTAAAAAGAAAATAAAAAGAATGGAGACAGGTTGCATAACATCCAATGTGGTGACTACATAACTTCTCAGGATATCACCAAGTATAATAGCTAGAGTCTGTGATGTTTATAATGACCCTACCCACTTTTAAAAGCATATACAAACAGTCCTATGGATGAACACAATACAAATTTACGTTTTACTCACATAACAGTTCAATATGAGTGTCTGTTTTTGGAGTAGGTGCTAGGCTCCCAGCCCTGAAGCAGCCAGGGGAAAGTTAGTTAGGTCAGTAGGACTCTATTAGTTTCTCATTGCTACAAATTATTAGGTTGGTGCACAAGTAATTGCGGTTTACAAGGTTAAAACTAATTGCAAAAAGCGCAATTACTTTTGCACCAAACTAATACCACAAACGTGGTGTCTTACAACAGCATACCTGTGCTGACGTACAGTTCTGGAGGTCAAAAGTCGAAAATGAGTCAACAGGGCCGCATTCCTACTGGCGGCTCCAGGGGAGAATCTGTTTCCTTGATGTTAGTTTCCAGAGGCGTTCTGTGTTCCTTGACTCATGGACCTGCGTCACGGTCACTCCAGTCTGTTTCTGTTGTCGTAACTCTGTCTCGTACTCTGACTCTCCCCCTCCTGTAAGAAAACTTGTGATTATATTGGGCTCACTCAGATAACCCAGGATCATCTCTCCATCTCAAGACCCTTAATCTAATCACATCTGGGAAGATCCTTTGCCATGGGAGGTAAATTATTGACAGGCTCGGGGATTAGGACATAGACATCTTTGAGGGGACAGGAAAGAAGTATCACTATTTTGCCTACCACAGGGATCGTGGGTAATGAACAATTTGCCAACTTCAATAGCAGTTTTCTAAGGTAGCCCTGGGTATCAACATCCAGCTGGCAAATGGAGAAAAAGAGAAAGAATGGCACCTGGGAGGATTTTTATTCCTCTGGACTGAGAAAAGCATACAATATGTGCACTAACTCTTGTTTTATTTCCTTCTTTATGGGTTTATGGAAAACTTCAAGTTGCATACTTTGCCCACAGACATAGGACCGAGGGAAAATGATGGTGTTGCCTAAGAACAGAGCATAGAGAAAAAGGGTGCGAATGGGGAACAGAGACGAGGAAATACAGGAAATAGGAATCATAAGAAGAGGAAAATGTGCTTGGACTTAAGGTTTTATTTTTTGTATATTTTCAAGGGTGGGTGAGGTTTCCTTCCAGTGGCACCAGCAAGCTTTTGCTGCTTGCGGCCTCCCCAAAATAGATCCTGAGTACCCTGGGGCCCATCTGCAGTGAGAATCGGTTAGTGACACATGACAACTATTCCTTGAAATGTGCTCAGTGATTCATACAGCTCACAGCAGCTGTGCAATGGGGATTATTGGCCTAAAAATGACTTTCTCCCCTCCCTCCCACCTCCATCATCAGCTTGGAAAATTACCTAAGGGCACATTTTTTATACTCTTTTCTCTAGAAGCATTATTTTAACTATGGCCCCAATGCAGAAAGCCTTGTATCTCCTTAGAGAGAAAGGTGTGCCTCCTGGAACTGACTGGTTATACCACAGAGATTCCCAGTGTCTGCTGGGCATTTAGCCTTCCTAGACTATCTGGTCTGTATGTGTTCCATCATCTGTATATGATTCATTTTTGTTTTTCCCTCCCAGGAGTGGTTTCTTATACTTTCTACCATTATTTCATCATATTTGGTTTCTACAATTTGCTTACTTGGAAATGGATGCAGATAGATCAAACATGTCTAGGTCCCTTTCAATGAATGGGTGATTATTATTATTTTCGTCCCTTTCTTTTTAATTGGTGTTTCTGAACTTTTTGATATTAAGAATCACCAGAAGTGCTTGTTCTCTAAATAGATGACCAGGTTTTCCTTACAAAAATTCTGATTCACTAGTTCCAAGTTACAAGCTCATTTCTAACTAACAACATCCAGGATTATTCTAACCTTTAGGTAACTTTTACATACAGCACAAGCACACTGTAAAAATGCAAGATGGATTGTTGTCAAACATCTGGATTTAAAGCCAAGCTCTGGAATTTGCTGGTTAGATGACATGGATCAATTCTTAATTTCTGTGTTTCTTAGTTGATACATATGTAACTCTACCCAAATCCAGTTCTCGAGTTATGCCTATACCTTACTGGAGAAGGCATTTGCACAAAAGACAATGGCAATACATTTGTACCAAATTTTATTCTCCTGGGTGTGCTTTGAGATTTGAAAAAGGAAAAAAAAAGAGTCGCACTGTCTGAGTAGTCAAGGGTTTGTATGACAGAGAAGAGGAACTTAAAAATTGATCTAGGAGACATACATGGCCTCCGAGTAGGCAGAACATTTGCAGTTAAGGCAGAAGGGCATTCCTCAAGCTAGACTTTGAAGGACTCTTAGATCATCCTACCATTGCTGATCTTCAGGTTCTGGCCATGCTTTAATGGGAGTGGCTATGTGGACTGTTGGAGCACAATGGAAGACTGGTATGGCTAGCGTTCTTTCCAGTTTGACATTAAGACTTTACTTAATCGTTTTTCAGTCCTCATCTTTTGAATTCCTTATATTTATTTTATCCAATCATCACCATCCTGAAGAATCACTACCCAAAGTTGTCCCCCAATATATACCCCCATCACAGACTACCACTCTCCACCATGAACCTCAAACCGAAGACACGGTGCTGGCACATTCTAAAACTCGATTGGAATTGTATGCTTTTGGATGACAGCTATAATACAAAACAATTACACAGTGTCAAGTATTGTTTTATAAATGAACCCATTCAATCTTCACCACAAATACTATTATTAACTTTCTTTTAAAAATGAGAAGATGGAGGAACAAAAAGTTATGGAGCCAGAAGTCCTTACACTTTAGAGCACTAATCATAAGAAAACTTAAAGTGAGACTAGCTAATGATTCTCCCCCACCCCCAATTTCAAAGATGAATATATTTGTAAAGAAAAAAAATTGGTTAATGTAAACTAGAGATAAGAGTAATTCAACCTAGATAACCAGATAATGGTATCTTAACAGCGTCTTTTGGAGAGGGGGCGCTTCAGTTTAAACAAAGGCTTGGGAGTTTCTGATCCTCTTTGGCAAAGGGATCTAACTACTTGCTATATAACTCCCAAATTATTCTTACCCATGAGCTCAGAGCTGCCTTTCAGATCACCCTGCCTCCTCCCTTAATTTACAGATGAGGCAACTGCCACCTACAGTGGGAATGTGGCTTGTTAGGGTCATATAGCTGAAAAGTCTATGTGACACCTAATCCGGGGCTGCTGACACCTAATCCACCCCACACCCAGGTGATGATGAGTCACTGCCACTTGAGTTATTTTCCATCCACAAAGCTCAAGGCAAAAAAAGGATTAGAATTTGCTGAAAGCGTGGAAGCTTTCATGCCACATATCCAGTCCTCAGTTCTCGAAAGCTTTTCTTCCAAAACAAAGAAGTAGCAAGGAAGACACTGAAAAGGCAGGGATCTGAGGCATTATGTCTGGTAAACAAACATGAAAATACAGGTCAACGGTGATTACTGATAAAAATTTTAAACTATTTTCTCATCATTCTTTATTCCCCAAAACATTGCCTGCCTACAAACAGCAAAACTTCTCAAAGCACAGCAAGGTATTACTCTCAGCGTCTCAAAGCACAGCAAGGTATTACTCTCAGCTAAGACATCAGCTTTTGAAAAAAACATTGCATTCTTATAAGACCAGACAATGAAATACAACATAAAAACAAAATTACCACGAAAATCATATATATATGTATACACACACACACACACACACACACACACACACACACACACCTCACATTCGCATGCCTTTCTGTTTGGAACTAAAAGGTGATAGCTAAGAAAATCGTAGCAAAAGATTGAATTGAACAAAAGTTCTGAGACCAATCATAGGGCACACTTGTGATTGCATTTTTAGTCAAGTCTTGGGACCATTAAAGCAAATATGCAATATTTCATTAATTTTATCTTAGACTTCCATTGGGTGAACAATAGAGTTAGAACGAGTTATGATTCTGAGTACTTAAAAAGACCTCAATAGTACTTAAATTATTTTTTAAAAGCTTCTTTATTTTCCTGCCTCACTTCTGTCTCAGCTCTTCTCATGATTCCCTTCAGTTTCATAGTAGAGTCTCAGCAACCTGATGGTGGATGTGGAATGGATCTTGTTCAGAATCCTAGCACCACTACCCACCATGATTCCTGACACATATGATATGATTAACAAATATATTGAATTGATGAATAATAAATTGAATTAATATTTTCTGTCTTCATCATCACCTACCTTGGTAGAAGTCATGACTACCTCTTACCTCCTTCAACTTTCACATCTAAAAATTAAATATTTCCAGTACATTGTTTAAATAAACTAAATCCCACCCCCCACCAAAAAAAATCCTTCCAGTGGCTACCACTGCTCATAGAATAATGTCTAAATAACTTAGTATGGCCTTTAAGGACCTTTGAAGGTTTTATTTCATCTCCATTTATTGACTAATTTATCATACCACCTTCCCTTTGATTTTCACTTAATGTTATAGCCACCCAATTGCCATTTCCTTGTCAATATGCTGTACTTTTTTATGCCTATACATGATATCTATGTTATATATTTTTCTATACATGCTATATATTTTCATTCATGCCTTACGTTTGCAATTTTCTCCCCGGAATGTCTTTCAAATCTACAACTTGTAAAACCCTATTCCTTCTTTAAAATCTAGTCCTAACACTACTTCCACTGTTGAATATTTTCTTTCTTGCCCCAAATAAAAACTAATTTCTCTCTTTTCTGTGGTTCCATAGCACGTTCCACTAACTCTTACTTAGCATTTCCATAATTCATTATTTTAAAAACCATTCAGTCTATCCTGCCGGACTCTGAATTGCATGAGAGAATCATACATTTTAATCATCTTTTCCTCCCCCACTTAATATCTATCACAGATTGTGATGCTATGTGTTCAAATATCCTCCTAATGCCTGAAAGGTGTATTTTGAAGCCAGTAACTCAGAATCTTCTTGGAGTCACTTAAGTCACTTAAATGATAATCTACACTGAGTAGGGATATTGACAAACAAGTGGGTAGATGCCCCATTTCAAGGAGACAAACATATTCTTATCCAGATGAGTGTTACTTTATGGGTATGTGGGCCCAACATTTTTCTGTCTTCAAGAAAGCCCAGCAATTGAAGTTTTACTTGAAATAACTTAACCTTTAGAGCAATATGTACATCACAGTGATGTGGATTCAGCCAGTGGACAACCAATTTGCAATCCACGCTCTAATTTATTCAAAATTGATTTTTGTCTGCCATGTTATTTATGTAGTCAAGGAATGGAGCTTTTGAAATATGCTTCAGATACCTTAATTATTGGAATTCTCTATTATAGCTATCTATATTCTATTTTGCAGCAATGCATGACTTGGTGCTTATTTGCATGAGAAATTTTGTTTTCAAAATCTTCCTGCTTTGAGTTTCATTCTCCTTCCATTCCATACCCTCTCATATTACCTCTCAGTTTTTCGTTGTCCATCAGCTTATTCTTACCACTTTCCCCAACCCCTTATAGGAAACTTGCCTTCGTTGGTCCTTCTCTTCTGTAAAACGGGAATAATAAAATAATTCCTTAAGGATGCCATAAAACATAAACAGAAGAAATATGCAAAGTACTCTAAAGGGTAGTGGTTTATACTATTATCTCAGTAAGTATTCCTTTCTTTCCTTCTTGTCTCCTCCATTTTTTCTTTTTTTCTCTCCCATTCCAAATAAATATTTTCTGCCCTAAGCCTCATTCCATCAAGAATCTGAAAGGGGTAAAACAAAGTGCAATCATTCAATTATCAGTAAACAATTTTAGAATGTAAATCTCTCAGTCACTCATCCTTTTCAGTTGTTCGTTTGAACCTCGATGAGAGCTATTTTTGCCTTGACTCACTACTGCTATAATGTCAGGCATCTGACAACCTATTATAGAGCAGATTCTTAGTATCAAGGCTAAGGTTAAATCCACATTGTTATTTACCTCACGTTCATTTCTTCACCAATATCCATCATTTTTCTCATCCCACTGGAAGTACATATTTGGTTGGATTATTTCACTCATGTGTTAATGTGCGATTCTCTCTCTTTCTCTCTCTCTCAACAAAATGAAAAGACAACCTATAGAATGGGAGAAAATATTAGCAAGCCATACATGTTATAAGGGGTTAATATGCCTAATACCTAAGGAACTCATAAAACTTAATATTAGCAATATGATATAAAAATTGACAAAGGACTTGAATAGACATATGCAAAGAAGATGTTCAAATGGCCAGGTGGTACATGAAAGGGTAGTCACCATCACTAATAAGCAGGAAATGCCAGTTAAAACCACAATGACGTATCACCTCACATCTATTAGAATGGTTATTGTCAAAAAGATAAGAGATAACAGATATGAACAAGGATGTGAAGAAAAAAGAACCCTGTTAGTGAGAATATAAATTGGCACAATCACTGTGGAAAATAGTATGGAAGCCCCCCCCCCCCAAAAAAAAGGATCAAAAATAGAACTACCATATGATCCAGAAATTCCACTTTTGGGTTTATATCCAAAGGAAATGAAATTACCATCTCAAAGAGCTATCTGCATCCCCATGTTCATTGCAGCATTATTTACAATAGTCAAGACATGGAAAAAACTTAGTGTCCATTGACAGATAAATTAATAAAGAAAATGTTATACACATGCATGTAATGGAATATTATTCAGCCATAACAAAGAAGGAAATCCTGCCATTTGCAACAGTACGGATGGAACTCGAGGTATTATGCTAAGTGGAATAAGCCAGACAGAGAAAGACGAATGTTGTGTGATTTCACTTACATGTGGAATCAAAAAAGAAAAAAATCAAATTCATAAAAACAGAGCAGATTGGTTTGCCAGGGAGGTTAGGCAGGTGGCAGAAATGGGTAGAGGATGGTCAAAGGGTACAAACTTTCAGTTATAAAATGAATAATTCTGGGGATGTAATATACAACCTGGTGACTATAGTTAATAATACTGTGTTGTACATTTGAAAGCTCTTCTCTCTCTCTCTCTCTCTCTCTCTCTCTCTCTCTCTCTCTCTCTCTCTCTCTCTAACACACACACACACACACACACACACACACACACACAAATGTATCTCTTTGAGGTGATAGATGTGTTAACTAACCTTATTGTGGTGACCATATTGCAATATATACATATATTAAATCGTTATTTTGTACAATTTAAACTTATGCAATGTTATATGTCAACTATATCTCAATAAAATTGGAAAGAAAAAAAGAAAGCTGCCCAATTTTAGTGGGAAAAATTACCCTTGTGTTGAAACTAAAGCAGTTGAGGCTGAATCCTCCCTTTTTCTTGGTCAAACTTTATTGACTACATTTTGACGATAATGCAAGACAGGTAATTACGTTTCCACCAACAAATGATAGCATATGAATAAAAAGTTACACACAGCAAACAAGCAAAGAATAAAAAGGAGATGATCTGATTATCCAGGTGAAAATCTATTTTTATGAAAACTGTGAGGAGAAATATAGAAAATCAGACCTATAAACATAAACTCACTAATGCTTACTGCAGCTTCAAGATTCAAGATTCACATGTTGAATGGATGTTCATATAAAATGAGAAATGTACGAACATGTTTGCTCTGCTAACATGGGGTCATGCTCTGGAGATGAAAAAAAAAAAAATGTGCTTTTCTTTCCGAAACAGTTTTTCAAGTTGTTTTTTCTTTTTTTAAAAAATTATAATGCCTAATAATTAGTTCATATCTTGTTTTTGTTAGTCACGTGAGACATGATCTTCAAATGTGGCAAATAATTTCACATTCATTCATTCATTCATTCATTCATTTTGGGTGTAGCGATTAGTCAGGCAAAGAGGAGAGGTCATTGTAAGATGTAAAATAGGAAGGTCTGACCATTAAGTTTGCAAACTTATTGCAACAACGTTACTAACCTTTTTTTGATATCAGAGGAATTATTCATTATGAATTTGTATCAACTGGACAAACAGTTAACCAAGTTTATTATTTGGAAGTGCTCAAATAGCTGAGTGAAAAAGTTAGATGTCCTGTACTTTTCGCCAACAATTCATGGCTCTTGCATCATGACAATGCACCAGCTCGCACAGCACTGTCTGTGAGGGAGTTTTTAGCCAGTAAACAAGTAACTGTATTGGAACACCCTCCCTACTCACCTGATCTGGCTCCCAATAACTTCTTTCTTTACCTGAAGATAAAGGAAATATTGAAAGGAAGACATTTTGATGGCATTCAAGACATTAAGGGTAATACGATGACAGCTCCGATGGCCATTCCAGAAAAAGAGTTCCAACATTGCTTTGAAGGGTGGGCTAGGTGCTGATGTCAGTGCATAGCTTCCCAAGGGGAGTCCTTCGAAGGTGACCATAGCGATATTCAGCTATGAGATATGTAGCACTTTTTCTAGGATGAGTTTGCAACTTAATTGACAGACGTCGTATGACAAGGTTCAGAGAAAGGATCATTCCTGGTAGGTTTTAAACAAGGTACAAAGACCACATTGTCAAGATCTTGGTGTCACTCTGAAAGTCAAATGACTTCTCCCTGTCCTCCCTATTTCTTGTCTTTGTTTGGAAGGAAAAACTTTTCCAGAAACTCAAGATGATGTTCTAGATATACATGTATTCCAACCCTCAACACACAGAAAAAAATCTTCTGAATCACAAGCACGGCAGTAGGGAAGGCCGTCGCAGAAGAAAGTAGGTGGTGGGAGCTCAGTTCTAGTCCCTGCAAGTTCTATTATACAATACTCATTTATTAGTATATGAATGTCTTTGTATGTTATGTCAATAGCTATATATCTGTATCTGCACACATACATGTATCATATATATGAATGCAAATATATATACATACTATATAGCTACATAGCTGTATATAGCTATGTGACCTTAAATAAGCCATAAGTTGTGGCTAGGTATTAGTGTCCAAAGTTTTTAAAATGCATTTTATAACACATGGTGTGGCAGTATAACTTTGGGCTGTATGTCTTGAAACTATATGCATTTAAGTAGCTACTTCTTTTCTTATTCTGTAGAAGTCGATCCCAAAAACTCATTAAAAAAAAAAAAAAATGTTACACTGCCATGGTGTCTTCCTCTTCACTTCTTTTCAAGAAGTTCCTTCCAGTCTTGTTTAGTTCTTCTCCCTAAGGAGTGCTCTCAGAATACGTAAATACACCACTGACTCAAATAGACAGACTAGCTATTGGGCTCTTGGGCTCTTGGGGAATTAAAGAAACACACACTCAGGACAGGAGGCATTTGAATTTTAAAACATCCTTTGTGCCCCCTTCCTTCAGTGCTCTCCATTGACTGGGCAGTTCCGCTCCAGATTTGAGTTTGTCTCTGTCCTAACAACTTGACAGTTTAATAATTTAAAGTGTTTCCATTCTCCCAAAGCACACAAGCCTGTATTATTATGATTTTTTCTGAGGTTCCTTCCCTCTTCCTTTAAACTGTTAGGTAGTATAAGCCTTGATGCAATATCAATATGCAATGATAATGGGAGATTTTTTTTTCCCCCCCGGCTCTTGGGCATTGTCACTCTTCAAAATAATGAGTGAACATGGCTGGGTGCTTTCCTCATGTCATGTATCAATATTCGCTAAAGGGAATTCTAGTCAATTTGGAAGGAAGTAAGGACCCGTTCTAATCCTTGGAGTCCAGGAACATCCTCTGAAGCCTTGGAGAAAAGACCAAACTCGTCCACACTTGCCTAGTCTCCAATGATTTCAGACTGACATTCTCAGAAAGTAGTCTGAGAAAAGCCCTAACAGAAAGCATCGTCTCATATAATATACAAAAAACCAAAGAATGGGGTTGGGGGAGAGAAATGTATTCTTACATAGTATAAATGTTTAAATCATGGAAGTAAAAACCTTATTTTACTCAGATTAATTAAGTAAAAAGATTTTAGGCTAATTTTCTGTAACAACATTTCTGGGATAATTGCCAACATCTACCTCACACTGACAGGTACAGACCCAGCCCAACTGTCAATGGACCACCTCCTTTGCTCACATCATTAAACAAGTAAAGGAAAATGAGGCTTTGGGGTAACACTCTGGGTTCGATGAAGTAGTGAGGGAGGCCACAGCAAGAATGTGGCCTAGAGTGGGTTGTGCCAAACTTATTTATAAATGTGAAAAGCAATGACATATGCATCCTGAGGTGTCTGAAACTAGCACATAAGCATGAACAGCTTAGTAAAGCAGAATGGATAGCAAAAGAAAGGATTTCTCCCTCTACCACTGAATTCCTCCTGAGTAGAAATACTATCTGCCCCAATTCCCCTCAAAAAATCCTTGCAGACTTTTCCCTCTCCCTCATTTCCCCATATCCAATCAACCACTAAGTTCAATTCAATCATCTTTAGCCTGTAAGACTGATATCTTACCTCTCTTCTAGTCCCATTACCTTATCTGCACTGAAGATCATTAACTCATGTCCTTCCTTTATTATTAAGAAAGTCTCCTTTGTGGTTTTACAACTATCACTTTCCTATAACCTTCACAGGAAAGTTAGCTCAGGGAAAATTATTTCAGAAATCAATCAGTTCTCATAGAGTTCCATGTTTTTCTATGACCTCAGTTATTTCTGGATGCAGATTCATATATCTTTCACTGAAGACTTCCTGATTGCAGGCCGAAAGGAGCCAGGGATATAGACAATCCAGAGGATTCCCTAATGGGTACAGGTCATTCAGAGGGAACAGAGGCTTTAGAGGTAGTCCTTGCCTAGTTCTGGAAAGAGCTATGGATTTAGTTCACGGTATATGTATTGGCATTTCAGCTCTATCACATGCTTAATTCCCTGGCATTTCACATATCCATGAACAAAGTATGGATACTAATACTTAATTTCAGGATTACATGAGATAAGGACTCAGCATATTGTCCTGTATTGGATGTTCCATAAACATGGGTGGGGAGGGTGAAAAATATACAATTTACAATTGATTAATTGTTGAGGGATAGACAGAATTCCTAAGGGCAAACCAGAATGACAACCATTCTGCTGATGCATTTTCTTCAGACTCCTAGCCAAATCCCTCCAATGTGTAAATCAACCTAAATTATTGTATAACTAACTAAGGTCAATTTTGAAGTTTAGTGTTTGGAGTATGTACTTCCTCACATACTCCTGGGATTCCAGATTCTAGCATGACTGGCTGCAGTCTTGGAACAATATCTTTAAGAAAGAAGTTCCTTGGTTCTTCCTCTAGAAATTCCATTCATCCTCGTATCGCCCTTCTGACCCCCTCATTCTGCTTCTTCCTCCCCCCATATCACTGGGAAATACTCCACTTATGTTTTCTTTTTCATTCCTTCTTCTGATTTCCCTCTACCCAATTATACCCATAGCTCCCAGCCCTCCTGTTATTTTCTCATTGGGCTATATAAAATCATAGATCTGGGAAAGGGTTTCAGATAGATATTATTAGCTCCATTTTGCAGTTGCAGAAACTGAAGCCTGAAAAGACAAAATAGTTTTCCCCCAAATGTGTTGTTGTTTAGGAGCAGGAGGAGACCTAAAACTTAGGTTATTCTAAATTCAATTCAGCAAATGCATTTTTCTTTCCATGCTGCTGCTTCTGTACACTTCAGATTATTCATTACATTATGGCTTCATCTTTTATCCATTCTTAATCCCTCTGTAAATTCCATTTTCTTTTGTTCACTCACAACATATGAGATATATTAATCTTTGTGTACTGTCTGACCTAGTTACCTTGGACCTCATCTGGTGATTATCTGCCTTTACTAAATGACCACAAGACTCCTTAAAAATAGAGGCTGATGTCTGAAGCTACTGAGCTCGTTATTACCGTGCGCTTCGTCAAAGACATTAGTCTGATACTGACATAAATACAAAAGAAATTGGTGTATCTTTCCTCAACTTCAAAAATATCTTCCATGCAACCTACAATATTGTGATATTCCCTGCAGGTTTGGAGACCACAAGATTGATGAGATGAAATAAAGAAGAGGGGCTCTTTGGACCTTTTGTTTTCTCCGTTGCTAGCATTATTTTGACAAACATTTTGTCATTATTGTTTAACAGAGGAACGGGTCCTTTTTTTTTTTTTTTAATATCAAAATTATTACCTTCCCTGAATAATAAAAATCAATAAAGTCTCTTCTTGTGTGAAGCCTCTAGACAACCTTCTCTCAACGAGTAATTAAACATTTGAATCAATTCCAGTACTAGCCTCTCCTTCACAGCTTTATGAAATTTAGCTGCCTGACTATCTTTGCCTAGAATTCTGTTATTATTTAAAAGAGACATAGCTTCAAATATGAGTTCTTGTGAAATTGAAACTATCAGCTCTATTTCCTCTGAACAGCATATGTAGGCAAGCCTGATATTTCCTAGGGAAGAAACACTGGCTCAGGCAAAGCAAGACCTGACTTAACTATAGCCTAAACCTTAAACTGAACTAAGATTGAACTCAGTTTTTTGAACTCAAACACAAGGAGAGCTTTCTGGAAAACAATGAAAGGCAAATCTGTGTAAGCTGAGATTCTATAAAAGGAAGACATTAGTTAAGACATGTGCATATGTGATGGCAGTGGTAACAAATACCAAGGTATGTATACACTTGGAATGGCATCTGTGGAAATTTTGAATTACATAAAATTCATGTTCAAAAACAGTTTCTTGTTTTAGCCACTAACACCTGCTTCTGTTTAGGAGACTTCCTATCTGCAAACCTAGATGACCTAAATGCTTGTATACATTGTTGAATTTCAGGAGACCTAATCTTTCCCATCTCAAAACTTCCCCATTACGCTTAGAGACTAAAAATCAAGAACTTCTTTCATGTGCAGGATTGTCTTCTCTGTGTTCTCTTTATTCCAGCAAAATTGGTTTTCTTTTCATTACTCAATGAGCCAAGCTGCCACCTCCTCACTACCCAACCTCAGAAGATTTGCAGAGGTACTCACCTCCATCTGGAAGAATCTTCTCCCAAAAACTTCCTGGATAATGTTCTTTGTCTTTCATGTCTTAGTGCAATTGTGCCTTTTTCGTGACCCACTCCACCCCCAGACTACTTATATATTCTCATGGCTACCTGTAATTTTCACTGATTTACTTACCTTAGTTTAAGAATAGTTACATGCTTATGTGATTATTTTAGTAATGCCTGCCCCTCACTAGGCTGTAAGCATCATGACTACAATGCTATGTCTGTTATGCTATGCTCAATGTTATCACACAAAGACTACTATATATTTTGAAATGTGTTGAATGAAAGAATGACTGGCTTTCTTATTTTTGTATTTCAAAAAAAGCTAGAGAAGAAGCAAATGTGGTAATTTGTTAAAAATGGAACTTCAAGAGTTAAAATATTGCTGGTGAGTATGAGGTATCCTACATCCCTTTTGACACTTACTCTAATTCCAGTCACTAACTCTGTACATAAATCACCCCTGCTGTAGTCACCAAATTATGCCAACTATGGCCAATAATATGGTCCAGATAACTAGGGAGGAGTAATCTTCACACTTTACTCAGAAGTTATTTCATATCCCAAAGAGAGATTTTGTTTTATACATTCTTTTTTGAGGAGAGGAGGTGGGAAAGTTTTATACAACCATTGGAAAGAGAATGAGGGAAGCAGAGGAAGGAAAAGAAAGTGTGATTATATAACAACTAGAAGATATTTAAAATTCCTGTCCAAAATAAATGCAGAATCAAAATAAATTTTGGAAGTAATCTCTTCTACCCAAGCACTTCCCATAGCTCTATCAAATTGCAAGATAAGGCTGCCATTATGATGTGGGGACAAGACCATTGGACCTATTTATTCAAAAGAGACTCATTGAGCACTTGCTCCAAGCCAAGCATTGTACTTGGCTCTGTAGATACTGCAAGAAAAATGATAATCTAAACTGCAGATTAGGAGACCTCTGTTCCTATTTCAGATGAGTCAGTTTAATTGTTAAAGGTTCAGATTTTTCCTCTGTAAAAAGTAAGTTAAATACCTTAGATGATCCCTAAGATTACTTCTGCCTCTAGCAGACTCTATAACTTTAGGATCTATTACTCATTCACTCATTCAACAAACATTTACCGAGCTTCTACTATTGATGTTATAATCACAGTTGTAAGCACGGGAAAGATGGGAAATAAAAACAGTACAAAAATACAAAGTCTTCACCCTCATGGAATTTGCATCTTATTGGGAAGGCCCATAATAAAAAGAATAAAATAGAGTATATAGTATGTTAGAAGGTGGTAAATGCCATAGGAAAAATAAAGTAAGGAGTAAGAATGGAGAGTTCATGGAGTAAAGAATACAATTTAAAATATGGTGGCCATGTTAGGCACCAAAGAGAAGGCAAGATTTAAGCAAACACAGCAAGGAAGTAAATGTGACATGTCTAGGAGAAGAGTATTCTAGGCAAAGGGAACAAGTTCAAAGAGTCAGGATACATATGTGCCTGAAAGTATAATGAACATCAAGGAGGCCATAGCAGCTGCTGAGGAGCATGATTTGAGATGAGAGGGGTTTGATTCTCAGGTCACATGGGTACTTACAGGCCATTGCACTCTTAGTGAAATGGGGACTCAGTTGTTGCAAGGAATTAAGCAGAGGAGTGACATTATCTGAACTGCATTTTAACAGGATTAATCTGGATTCTGTGTTTAGAGTTGGTGGGGGGAAAGGTGGCAAGGAGGCTATTGTAATAGTCCAAATGAGAGATAATGGTGGCTTGGATCATAGCGATAGCAGTGGAGGTGACAAGAAATTATAAAATTCTAGATATACTTCAAATGTATATTGGAAAGGGGTTTGAAAATACAGAGACAAGTCAAAATGACTCCAAGATTTTTGGTCTGAGAAAGTAGGGATAGAGTTACCATTAACGGGATAGGAAAGCCTTCAAGTGAGATAGTCTTGGAGGTAGAGAAGGAGTAGACCACGAGTTTGATTTTAGATTTTTGTTTGTGGTGACTATTAGAAAGTTAAGGGAAATATTCAGTAGGCATCAGTATACATGACTCTGACGTTTAGAAATAAATGGAGAACTTTGAGAGTCATGAAGTACAGATGATATTCAAAGTCATGTAGTGAGATTATCGAGGGAATTCAGTAGCTACCAAGCAGAGGTTCTACACTAAGCTTGGAAGTATACTGAAGTTAAGTAGTCAGTGAAATGAAGAGGAGCCCGCAAAAGAGAGAGAGAGAGAGAGAGAGAGAGAGAGAGAGAGAGAGAGAGAGAGAGAGAAGGAGTAAGTAGTCAGTGAACGTGGAAGAAACCAGGAGAGTATCATGTTCTGGAAGAGAAGTGAAGAGTATATCAAGGGGGAGGGAGGAGGAGTGATCACCTATGTCAAATCTTGCTGATAGTTCACGAATGGCAGGGTACATAGTTTTGCTCCAGTCTTGATCATTCGATTTATCAAAATGGAGGTCAGGATGATACTGAAAGACCAACACAAGAGAAATGATAAGGAGAAAGGCTATACTATTCTTTAAGGACTCCTGTTCTTAGAATAGATTCTCATGGACTTCTGACTTGCATCCAGGCATTCCTCAATGTTGGATTAAATACTTGAAGTATGTTAAAAAAATAATATTCAATTCCTCAAAGGTTATAGTCTCAGCTTGGTGATTAAGAATTCACTGTGGGAACCACAAGTGACTAGTTCTTCCAAGAGTGAAAGGAGACCAATGATGACATCCAATCTTTAATTATTCTTCCAAGCGTTAGCCACAAGGCACATTGAGAAATACTTTGTAAAATGGTATGCCTATCTTATTAATGTATATTTTAAGATATTAGATCATCCTCCAAAATATACCTGGTTTTTCTTAATAACCTATTGGGTTTTTTTTTCCACTCAATATTTATTGAGGCATTTGATATTTGCAACCTAGACTACGTCATAGATGACTTCCAAAACATTAAACGAAAAGTGGTTTCATATAATTTGAATAAAGCTCTGGAGCAAAAGAGCCTTTTGTAAGTAGGTAAAAATTGGACTGATATTTTGTTGTTTGTTTTATTATCTTCCCTGAAGTTCCCTCTATCCTTAAAATTGTTCCCTCTTCTTGGAATATCCTCTGTCTTATGAAGACTACTACTGGTCCTTCATTGACTTCCTTTAATGACATCTGTCCTCTCCCAAACATTACTCCATATGCCCAGATTTGTTTCCTCCTCTTTACTACTATTGCACATTTCTTTTACTTTTCTGATTTCTCTACGTTTACCCCTATTTCAAATGACTTTTTGTCATCTTGGTTAGACTGGGCTTTCTGAAGATGGTCTCAAATACTGACTCATCATTGTAGTCACACAACAGCCTAGCCAACTGTCCCCCCATGTCTTTCCTTAAGGAAAGAAGAGTCTGTGAGACTGTGCCTTTCTGGGACTCTGTTCCATCCTTGTGTTTACACCTTATGTCTCTCTGTCTGGTCCCCAAAAGATAGTTTGCAGCTAAAGACGGGTAAGATATCTCATGGGAGATACAACCTAAGCCAGGCAGAACCGAGTGGGGACCCCAATGAGCTGCCTTAGAAAAATATGGGAAGGGGCCTTGCCTCCCCTTCCCCCTGCCTGGGAAAAGCTATTGCCGGCTCTGCCTTTTCCCTGGCACCTGTTTGTGAGAGAAGTTACAAAAACAATAAAGGTCAGTTCTCTCCACTTAGCTCAACGGAACTTACAAAATAAGAGACTTGACCCTTCTGACCCTGAGAAGGTACATACCTTAATTAGGACATTGTGGGACCTTGACTGACAAAGGGTGATTGAGATAAATATTTTTCTGTTATGATGTGTGAGTTTCAGAGACCGTGTATGGAACAATGTTGCTTTCTCTTGTTTTTGCATACCTATTCAATAAAAACCCCCAGTCGGCCTTATTCTGGGCTCCAGTCCTCTGAGACTGAGAGACCCCTGGCCTTCGGAGAGATTTAACTGCATTAAGTCTCTGTTTGTTTCTTTCTAAAAAACTTAACCCAAACCGCCCCTTCTCACACCCTCACTGCCAGTGTTGCGCTGGACGCGACACATCATAGTTCTAGCACTCAGCACAATACCAGTGGTGTATCAGGTTGTTTTTTTTTGGAAATTGATGTCTTCATGGTATGATATTGTCCTCAATCACATATACAAATTTTGTCTCCTCATCAGAGGCTTCAGAGTTAAAATCTCAAGCCAATCTCCTTTCTTGTATCCTGTCATTAATTAATAATTATCTTTTATATTACACCATTCCACAAATATTTGTACAACATTGAAGATACTTCCTCATACTACCCCCTATCCACACCATTCAGATTGCATTTGAAAGCAACCTCTTTCCATCAAAATGGCAATGCTTTAATTTGCAATCCTGAGATTAACTGCTCTCACACTGCTATAGACTGAATGTTTATGCCCCTCCCCCCCAATTATGTTGAAATCAAATCCCTAATGTGATGGTAATATGAAGGTGAGGCCTTTGGGAAGTGGTTAGTTCATGAGGGCAGAGTCCTCTTGAATGAGATTAGTCCCATTATAAAAGAGATCCCTTCCTCCATCTGCCATATAAGGTTTTCGCAAGAAGATAGCCGGCTATGAACCAGGAAGCTGGTCCTTGCCAGACACTGCATCTATGGGCACCTTGATCTCGGACTGCCCAGCTTCGTATGGTTTACCTCTTTATTGTTTACTTCAAAGGGTTGTTTAAGTGACTTATATAATGTGTGCTCCCTGATCCCATTGTAGGAGAATCTCCCAAATAATTTAAGTAACTTTAATAGAAGATATAAATGAACTGATTTAAATCTATAACTGAAAATAGATCACAGATGATATAAGTATTTATCAATTCTATTTTCTTAAAATCTTGGTATATGTTTTGTGAGACAACCAATTTCTATGTACTCAGACAACGGCACGTGGTTTGTGTGGTGCACATCCAACATCAAGACTAAGAATAGGAGCCAAGTGCTTGATAGAGAGACCAGATTGGCAGGTTTTAAGATTGGAAAATTAGACATACTCAGTGGAGTCAGCAGACACCGAGTCGTCCCACAGAGAGGAAGCTGAAGGCAAATCTCAGTAAGTATGGAGAATAAATAAAGGCATTTCCGGAGAGTCCATGGACCTTTGTTATCCAGGTGGAGGCGGTAGACAAGTGTACCAAAAACTAGGTGGAGTGTGATAATGAGGAGCAAGAGGAATAGAAGAATAAACAAATATGCAGTTTGAAAGACTTAGGAAAATATTAAAATGGGTAATTATTTTTAAAACTACATAGAGCTTTATATGCACCACCTACTTTGAGTTCCTCTGAGTAGAATATAATCTGAGGTAGAAATAATCAACCCCATTTTTCAGAAAAGAAAACTTGAGTCTAGGTTAGGTTAGGTGACTTGCCGAAGGTCACAAATCTAGCGAGTATTAGTCTGCTATTCAAATCCAGGTGTTTGATTTCAATGCCAGAACTACACCATTACCTGGTCTGTTGTGCAAGCTGGTCCTCAGGCATAGAAGAGCAAAAAGATAATTGAATTACTGACATTTAAAAATAAGGTGGATATCCAATCAGAAAAATAAAGCAGAAACCCATTTACTAAGAGCAAGACATATGAGAGCTAGATACCAGTAAAACCAACTGTATGTTTAACATTCCGAATGACTGACCTAACATTCTTGAACCCTTCTACAATGAGGCAAGCGTGGCCCCAGTCTTCTGCACATGGCCAAGCATGTAACTTTGGAAGTCAAATCAGTCAACAGAGTAAAGAAAAGTTGAAGGTGGCAGGAGCCGAGCAAAGCATCAGATGAAGTTATTGAGCACGTAAAGATTAGTCTCATTGTTTTCTTAATCTTATATCTCAAAACATCCCCCGCTAAACAGCCAAATCCTGCAAAATAGTTATACTTTGGCTGCAAATGAAACATCGAATTGCCTTTTATTGGCTGATCTTGGAATGTTTTTATTTAAAGATTTATGATCAAAACTCACAACAAAATTAAGAAGCCATGATATGGAATTGTTCACATGTGGGGTGGGCTGACTGGGAGAAGGGGGTGGTTTGGATAGTGAGGTCAGCCACATTTCAGTACTTCTCACTGGTTCATCACTGAATCCATCCAAGAAAAGGTCACTGGTGATTGATAATTGCTACCAACTTGTCTCACAGAAATTAGAAATCTTTTAATGAATAGAGTAGTTGCAGGACCTTGTCGTCAGGAAGGGTATCATACTGGCTTCACTCTCCAGGCATACTTCATTGTGTAGAATAGCTGTGTCCCAGCCAAGTGAATTAAATGTGATTTTTTTCATTGACTGCCTTAAAAAATCCAATCTCGGCATGCCAATCCCTATGGGTTTAATGGGTTCAGGGTTCAGTGGTAGCCAGCTTCATAGATTATCTGGTAATATCTCAACAACGGCAGCCCTTGGGAAGCAGTGCATGTACAAGAACAGTACTAAATTGGGAATTCAGAGGATTGGGTACTACTTTGCCACCATCTACTTACGCGATCTTGGATATTTTCATTTCTCTGAGTCTCAATTTTCCTCGACTGTGTAATGGGACTGTGTAGAACCCCTGATCATTATAGTCTATCTGTATTTAAGGTTTCTTTTTCTTTCCCCTTGGCTCTAAAATCCTACATGGACTGTGAATCACATCGAGCTCCACCATATGTTCTGACGTTAATAAAAGGCTCGGGTAAAATATGTTTTATAAAAGCTTGTTAAACAGAGGTGAACAGATTTCACTTTTGTGTTAGTGTCTTTAATATACAAACATTTATTATGACTCACAAAAAAAAACAAACAAACATAAAACACTTTATTTCCCCCCCAGAAAGCTGACTTTTCTGAGTCCCGCAAACTCAGTCTGTTAAACCATGCAAGTTCCCTGACTCATGCTGGGAAGATCAGATTCTCTGTCCTGAAGGCTGAATATTGAGATTCATCCAAACTGGGTCTCTTTCTTGAATGGTGCCAGTACATGTCAGGGAACTATGGTTGTCTTCAAGACAGAGCAGTACAATCCAGTCCGTTTGCATCTGGAGGCAGAGAAGTTTGGGGTGTGTAAAGAAAAGCAGGCCTGAGAGGCTGTGCCCACCCAGAAAGAAACCTCTTCTGTCTGGAGGTCCTCTTTAGTACCTGAGTCTGGACCATTGACAGACACAGCAGCCATTTTGAACTCGGATGCTCTGCCCAACCTTCTGTCATTCCCATAATCCCCTTGGCCAGGGCTAGACAGAAATTTTTTCTGTTTCTTGAAACCACTGCTCAGATGTAGATAAAGATGTTATAATCAATGAGCTACCTACCAACAGGATTAAGGTTCTGCAGAACATTATATGCACAGGCATAAGGGACAAGACTACCGTTATCTGAAATAATTTGATGATGACACTGCTACTAGTAATAATAATACAAGCTACCGTATATGCCTAGAACGCATCATGCCAAGGACATTGATTTTTTTTCACTTTTTGCCTACATATTTGTTATTAAATTTCTAAAGTAGTGACTATGCCTAGATGCTCCCAATATATCAAGCTTGATACTAGACCCTTCATGAACATCATTTACCTTAAACAATAAATTGACTCAGTGAGGTAGATGTGCCTATCTCCATTTAAAAAATAAGCAACACATGCTAAAAGAATATACCTCTTTGTAAATTGGCAGCGGTGGATTCTGAGCCCAGGAGAGTCTGACCCCCAGGATCTTTGTAGTTTTATTAAGCTGTGTCTTATTAATTTGTAATGACACACTCTTTCTGTTTTATATTCTTTCTGAATTCTTTCCTCTCTATCCCTCTTCTTCCTTTTGTCTTTCTTTCTTTACTCTCCTTCCCTTGACTCCTCTTTCTATGTTCCTTCCACCTCTTTTCCCTTCCTTGCTTTGCTAGAATTGGGTGTTTTATAGGCTGCCCCAGATATCCCTAAATGTTATCTACTCTGTTTTTGCAAAATGCTTCCTTTTCGGTCTTCCCTCCTCCACTCATCCCACCTCTGTTCTGACTTTGTATTCTTTGCCACCTCTGCCCAGCCTCTGAGAGTGTTTCTAAAAACCTGCATTTGACCCAACACATTCTGGGGAAATGTGCATTTCCCATAAGGCCCCCATTTAATTTTATCACCAACGCCACTAAAATAACTGCTCTCAATACATTCATCCAAGACTTTCACAGCCAGAAACTCCCCTTCCTTTGCTTCCTTTGCTTTTTTAAACCTGTCAGAAAAAGGTGTTCAGAAATATTTCATTTTGTTGCTACTCAGAGCAGTGATTTTCCATCCTCACCATTTCAGGGACTGTGAGTCAGTGCTGAGAACTGACGTGTGATTTCTTCAGCTTTGTTCAGGCTGGAAAATGCAGAGGTTTGTGTGTGTCTCAGTTTCCTAACAAAACATTTTTAGTGTTTGATGCAGGTACTGAGACTGTGCCTTACCTGCACACCTATCTTCAGCTCAGTGTGTTTAACATTCTCTGGAATCTTCCATCCATTGGGAAATAGGACACTATCAAAAGCTTATATTGTAGTCTCAAGAACATGACAAATGATTGAGAGCAGGGCTGTCACAGGACCAATTTTTGAACGTCTGAGCCCTCTTCTGTCTCATTCTCTGGGATGTCATCGTTTGAAGATACCTCCTGGAGAGGTCTCTGCCTACAGACAGTATCTAAAAGACTCAGAACAGGTATAATACTGTGATTCTTAGTTTATATTGGCATAGTAATTATTTTGGAGGAATGTTAATTCCACTTATGCAAAAAGGAGAAGAAAAATAAGAGGAGGAAGAGGAGGAGGAGGAGGAGAAAGAAAAGAAGGCATCTGTGGTCAAATCCACATGGAAAACACTGCTATAAACAAACATTTTTAAATCACTGTGCTTTGTTACTTCTTGGAGTCTGTTTTGAGAATATTCTGAAGGATATTCTTCAAATTTTACAATCTTATTGGACTCAAGAGCTTTTTTTCCCTATAGATTATCTCATTAAACTAGAGTTTTATAAACCATGCCTCAGGAAATAATATACTCTTTAAAGAACTATAGAAATACCAACACTATTCATTTTTATTTTTTCAAGTTACAGTTTACATACAATACTATATTATTCTCAGGTGTACATCATAGTGATTAGACAGTTATATAACTTATGATGTGATCACCCCGATAAGTCTAGTACCCATATGACACCATACGTAGTTAACTACAATATTATTGACTATATTCACTGTTCTTTACTTTACATCCCTGTGATTATTTTTATAACTGGCTGTTTGTACTTCTTAAGCCCCTTCGTCTTTTTCTTTCATCCCCGTACTCCCTTACATTACTCATTTCAATTCACTCATTCATACATGCATTCATTCAAGTATGCATTTATAGTCATTCAGAATTTTAACTAGCATTCACTCTGATCTAGAGATATAAAGATGAATGAGATAAGATCCCAGTTTCTAAGGAGTTCATGTTCTAGTTTAAACGATGGACATTTGGATGGACAGATCATAAAACAATAAGAACAATAATAATATGGAAACAAAATACTGCGGAAGCACACCACAGGGAGAATAAGTTTTCCCCTTTCATTCATGAATGAGTCCCTTACTCATTCATGATACTTGGGGATCGTGATACTTACTCCTTAGGATTGTTGGAAGATACAATTGACTATACTGGAAAGTGACATGATTTACATAATCCAGTGATTTGTGTCTTGTAGAATTGGGAGCAAAAAGACCATTGAAAGAACAAATAAATATTTCAGGAGACAAGAACTGAAGGTATGACTATCAGGTAACTAACTATAGGATGAGTGAGGGGTGACCAATGAGAGGGACATGGTGTCAAATCTATGTGAGAAATGCCCTTGACTACATATGTGGGTCCAGGGAAAGAGCTCAGCAAGTGTTTATGATGAGTTAATTGCATAGTTTAGGTCACACCTGGATCCGAAGAACTGAGGAATTCAGGCCTGTCATGTCATCCATTCACTGTGCTACTTTTGGCATATCTTCTGTTTCATCTCCACCACTTTTACTCTCTGACTGATTTAGTCTCCAAATCCCTCTTTGCACTACTCCTGTGAAAGGACTGCCCACTTTGGACCCTGTCTATAGTCTGAACCCTAGCAAGACATGTCATTGCACATTGTAAAATAAAGTCAGCTGATCAGAGCTCAGCATGACCCATCCCTGGATTCACAAAGGCTCTTGAGTCTGGCTGCAGCTCCCACAAGGCAAGGATCTAACATGTTGCTTTCTGATGCTCTTTTGGAAACCCAGAGTATAAAGTATACTACATAAAACCAAATTCTCTTCTGTTATAAACTGCCTTTAAGAACCGTTATGTCTCAGAGAAAGGTTGGATTTGAATCAAGCCCCCAAAATAGCTCTGGCAACTTTCATGAAAAAGGCAATACACATTTATTATATTTAATCTATTTTAACATAATTTGGGTGCTTTCACTGCTTGTTCAGATGGATTTTTTTGTGTGTGTGTTGATTTTCTTCATTAGGATTTATTTTATATATATAAACTCTGACAGAAGAATGAGCAACATAAGGGGGAAATAAGAAGAGACCATTGACTTCAACAGTAGCCATACCTTTCAGGTGTTTGTTCTGAATTTTATTATCTGAGATTCACACCACACTGGATGGCTTACTGGGAGTGCAGGAAATTGCGAGGTTTGTCCTTGAATTCTGCAGACTGATGAAGGGTATAGTCAGAGAACAGTAAAGCTCAAAATCCACTTCAGAGCTCAGAACTACATGGATAGGATTGCTTCCATATTTTTTTGTTAGTAAAAGACTTGTCGCATATTTTCACATATCTCGGTGAGGCATATTTTATATATGAGGAAACTGAGGCCTGAAATTATCAATATCTTTCCCAAGGTCATGCATGTGATAATTGTGGAAACCAGGATGAGCAATTTAAGTCTTTTAATTTCTTTAATTATTTGAGCTCTTTCCACCGTGCCACATGACTTCCAAACCCCTCATTCATTCATTTATCTGTTCATTGAAGAATTATTGTGTTCCTATTAGGTGCTAGGTATTAGAAGTGTGGTTTTGAGACATCTAGCTATACTTCCCATGATATTGGAGCTTGAAGTCTGGTTTTACAGACGAGGAAACTAAGGCTTAGGAAAACTGAGTTGTTTTCTTTCACAAAATTTATTTGTGGTATAGCTGGGAATAGATCTCAGGTCTTTGGATAATAAAACAAGAAAATAAAAAAGTTGTCTATAAATGAAAATTGCATAAATGGAATCCTATTTCCCACCAACTTCTATTATAATAGTAGAAATGCTTTATCTTCACTTCTGATTGATTTCCAATGAGCAGTGGCCCTGCACACTTGTAACTGTTTCTCACTCCTGAACAGACCCTCTTCCCAGCCAGATTTTTCTTTCTGGTAGATTATCTTTATACTAACATATTTGTTAAAGGAAATCAATATGATGGTGGGGGGACACAGAATTGAATGAACATTTTCTGGTGTAGGTCACATCCTACTTTACTTTTTATCAGTTTGCATGTGTAGATGGGGAAGGTGTGTGATATTTTCTTATATTTGGATTAATCTGTAATTTACCTGCACTTTAATAGTTTTGTGGCAATTCATGCTTATCAATATAAAGAAAACAACAACACATATTTCTATGTATATATAGATCTGTCTTAGCATAATTGTAGAGAAAACAATAGAAACAGAAAAAGAAAACTGGAATAGATTTTAATCATTACGATTAGTGATTAATGTTTGGAGGTCAAAGCTCATTTTAAGAATTTGATTAATCATATTTCAATAAAAAGCATTTTTTATTTTGTGTTTTTTTTACAAAAAGTATTCTAATGAAAACATCACATGCTCTCTCTAGGAAAATCAAACATACATATAGGCTTACAAGATACTGTGTGTAATATGAGTCCAAGACTGCAAAAAATATGTAATCCTCTAGAGCTCCATGGACCTCCCAGGTAAGAACAGTTCTGCATGTAGGTCCTGTGAAGGCAGTGGCTCTGCCTACTGGGTTCAAGTTGTATTTGAAGCCTCAGAATTGTGCCTGGCTCATCGTGGTTTTTGTTAAGTCTTTTTTGAGTGACCCAATGGGCATTACATTTTAAAGACTATAAGAGGTATTTACTCCAGTGCTTTCACATTCATATTTTACCCATAAAACCCTTTCCTCTAATCAAACCTTACATAGATAATAAATATGTATCCTGATAAAGTAGAAGTGTTCAGGATGAAACTGGAGTGGATCAAAGCAAAGCCCATATTCTCGTTCATGTCCATTACCCCCACTTGTGAACGCGACGTGGAGCTTTCGGGGAATTCTTCATTTTACAGATGAAGCAATAGAGGCACTAGTATGTTAGTTAAGGTCAGGCAGCAGATAAATTCCAGAGCTGAGGTTCTATTCCAAGAAGCCTTTATCCCAAAGGATGATTCTTATTGACTATGCTGTAATCGAGCCTTCTGAAAAGTGTATAACTTTCAACTGAAAATAGTTGGCAAAACCAATGATCTACGCAGACTTCTTCAAAATACAAACGAAGAAAGAGATATGTTTTGTGAAGTGACATGAGTAAGATCTATCAGTTTAGTGTTCTTTATGCTACATAGCACTGGAAAAAGGTGGGAATGTGATTCAAAAAATTTGCATTTGTCAACCTGATAATGTATTTCCAGCATTTCTATGTGCTGTAAATATAGTGATTAATATTTGTTTTTAAGGAATTTGAGATATAAAAAGGAAGGCAGGGCAAAAATAGTTGTGATGAAACATGACATGTCATAAAATGATACATCTCTTTATCTCACATCCCTGCTCAGTGGCCAGTTCTGTTGGTTATACCCTCCAAATCTGTCACTTGCTCTCTACCCGCACTGCTGCCACCCTAGCCCAAGTTATGACCACGTCTCACCTAGATTACAGCAGTAGCCCGCTCGTAGGTCTTTTAGCTTTTCCCCTTACTTCCCTATGGTGTGTATTCAACACAGTAGCAAGATGAATTCTTTTAAAACATAAGAGAGACCATGTTACTTCTCTACTCAAAACCCTCCACTATCTTCTGACTTCAGTCAGAGTAAAAAGGGCTTACAATCACAATCATACTCTTTAAAATCTGTCTTCTGACTACACCTCTTAACACTTTTCACTCCCTCATTCTACTTCATTCTACTTAGCCCCAGTGAATGCTTGACTGTGGTTTCTAAAATAGACCATCCCATCCCCCCGCTAGAAATTGCCCATGCTCTAACCTCTGACTGATAATGCCCTTTCCCAGATTTTAGTGGTGCTCACTCCCTCATTTCAGTCAGGTCTCTACTCAGATGTTACTTTCCTGATATGGCTTTCACAGACCTCCATATCTAAACGTGCTACTCAAGACCCCCATTCTAGAGCATCTCCTCATTCTGTGTGTGTGTGTGTGTGTGTGTGTGTGTGTGTAAGACTATTTTTTAGAGTGGTTTTATGTTCACAGCAAAATTAAAAGGAAAGTACAGATTTCCCATATACCCTCTACCACCATACAGGTATGGCCTCCCCTATTACCCACATACCTCACCAGAGTGGAACACTTGTTACAATTTATGAACCTGCATTGATATATTATAATCACCCAAAGTCCATAGTGGACACTACACTTTCCTCTTGCTGTTTCATTTTCTGTGGGTTTATACAAAGGTATAATGACATGTATCCATCATTATTGTGTCATATAGAATATTTTCACTGCCCTAAAAGTCTTCTGTGCTTTGCCTATTCATTTCTTGTTCTCTGCCTCCACCTAACCCCTGGAAGCCACTGATCTTTTTGCTGCTTCCATAATTTTGCCATTTCTGGAATGTAGTGTAATTGGAATCATACACCCTATAGCCGTTTTAGATTGGCTTCTTGCACTTAGTAATATGCATTTAAGGTTCCTCCTTGTCTTTTCATCGCTTGATAGCTCATTTCTCTTTAGCAGTAAATAATGTTTCATTGTCTGGATGTGCCACAGTTTATTTATCCATTCACGTACTCAAGCATATCTTGGTTGCTTCCAAGTTTGGGCAATCATGTATACAGCTGCGATAAACACCTGTGTGCAAGTATTTGTGGGGACATAAGTTTTGAACTGTTGTGGGTAAATATAAAGGAGTGAGATTCCTGATGATTGCTATGTCGTATGGTAAGAGTATGTTAATTTTGTAAGAATCTACCAAACCATCTTCTAAAGTGTCTGCACCATTTTGCATCCCCACGAGCAATGGATGAGAGTTCCTGTTGCTCTACAACCTTGTCAGCATTTGGTGTTGTCAGTGTTCCAGATGTTGGCCCTTCCGACAGGTGTGTAATGGTATCTCATTGTCCTTTTAATGTGCATCTCCTTGATGACAGATGATGTGGAGCATCTTTTCATGTGCACATTTGTTATCTGTATATCTTCTTCAGTGAGGTGTCAGTTAGGATCTTGGATCCATTTTTTAATCAGATTGTATCTTGTTTTTGAGTTTTAGTAGTTTTTTATATATTTTGGTTAGCAGTCCTTTATCAGATGTGTCTTTTGAAAATATTTCCTCCCAATCTGTGGTTTGTCTTCTCATTCTCCTTTTTCTGTGTTATCTTTCTTAACTGTACCAACCCACTACCTGTCATTCCTTAAAACTGCATTTCTCCTTATGTTTCTCCCCAACTAGAATGTAAGTTCTTTGGGAGACTTTTAACTTGTTCACAGCTGTATTCTCAGTGCAATACCCAATGTATATGTAATACTCAATATTCATACAATTATGTACATAATATATATATTTACAGAACAAGTAATTGTGAATAAATAAATTAATAAGTCAAAGTAGACAGAAAGTTTTATAAGAGCTTGTAGTTTCACAATGTGAGCGTGTATGAGGCAACACACATTCCCGAGAATAGTTCTTAAAGCTCAGTAACTCCTTTGTAAATGTATCTGTTTTCCCAATATCCAGCTCCTGCCTAAGACTGACTTGTGTCAGATGAATACTCTCTTGGGCCTGTCAGACACTGATCCTCCCAAACTCTTCTTTGACAAAAAAGTATTGGCAATATATTCAGAGTGGCCAGCACAGGATTTGCTCATAGCTATCTATTCATGGAAAAGGTATACCCTTTGAAGTTCTGGAATGGACCCTAGTAAAGCTGGAATGGACTCCTGGCTTTGGACCTTAACATCTGCAAGGTCTATAAAGCTTCCCTGAAGCCGAGCATCCCTAATTTGTAAGGGAGGTAAATATTTCTCACAAATAATTGCTGTTAGTACATAAAATATAAAAGTATTTGTAGCACTGAAAATAGTTTTCCTGTTACTATCCCTAATGCACTTAAAGAGGTAGGGTGAATTCCTCCGTAAAAATCACATTTGTCTGTTTCTAGACCCAAGAGTATTTGGCATGTTGTTATTCTGCGTCAAGACTGAGCATCAGTGGCTTGGACAACTGGATTTCTGCTTGTCCTCTGGGACGCTCTTTTAAAGTCTAATTGTGCTCATTGTCAGAACATGTGTCCTAATATTTGGACAACTTTTCGTTTCTGCATTCCATACTCTGATTTCTATTTATACCTCCATGGGGCCGCATTAACAATCTTTATCCTTCTGTGTATGTGCCCTTCAAATATTTATGGTGTTAGTGTTCCCTCCTTAGTTATGCTCCATCTATGCAGACAGTATTTAGTTCTTTTAATCTTTTCTCATAAATCAGTCCCTCCAGTCCTGTAATCACGCTCCCTGATGCTCTTTGGATCACTTCCAATTTCTTGACAGCTCTCTTGTGTTGAGATGCCCAGACTGTTTACAGTATTCTAGGTGCTGTCTTATCAGCCTCATCCTGAGCGGCTTTCTCCCCTTGATGGTTCTTGACAGCCAGCCTCCCTGCCGGCCGTTCAAGGATGCTGTTTGGAGCCTCCAGTTACCATTTAAACTTATAAGATCTTTCCCCACTATTCATTGCAGCCATCTTTTAGTTGGTTACCATTCCAAGCAACCATTACACGATGGTGGCTTTTCAGAAATGGCAGACCACAGATGTGAAGTTGCCCTTTCCGAGATGAATATATAAGGCCGTAGACTTTTGTGAGGGCTTGATTACAACATAGACATTAAAAATCCTCGCTCTGGCTTAAGACTGCCTGGAATTAACTCTCAGCTCTACGATGACTTTGCTGTCTGACCTTGACTAATTTACCAGGGCCTCAGCTGCTGCTTCTGTCAAATGAAAAAGAGTGCCTCTAAGATTGCTCTGAGAAACAAGTGACATGATTCATATAAGCACTTAGAATAATGACTGACACATTGGAAGCACTCAGGAAACTGACATCAGCTATGTCATTTAAAAAATTTAATTGAGGTAAATTTAGATAGAATGCACATATTTTGAGTGTACAATTTGAAAGTTTTGAAAATGTATGCCCCCGTGTAACCGACACCCAAATGAACATATTTCTTATCCTCGGAAAGTTGTCTCATGCTCCTTTTCAATAGATCCACCCCTCCCTTCCGAAAAACCATTTATCCGATTTGCTTTAGCATAGCCTAGTTTTGCCAAGTCTAGAAAACAATTTGAGTGGATTCATAAGCTATACATTTTTGTGTATCTGTATTCTTTTACACAACATAATGGTTTTGAGATCCATCCATATCATAGCATGTATCGAAGTTTTTTGTTTGTTTTTTTAATTTCTGAATAATATTCTATTTTCTGAATAGTGCAACAATTGTTTTATTGAATCTCCTGTTGATGAATTTGGATTGTTTCCAATTTTCCACTATTATGAATAATGCTACTGTGAACCCTCTTATATAAGACTTATTTGTGGACACATGTTTTTATTTTATTACGACTGGGTGAGTCTGTATACCCAATGAAGCTATTGGGAGTAGACTTAGGGCAGAACTCCGTTTATCACCTATCCACCGTATGCCCCAGTTTTAACAGGGGTATCTCAGACCCCTTTGTATCAATGTCAACTCATAACATGTATCCAGCATCTCTAGAAGAAGCTGGATATTCTCTATTCCCCAATTCACAGTTACTCTGGTGCATGGTCATAGATAATGGTGGCCTAGTAAATGTTTAATAATCAGATTTTTAAGGGGAAAAAAAACAAAAATAAAAATAATATAATTTTAATGTATAGCATTAGCCAATATCCATGGTGAAATCTGTTCTACTCTCAGCTAATTAAAGCTATCTACATTATGTCACTAAACACAGAGTTAGGAAGAAATGTGTACAATTTGCTCTTGATGGTATTATAACCTGGCCCTACCACAGCACTGGTTATATGTTCTTTTGAAGAAAGAAATGGGAAAATATTTATTGTATGTATTTGTAGAATGTTATAGGTTTCCTTATCAAGATGATCCTATCTTCCCTTCTCTTGTTGGCTTCAGGCTGGATACTGAATAAGTGATCTTGGTTTTCCATTGCAGCAGTTGACATATATTTCTGATGACTAGCTCCTAAAAATTTTTGGTTTATATAATCAAGAAATATGCTTTTGAGGTTACCATTTATATCAGTCCTAAAAATATCATGATTTACTAGCCATTTCCACAAATCCAAAGGATTAAAGGCCCTTGGAAGATCAATTTGACCTTGCTTTCAATTATGGTAAGACCACCGTGTGTCTGGTAATGCTGAAACATGGTCTTTTCTATCCTAAAATTCTATCACCTATTGAAACTATGGATCTTAGTTCCATAATAGCATCTCCTAATTCTCCTTGATCAACCAAGTACAGCAAACAACAATAAAAACAATTGAGTTTCTCAATGATGCTAACACACCACTCCCCTTACCACATTTCTTTATTTCTTTCTTGAAGGAATTATCCCCTGGACTCTCCTTGGGAACACTTGGGAGTTCACTCGGTAGCTTTTCTGTTTTCACCTAATATATTCTTGCTAGTACATTCACTTACATGGGCTTTCTGACTCCCTTCTCTATACTTCGCTAAGGCAGCTCTGGAATATTCACCATCTTTGCCATAATCTCTAGTTACCTGTAAGCTTCAATGATCCATCCTTGCACTGTAGTAAGACTGGCTTTAAGTGTCTTCTCCATGATGTTAAATCCCAAGTCATGGGAAAGGGCCCATATCAATAAACTCAAACTCTCCCTTACCCAATCACGTATCCCACATCCAAAATTTTCTCCAGTATTTTCCCTTCACATCCTTTCAGTAACTATTAACCAGGTCCTGCTGCTCTTTGTGTTGAACAAATTATTCCTCCCATATGCCCATTTGGGCTATGCTGAGACATGAGTGTAGGTACCGGTGAAGGGTCAACGAGGGGAGCTGGGCAAAAATCTTGAGGAAGAACATTGTGCTGAAAGGTATCTGTTTTAGGTGCGAGCTTTGCATGGTGTCTAGGCTATGAGATTCTACTCTTCTTTAGCAAGGAGAATGAAGCTCTTCTCTCCAATCTGGAGAGGGCGGGTAATCAAGGGACTTCACTTTCTCAGAAGCATTGACTCAGATATCCCCTTTCCAAGTCTTCGAATTCTACTCTTTACCAGAACACTGAATTCACCTAAAAGACCTAATGGGAGGAAATATCCCGTCTCCTTTGTAGTTAGTTCTTTGGAGTAGCTGTATATCTAATAGTGGGACTGATTTTCATGATGGTGTGCCCTCTGGCTGCTGGATGTGAGCAAGTCATGTGAGCTTCCTTCCTTATTACTCTCTTTTAAGAGAGTTTTGATTTTTGAGAAAAGCATCAGCCCAACTTTTGTGTTGGTAATGAATCAGCCTCTTCTAGATTAGAAATACTGCCAAGGAGGTTTTCTGGCTTTCACACTGTGAGTTGATAGTGCTTAAACGAAACCTACATTTTTTTTTAAATCCTCTAGACCTCTAAGGCACTTACCAAAATATATCTAATTCCATCACCTTTATAATTACCATTGTCCCCATATCCTTTAAGTGCTAGAGCTGTTGCATAAATCAGCCCTTCTTCTTCCACCTGTATCTCATTTCCATTCATCACAGGTAAAAATCTTAGTAACTGTGATGCTGCACTGTGACTATAGTCACAACCACCTTAAAAAAGCAAAAATGAGCTCTTTGTTTGTGTCTGACCAGTGATTGTTCCAGTTCCAGAATACCACCCTGAGGGTTATTTTCTAGAACCACATCTATCCCCCAAAGCAGATGCTGAGACAGAGACTTGGGCGCAGATAATTCATTAGGAATGCAAGACCGGAAGCACAGTCAGGAGGGGTGGAGAAGAAAGACAGGGAAAAGTGAAACAAAGTATCATTGATGATTAAGTGATGCCTGTGGGCTACTGGAACCTTCTGAGTAACTTTGCAGAGTGTGCCTGGAGTTGTCGCACCAATGGATAGGGAACCTGGGGTAGTCATCAACTGTCACCCTTCCCTCAGGAGTTAAGGACTGCTCCTGGGAACATTAACTCCCTGTCATTTCCTGGATACTCTGGCTCCTGCCTGAGAAAACTCTTGTGGCTCAAAGGCCAGCACAAAACAGAGAGATGTAGGCACTGGAGGAAGGAAGCTCTTAGTGCCATGGGAAACATCTATTTCAATTGCTAATGAACTTAGATGGACCAAAGAGATAGCAGGCGAGCATCAACAGCTGTCTGCAATAAGGAATAAATAAGATAACACATATTAAATCTCAAAGAGTGTCTGTCACATCGTAAACTCTATTATCATCTTCATCAACATTATTTTTACCATTATTTGTGTTTTTACGTCTTATTTCCTTCACTTAAGCTACACAGACTCTAGAGGAGAATCCACATGGTCTTCATTACTGTATCCATGAAAGCACTGAGCTCAATTCTTGGTACAGAGTAACTGCTGAGTAAACATCATTAGAAGGAGTGTTTTGAAGGAGTTGGAATGAGGCAAGGGCAATCAGTTTCTAGAAAAATAAGTGAGCTTGTAGTGGACAAGTGTGTCAGATATGGTTGAGCAAAGAAAGCACTGGGTGGAGTGGAACTTGCATCTTGCTTCAGGTGACTTGGAGCAGCTCAAAGCTGAAGCCTTCTCATCTGTCCAACGAGAAGCACAGTGCTCTCCTCACAGATTGGCTGTGAGGCCTTCAGTACAAGGCTGCTGGGAGAATGGACGGCAGCTTCATCCACGCTTCCCTCCTTTATTTCTCTCTTTTAAGAGTTTTGACCAAAGCATCACCCACACTTTGGATTCTGTACCGCTAATGAGCCAATCTCCTCAGAAGCAGCCTCCTCAGAGCAGGGGATTTGGAATCAGAAAATCCGGAATTGCAATGGCAGTCCTGCCACTGGTTAGCTGTAATTTTTCTGAACCTCATTTGTCTCACCTGTATAAAAAGCGTCACAATATCTTCTACCTCATGTGAAAATTCAGTGAGATGCATGGTATATTGTTCCTCTTAGTACTTGGTGCATTGTAAACACTCAATATGCATTTACTGCCATTCTGTGTCAGTTATCTCTTTGGGTGTACCAGCTCAAGCTCTCCCTTCCCCAATCTTGTGTCCCACATTGAAGACTCACTCCGGTGTTTTCCCTTCACTTCCTCTCAGTACCTATTAGCCAGGCTCTGCTGCTCTCTCTTTGTGTTGAACAAGTTATTCCTCCCTTATGCCCAGATCTGCGCAGGGCAAGTCTCCCCAGTGACGTTATCCTTCATTTTCTCCTGGTAACTTAGGAAACGCTGTGGTCCTGTCACTAGTTTCTGCTCGGTTTGGTTCTAATTTTGCAAGTACTTCTGTTAGTTCCCAGGATGGCACTCGACAATAGCAACTTTGAGATTCCTAATACTTGTCAAGAGGTAATGTCGGAGAGTTTGGAAAATGAGAGAGAATTATTAAAAGTATAGAAACAAAGGAAACTAAGGAAGTTTTGTGTATGGAAACATTAAGTGAATAAAATGTTTAATATCTGAGTTATTATCTGTATTTCAGACTGTAGCCAACAAGGATTTAATGTGGCTTACAATAAAAGGTTCATGCGGAATAAAAATGTTAAAATATAAATAGGAAAAAATTAATCAAAAATAAAGAAGAATACATGCATATACTAAAAATCCTGGACTAATATATTTAATATTATAGGCTTTTGCATTGGTTATTCAGTGACTAAGAAAACTAGACATTGGCTAGAAGGAATAGCAAGCTATTATCAAAAGAACCCTCCAGAGGACCTTAGTTTGAAACCTAAATTTTGACTGGTTAGCAGTGAGTTTGGGGACATGAAACTATGTGCCATCTAGTCTTGTTTTTCCATCTGTAATGAGGTTGTTGGAGTTACTCTTTTTCAATACTTTCTTGATAACTGATCACTTTTATTTCTTCAGTAAATATTACCCGGACTCCAATTTATCAATAGATAAAAATGGAGCTGGCAGGTTGAAGAGGCCATACGGTTCTTATCTCTCTTTTATACCTTGTGGTAACCTCAAAGTCATATTCAGAAACCCTCAGAAAAGCACCGGTCAATGCATCACTCTTTCACTATTTGCGATAAACAATATATACAGAGGGTGCCCAAAAAAGGTATATACATTTTAAGAAAGGAAAAAAACTGTATTAATTGTAATACTCAATATATATATATATCGATAACAAAAGATGAATACAAGTCCCGTTTGACTTCTGCAATTACAAGAGGTGCTCAAAGGGGTTACCATCAGCGTCCAGATACTTCTGATTACAACAAACTACTACTGAAGCATAGATAACATCTCTTAAAATATGTATACTTTTTTTTGGCACCCCTGGTATTCACATACCATTGTGAAATATATTTATGATATGTAACATATTCATTTGTTTGATCAGGAAATCAATAGAATATTACATAGAGCCCACAACAAATGTCTTAGGTCCCATGCTTAGAGGTAGGGTACGGTCGTGAAAGAAATACACATGTTCCCCATATTCCCGTAGATCACAGTAAAGATAAAACACAGGCCACGTAACTGAACATGGGGTAAGAGCTACAAAAGAGTTCATGGATACTGTATGCCAAGCACCATACTGTATCGAATATAGGCTAGCAATGGAAATTATGTACAATTTTAACCAGAAGAATTTTACATTCATCGCTAGACTTTTTGCTTCATGAGACAAAGCATAGTACTTTGTCACTAAGGAACACCTGGCTAGCACTATTCCTGGAAATACTCAGAAGAATGTCAATTCAGGTGAATGCCTACCCCAGTAAGTCAAGGTGTTCACTCCCTGGAGACGGGCCAAGGGTGAAGACAAATGCCTGCTGTAATCTCTGCCCTCTCCAAACCCAGGCAACCCTGTCTTCATCGGTGTAGCTCTAATAAACAGCACCATGCCAGACAGGTGGTACTTAGTAGGTTGCTTCTGTCTATCTGTTTCTATTTTTGTTTTTCTCTAAACGAAGAAGAGAAGTTATTTTCAGAATTTGCAACTTGTGGAAAGCAGCCCTGGTATAATAAAAACATTATGTGAGACGAGGAAAAGGAGATAAACATGTTTACACAAATGAGCATAAAAAGAGCCCCATCCTCTGTGTAAGAAAAGTAAAGAAGTAGCAATATGTGGACATGTGATTTTTAAGTAACCAGATCGTCCAAGACTTGAGTAACCGGAAATGGAAGTATGTATATGGAATGCAAGCCTGGCTACACACACTGTGATATGAACACCTACAATTATTTTTTAATAGACTGACACAAAATGCAATAAAAGACGGAAGGGGAAGAAAGATGTGCAGTCATCTATAGCTAGATATCCGAGTGCACTCAGCAATGCAAGGTATGTTTATATTCAGAATGGAAACATTGAAGAAGTTTTGTCTCACTAAGTTGCCCATTGTTCCACACATTCATGTAACACCTGCTCCAGGTCCTGCACTGGTGAGCAGTGTGGGGGGCTGGGGAAACAGCAGGCAGCACCCTCACCCCATTCTGGCTGCTGCTGCACTGCTAGATGGAACCTTTATCAAGTGTCAACAAGGGGACCTGACATTTATCAGGGTGGGTACTGCACTCTGCTCTGCTGACAGGGGAGTTCCGAAACATGTCATCCCCACTGTGCTAAGCTGTTTTAATGGCTTGCTCTTTTTTCTCTCTCATCACCCAGGCAACTCTGTCTCTTTCCTCTTCAGTCCCCTTTACCCATCCCCCAGCGTTCTTTCCCATTTTGATCTCTCCTTTGCACCAAGCTGCCTAAGAGTGTAACTTGGAAGAAGTGTCTGCGTACCCGTCCATAAAAAGTCAGAATCAGCTAGATTGTGCTCAAAGTCTTACCCAGCTCTTTTGTGATAAAATTGTGGAATCCTTGCTGCCACTTTCAGGCTCAGGTAGCTTACATTCCACTCAAAAAGCAAAACCTGAGACAAGGGCTTTTGTGGAAGTAGTTTCTTTTGGATCATTTGATCCTACAGTATATGAGTGGAGGGTTTGGAAACAGGAAAACCACAGGATTGGAGGGTTGGGGAGCTGTAAAATGGGGAACCCAGCAAAGAAGCTGTCATGCAGGGCGGCCAGCACCGTACCCTGCTCGCTGCACTATGTGTCATGCAGGGTGTCATGCAGGGTCTCAGCTCCCGCTCCCCACATAGGAACGCAGGATATGGTGAGGCCAAAAAGGAACAACCACGGAGCCATAGGTGGGGGAGTTATACCACTATAGTCTCGCTGGCCACTGGGTTGGAGACACAGGAAGCAGGAGTCACACGATCCACAACCTGCCGTCCACTTCTCTCTGCCAACCAACCTCACTTGCTAGCTACAATCCGTCGTGCTCACTGCAATCCACTCTTGCTAGCTCAGCTACCATCTTCTTGCTAGCCCCCATTTGCTGCTAGCGTAGCCATGGCAGTTGTATTAGTGGTTACTGGTTATAGCTGATGGCCAACTAGCTGATGGCCATCCAATCACAGTTGATGGCCATTTACTACCCGAGTGAGCACCTTTCCATGTGAGGCCAAGAGCCTGGAAACTGCACTCCTGGCTCTGTCCCCACAGAAGCCAATACAAAGGTTATTAAGCTGGTTACTATTATGGAAAACTGGAGCTCAATGCTGTGAAGTTCCAAGGAACTCTGTGAAATGTGCCTCTGAAATGCCTTAGACTTAGAGAAAGGGAATATTTACCCACTAGCTCCTGCCCCGTTAACGCAGGAAGTGTTAACATCTCTACACTTTCAGTTTGTGCAGGCACCAAAATGGCTGATCAAGCTTGTACAGGGAGCCACATGCCTGACGCAGGTGAGCCTTGGGAGAAAAAGAATAAGAGCTACACAGCACAGCTTGAGCTCAGGTGCTGTTTGGCTATACATGAGTACCGCTGGTTGCTATAGCAAAGACCAGAGAAAAACGGTGGAGTAAGAGAATATGAAAAGGAAAAATAAATAGACATCTGACACAGAAGCCATTGCATTCCTCGATGTTGTCCAAGTGTTGAGATCAGGAGGTTTTTGGTTTTCACATTTCTTTTCTTTTCTTTTTTTTCTTTTTTTCTTTCTTTCTTTCTTTTTTTTTTTCAGTTTCAGGTGTACAAAACAATTTCCGTGCACTGTTGGTGGGATTGCACATTGGTGCAGCCACTATGGAAAACAGTATGGAGGTATCTTTTTTTACATTTCACTAAAAATATTTTATCAGCCTTTTGGATACAAATGGGAATTCATTTGCCAGGAGGATGATCCCATCATACTTTTGCTGGAGCCAGAGCATGGCCTCAAGAGATTTTAATCTGTCAAATGAGCTTTAACACGGCAATGAATATATGGGAACTAAGTCTGAAATTTTGGATGTCCATCATTTTCACAATTGCACACGCTTGTGTTGGAGTGGGTTCCATTGCTCATTCCCTTCTAGTCGCCACTGAGTTGCATCATAATATTGACAGTTATTATTAAAGAACATCTACAATGTGCCAGACACTGTTATTAGGCACTTTACATGCGATGTTTCTTCTGAGCCTTAGATTAATATGTTCCTGACAGGTGAGTCTAGATATCCACATTTTACAAAAGAGGAAATTAAGGCTCAGGAAAGGGGAATGACTTCACTCCTCTTACACAATTGCAAACTGGGATGCAGATCTAGATATATCTCTGCAGCACAGGCTGTTCCCAATAGTGGAAACATCCCAGTGGGCACCCAGGGTTAGGATCCGGCTTGTGCCTCTGTTGTAGATTTATTGTCCTGCGTGTTCTGTAAACTAACCTGGAACCCCAGCTTGCCTGGTTTGAGCCCTGATACCCTATGTAGGTACTTGCCAGGGAAGCCCTGATTGAGCTCATCCACCAGGTGAGGTGTCTTTGCTGTCAGTACTAGCCCGGCTTAGAAACTGAAGCCTCCCCGTTTCTGATTTCCGCTTTTTCTCATCAAAGGCAGGCTGCAATGGCATCAGAAGCCCAAGCTCACCCTTCCGTACCCCGTGGTCTTTCTGTTGCGTCTTCTCTTCCGTTATTTCCATTTTCTCTTTACACTTTCTCTTTGGGTTATCCACAAGTCATTGGCAGAGTAAGATAAGGCACCACAGAGAAGAACAAGAATAGTTAAACATGGAGATACATTTAACATGATTTAGGCTCAATCAGAGAATCGGGGAATCTGATGCTTGAAGGCAAAATAGCAGTGTCGTAGCCTTTCTCTGTACCCATTCCCTCCCTCAGGTACCTGTCCCTTCTCAGTGTCTTGGCAGTAGATCATTCCATGCATTGGACAATCATAGTTTACCTGCCCCAGTCCGTCCCTGTGAGGGTTCATTTGTACAATGTAATTCTCTCCTGCCTGGTCATAGTCTCCTGCACCAAGGGTTGGAGCCTGACGCTAGCCAGCCTTCCTTGGGAAAGGATCAATGAGAGAAAGGAGCTGGAAAATGGAAGTAAGGAGGGGGCGGGGAAATACCTTTTTTCATGTGGCAGATGTGGGAACATAAGTATCGTGAGCAAGCATCCTCTACCCACTATGTAGAATGAGAAACAAAGAGTGTGGGTGTGAAGAGAATGAGTAAGGGAACATTTTAATCAGAAAAAGTAGTGATAGTTGGAGAAAGATTTCAATCAGCCTCCTATGCCCTATTCAAAATCATATCCCTGTAATATGGACCCTATATGTATATATCTGTCTTGTTACTTACTGAAGTTCTCAAATAATTTTCCATATCCACTCCCGTCTTGATTTTGTTTTTTCCAACTGGAATTATCATAACAAACATACCTGGGCTATGCTTTTTGATGACATAAAATTTTCTGCCTCCTGAAATTCTTTCATTTCGCAGTAGATGCAACTGAGCTGAAAACAGTTTCCCCAAAACTTCCACTCATTGGTTCTATTTTTACCCAAATAAAGCCACAGAGTCTCTTGTATATAGGCCTGCCCGTCTAGTAGGGAAGGAAATCATCCCTACTCTCCTCTCTACTCCATGAAATTTTGTGTCCTAAGCTAAATGTCCCAGCTCCTCTTATTATTTATATGCCGTGGTTTGGAATCCTGTGGCTCTCTGCTGGTCACTTCCTTCCTGTGACACCACAAATTGCCCATCTCTCATCTCCAGATTTGGCTGGCCCAATACGTAATGATCTGGGTCTGTTATATCCCTGTCTCTAGGGTCTTATTTCCATTGTCATTAAAGTCTAAATCTCCATGAGCCCAAATGTGTGTGTGTGTGTATCTCAAAATGAGAGGAAATACAGGCCCGTGAAACTCGGACAAAGGATGTAATGGAGAGAATCATCACTTGCACGTGGCTCTGAAGTCAAACAGGTACAACCCTACCTGGTGCTATTATGTTTGACATCAGACATGGCCCTACAGGGGAGATGAATACGCTTCAACAGTTAGATGATTATGTTAATGCAAACTGGGATTTATTATTTTGTTTGTCTTATTCACCGTTGAATTTGATGTGATTGCTGCTGCTTCAGTGCTAGGTAATGGAGGCTGAAATGCATTTCCTCAAAGATCCTTCAGGAATGGCCACTGGGGATTGACAGAGAGAGTCACTGGGTGTCACTGTTGAGTCGTCCAAATGCAGCTTTCTACTTGCTTAGAAAAGTCTGATTCCTTAAAGAAGCTGGGAGCTGGAGGTTTGAGGTGGCTGCCCGTCCCCTTCTTGTGGGCATCTCTTCATTAGGGTCAAGATAGATCATCCCTGTCTCCATTTCACCCTGGGGGTGGGAGGGAGTGTCGGGTCAGATGTGCCCATGTCAGTGTGGGCCTCAGCTGCCTCAGCTACTGCTTAATGAGCTGAAGCGTCTGTCCTTGATCTGCCTGGCAGGGCTATGATAGGGGTCTGCTTTTATGCATCAGTGCAGCAAGTAATCACCCCCACCAGCAGCCAAAGAAGGCCCCCCTGCCCTCCCCCATGCACACCCCTCCCCCCATGCACACCCTCCCCCCATGCACACCCCTCCCCCCATGCACACCCCTCCCCCCATGCACACCCCTCCCCCCATGCACACCCAGGATTGGTGGAGCCTCACAGCTTTCTGCACAGTAGCCAAACCCTTGCATTCTACTCTTAGTGTTTGGTCCAGATTCAACACAGCGATGTCAGTCTCACTAAAAAAAGGGTCAGTGGCACATGTCAGTTTTTGATGGCAGTGCTGATTTTGATAGAAACATAGACAGATGGAGTTGTAGGCACCTCATATATAAAGGGACAGGAGAGAAATTGGCCAAAAGGGAGAAATGACCAGGATGAGAAGGCTGGGAGACCTAGCAGCCTTGTTTCCAAGATCTGACTCTGTTACTGGCCTGGCTGGATCCACACAATAAGTCATGAATTTTTGTTGCTTCAGTGACTGGTGATCCTTTGAAAAATGGTCACTCAAGTCCTTTGGCAGCTGTCCTCAATCCTTTTAGGAGAACTTAATAAAAGTGCAAATGCCAAAGTCTCATATCCCAAGAACTTTCTTTCTGGATGCATGAGGAGAGCCCCAGGCATCAGCATATTTATGAACTCCACATGTTATTAAAGCATATCCGGAGAACACTTTTTCCAGGACTAATCTATAGGTTATATGCTTTCTGAAGATTGTGCTCCACATTTTTTGCTTCCCTTAGAATTCAATACTGAGCTGTGTCCAAAGAGATCTTTCCGAAATATGACCACTCTGTTCTCCACTCTTAAATTCCCCAATGGCTAATCACCGTGTGTAAGTCAAGTCCAGACTTATTGTCTTATTGTACTTAGGTCTGTCCTATTGGCGTCTGCTTTTTCCAGGTCAGCACATTCTCCTCCACACACTAATGATGCTGCCACACTTTCTGCCAGTGGTTCCACTTGGCTGCACACTGAAATCATCGGGGGAGCTCTACAAACACTGATGCCTGGGTCCCACCCCCAGGAATCCTGTTTTAATTGGTGTGGGAATGGACCCGGGCATCGATGGCTTTCAAAGCTCCCCCAGGTGATGCTAACGAGATCCACATTTAAGAATCGCTATTCTGTGATTCACATCTTCCTAGAACACATTTATCTTTTCTTATCCTCCCTTGACCCACCCATAGCTGTTATTCCTTGGCTCTACCTACTCATCACCCCTTGATAAAATCATCTCCAAGCGGACTCCCCAGCCCAAATAAAGGTTTTTCTCTGAGATTCCATAGTGCTTGTGCATACTGTAAGGTAGTGGATTGGAAATACCCATTTGTTTGTTTGTTTGGTTGGTTGTTTGCTTTTGTCTTAAGACTGTAGGCTCATAGTAGGGAAGCACATGAGGCATGTTTGTCATCCGCTGTCCAGCACACAGCACAAAGCCAGCACCTAGTAGTCAGTGCTCAGGGATTGTGTATTTGTACAACAGATCTATTCCTGATAGAGAGTGCGAAGAACTTAATGAATGAATAACCAATGGTAATCATAATGTCTACTCTCCATCAAGGATTTATCACGAATATGGCCGGACGCAAAGTGTTACATAGACATCAACTCATTTCACACTCACAACAGCCCCACTAGAAAGAGTGATCTACATTTTACAGATGAAGAAACTTTGGTGTAGAGATGTTAAGCAGATGCCACAGCTATGATTTGAAGTCTGGTCTACCTGACTTCGCATTTAGTTACTCTACTGATTGCTTCCAAAAATAGAAATGGGAAGCTGTTTAACAAATTTTCTCATTGTAGCTTTTATGGAACTCCTTTTGCAAGGCACTATATATTAGCTCTTTAAATACTTCATCCGATCTACCCCAACAATAATTCAGTAAATAAGTGTTATTAGTGCCATTTCATTGATAAGAAAAATCAAGCCTCAAAAAGAGGAAAAGCAATACAGGCAAGGCCTTATGGGAGTATGGGAAAGGCTGGATGAAATCCTATCGTACTATGGTTTGCCTGACTTCAATATCCCAAACTATGTTACAATAGCCTCATAATCAATGAGTAGGAAAGAAGAGGGAAGAAGGGAAAAAGGAAGGGAAGGGAGCGAGAGCGAGAGCGAGAGCGAGAGAGAGAGAGAGAGAGAGAATGAAAAAGAGAGATCAGACACATGCATGACTTTGGGGACTTATTTTGATGTGGACAAAATACCTCAACGACAGCTTTCTTTGCCTCTGTTTCCCAAATCCTTATCACTTTCCCCCAAAGGGTCCTTGACACAATGAGGCAAAATGACTTTTCTTTGGAAGAGAATGGTCTCTTATTCTAATCCTACTAAGAATATTTGATGTGTAACCAAACTTTTGCATTGATCCTTGTAATTCCTTTTTCTAGAAAATTAACCAGAATGTTAAAACCCAGGGGCTTTGGTCCATTGTCTTGTTTTTGTTTTTGTTTTTAAAGATGGGCACCTGAGGTCTATAAAGGAAGGGCTTGGCAAAGGTGCCCTGGTGGAATTGTGGCCAGAACCCAACTCTCCTTACCCCCAGTCCCGTGTTCTAACCCCCAGCTTGACTCAGTGGTAAAGGAGTCATTGTTTAACCCGATGAGTATTTTAAAAACCACTTGGAGTTTTTTTAGTTGTAAAGTACTCAAAGCGCCAGACACACGGTATTTTTATTGCCTCTTGCTGCCACACAACAAGGCCATTTGCTCTGTGGGATCTTGGTAATGGGGATAAGCAGGAGCGCACAGAGATGAGAGAAGGTACAGATTCCTCTCCTTCACTAATGTGAACAGATGGTGTAAAATGGGCCATGGGTACTGCCTGCAAAGGAATGTGAGCCACTATCCCCCTGCTGAGGGGAGACAAAATCCTTTGAGAAAAAGTGGAGGAGACATCTGGAAATTCAGTAGATGATCCCTGAATGAAGCCAGGTCAGGCTTTTTAGGACCTGGTCAACGTTGTGGGAAGAACATCAGATTGAGAATCAAATGACTCTTAGTGCTTCCGGGGGCTACAGCTTTAGCAACGTTGATACAACCTTCTGTGCCTGTTGTCTTACGTAAGAAGGGGGACTTACATTTGTCAATCCACAGCCATATTAGATACCTGCATAAATTTGCTCATGGCCATTCCTTCAGTCTGTTCTCTTCCTTCTTTCTCTGACCACCAACATCTTTCTTATCCTCAAGCCATAACAATGTCACAGCTTTATAAATCTCTCACCAATCTCTCAGTAGGAGGTCATTTTTCTTCCTTCTCTTTGTCCTGGTGTTTTCTCTATGCATGTGCTCTAGCTCTCATTTCGGCATGCTTTTACTTGCGATTAGCTGTCAGTAGATCTACCTCCATCACTAGATTGCCAAGATCTATGTTTTGACTATTCCTGTTTCTTTCAGCCGAACCTCACAATTCATTTTGCATAGAGTGAGCTCCTATATGACATCGGTTGAATTGAATTAACTGTGAGCACAGATGCTACCTGTGTTTTCTCAGACATTGAGTCTAAAAAATACGGGCGTCCTTTTATGGATGATTTGAGAGAATGGGTGAAGAACTGTTTGGAAATGTACCATACTATTCACAAAGGACATGGAACCAGAATTCCTGGATATGAGACTCAGCTCAGGGATGCGTGGCTTTAGGCAATCAATTCACTTTTCTGGGCCTCAACTTTCTCATCTGTAAACTGGGGATCATAGTACCTGTCCTGCCTGTTTTACCATAGTATTGTGAAGACAGAATGAGATTACATTTAAAAGCATCTTGCAAACTGTGTAGTACTACCGATAAGTAAAGGTTCAGTATTATTTTTATTAGTGTTATTATTACTACATCATAACTATCTAAAGACTCCTGTGCTCTAAATGTAATTCTTAACTGCATTGATTTTTTAGTGACAGTGGTAAATGAGAGCCAATTGCCTTATAAGAACATAATGATAGTCTCCTGATCTCCCTGGAAGGTTCCTAATGGAACAAAAAGTCAAGTCTGAAATCCCGAGGATGTTACCGGAGACAGAAACAACATATATTGGAAACTTCAGGTGACCTGTGACTGCTCAGGAATAATAGCAGAGTTAAGAATGGAACTAGAGGGGGCAGAACATTTCTCTCAAGCTGATATTAATCCTTGCCTCCTCACAGTAGTCTGAAATTTTTTGATATACCTGTTGATGTCCCTGTCTTCAAAGAAGCCTTTGTCATTTTAGTCACTGTGAATCACACTCAGAGAAGTTGGGTGTAATCACAAAGAAAAGCCAGAACATTGGTGCTGTAAAAAAACAGGAACCTTGCTTCTCTTCGAATTGTCACCTTGAGTGATTTATTTCTGTTATGTGAACCTGTTTTCTCATCTGTGAAATGGGGATACAAATAAAGATAGTAGCTGCCATTTACGGAATAACTGTTCAAGTGTCCTAACTCTGTGGTGGTTACTGTGTGTCTCGTTCATAGCTGAGGACAGAGGCCCAGGGAGCTTAAGTAACTTCTTTTGCCTTTGTGGGCCTCTCCCTTCATTTTTTTTTTTTTTTTAATGAAATGTATATTTAAATATATTCGTATAAGGACAGATATAATCTAGTCTGGGAGTTTGTGAATCAGATGGGAGAAGGTGAGGCTAAGATTTGGACAAAGGTTTATTGGAATCAAAAGCCTGTAATTTTCAACTATAAAGTGTTACACAAATGTCAGTTGTCGTTGCTATTGGTGATACACTCAGACTGCCTGGGTAGTTCAAAGAGAAAAGTTTATCTACTGTGCTTCCAGAAGCCTAAGCAGAACTGAAACATTTCTGACCATTTTCTAAGCAGATTTGTGAAAGCCCCACACGTGCCTAGTGGGAATCAGGAAAGATAGAAATTCCTCCCTTGCATTCATCAGGATGAGGAGACAACAAAAGTTACAGCGAGGTAAACAGAGCATGAGTTAGTCAATGCCGCACCTTCTGCAGGGCACATGACCTTATTTATCCTCCATGACTCTGTCCCAGTATATTTCTCACTGCTCCCATTTTTGTTTCCAATGTCCATCTACCCCTCATCAAACACACACTTCCTCTTCTACCTTGCGTGGCACAAGGGGAAAGTAGGCAAAACAGAGCTAGCCTGAAGACAGAGTTGCATTCTGCTTTCTGTGGGCCCTAGACACTTTTTCTCATTATGAGCCCCCCCACCCCCACATACACACAAAAATGAAAAATATAATTTATGACTACATTGGTCTACAGGTGCGTAAAATCCAGAATTCATTCATTATCACACATTCATTACGATGATATTTATTCTTCCTCCTGCTTTTTAAATAAATGAAAACTGTTTTTTCAGGGTTCCCTAAAAGTATCGTCGGTCGTAGGTACTGTGCCTAATGGAAACATTGACCGTGAATGAAGCGTTTGGAAATCAAAATGTCACAGGATATGAATCCATTTGCAGGAAGTTTACATGTGTGACCTTGAGTAAATGTGAAGACTACTGCCCCCCACTCCCCCACCCCCAGTTTCTTTCTCTGCAAACTAGAGAAGAAGCATGCCTGACTTTGCTGGATTAAGAGGAGAGCAAGAATTGTAGAACAGACTTTGGAGCACTGATTCCTGGGGCCAGAGGTCCCAGGTTCTTCCAGTTGGCCAGCCTGTGTGGGTAGCCAGGGGAGTGGGAATAAAATGATCGACTATGCTCCCAGAATCGCATGAACTTCCCCAAAGGGGAAAAAAAAAAGTTATTTCATGGTCAGACTAAAACAAACAAATGGAAAACAAAAAACTAATATCCATTAAAATCATTATCACCATTGAAAAATCATTATCACCACTGAGACTGAAAAAGGAAAGATAAATTCACTCCCTTACCCCTCCGAAGTCATCCAGCTAGAAATTTCACTCTGGATTTATATGAATTCATTTGGATAAAATCATTCAACCAGTAACCCAGTTCTTCTAATTATACTGGCCTTTTCCACATGGAGATAGGGAGAGACATTTGACAAATGTCTTGCTCAAGTCCAGACGCATCTTATCTACTAACTCTCTTTGGTCTAGTAAACTTAATATAGGAGAAAATGAGGTTAGTTTAACACAGTGGCAGCCCAAAATTTTCTGTAGGGAAGGTAGCAATTAATTTGGAGGGGCTGGGTGCTAGAGACTTCTCCTAATGCTGTTTGCAGAGCAAGTATCCTATATTTCTTCATGTAAATAATAATTAGAGATGATTGATGAAGATTATGAGAAAGCTAGGCTAAGGCCCTTTCAGGGCACCTCTAAGACATGGCCCACCCCCAGGAGTTTTGCCTGGTGACACAGTGCCAAGCTCTAGGGATCATTGCTTTCCTTTTAATAGTGGCTAAACGCAGCCCCAGATAGCTGAAGATGATAAGACAGATAAGGCATCCCAGCTCTCTGAGAGCCCTCCCAACCTTCCCACCAACGTACTGTCCTTCAACTATGCTTAAGGTGAGCGTCCAAACCATCAGTCTGCATTTTGTCAAACCCAATTTCTTTCTGTGTTTTGAAAATAAGAAGGACATATGTTCGTCTAATCTTCCATCTCCTCTCTATGTCTTCCGGTGCAGTCTCCCTGATTTGGCAAAGATCATGGTGAATAGTTCATGGATCACAGAGGCCTGCATACCTCGTATCCTCCTGCACAAATGTGTTTTCTATGGTGCCATGGGAAAGGAGAAAAATGTGACTTTGAATTTACAAACACCTAGTCCAAATTCAGGCTCCATTACTAACTAAATGGGTCATTTTGAGCAAGCAAACTGCTCTCAGAGTTTGGTCACCTGCAAACTGGCTTAGTGATTACTGACTTGCCTGCCACACAGGGATTTTGTGAAATCTAAGTGTGATTTTGTTTACGCATGCACTTTTCAAGCCAGCAAAGTGGTGTATTTCATACAAAGTAGGACACTCTAATTATTCCCATTATCACTATATACTTTCTCTCTCCATAGCACCAAATACCTGCCTACTAACCAGATTTTCATTCTCTACCGTTCAACGACCTCACGGCCTTAACAACCCACGGACACTAGTTGTACCTCCTGGGGACGCACATCAATGATTTCACTGAATGATCTTTATTTACATTGGATACTACCCTGGACAAAAGTTGACTGCGATTTATCCATAAGATGCAGTTTCCTTTCTCCCTTCCTCTTCTTTTAAATCTATGTCCTTTGAGTCGGTCTTTTAAATCAAAGAATTGTTTTATTTTACACATGTATCCTTATAGAAGAGCTGCTGGGATCGACTGCAATGATGGAATTCCAACAGCAGGAAAAAATGGCGTTTCTGGGATGGACAGCTCGTTGTGAGAGGAGGTGGGAGGAGAATAAGACAGGAAGCATTTCCCATCTCTACAGTCCCATTGTCCGCATTTCCCTTCCATTGTTATATTAGAAAGGAAGGCGAGCTAAGGTCCTGGAAACTTAAAGGGACATAAGCATGAAGGACAAGCACTACATTGAGCTTGTGTTGGAAATTCTTGAGGAGGAGGGGAAATCACCTTTCAAAGCTTCAGACGCGTTCCTAAAGTTTCCTTAAAACATTCTCACTGACTTTTTTTTTACTTCTCTCCTTTTTAAAATGTAAATCGCATTTTAAAGTTATTTTTTAATATTATTCTGAAGAGCCATTCACAGGTTTACTCAACAGGAACTCAAGGGAAAACAGACAAATGAAACCACATCCTTAGACTGACAAGATGTTAGTCCTAAATGAAATCATGCAAATGAAAACACTAAATAAACTATAGCCTTTTATACATGCAAAAGTTTGTCAGTCAAGTATTGATTTGTTGAGGCTCTTCTATGTGTGATAAACGAAAGAGCAAATGTGAAGTAGAATTTGACACATAATAAACCTCAAATAAATAAATATTAAATGTCCTCCCCTTTGGTTGACAAGATAGCTTCGCTTGGGTCTCACCTATAGGGCAGGTTATATTAGAGAAAAAATGTCTATTTGTTGTCGCCAGCCTTTTTTTATTGAATATATTTTGCATCAAGGTCACAATGATTGATTGTGTCCTGGAAGTTGGCGACCTTTCAGAATGGACTTGTACATTTGTTCATCTCATTTTGTTTGGCAATAGGTATCAAAGGTCTTTTTTTTTTTTTTTTCCCTTTGACCCAATAATTTTACTTCTGGGACTATATCCTGAGATAATAATCTTAAACTCAGAGAAAATTTTATGGACTACAATGTTGACCACAGCCTCACTCACAATGAAAACTTGTGAACAAATGGCCTCTGTCACAATAGAGAGATGATTAACTCAGGGTGCAAGGCAGTGGTGACTATGCTGCCGCCTGGTCCCATGCTTCACCAGCCCCTGGCATGATGTTAGTGAATATCCACTACCTACTGGCAACATTGAGTAATTTTACAATGTAATCAATTTTGAAATTATGCTACCTGAAATAAGCCGGTCACAGAAGGACAGATACTGCATGACTCAACATACATAAAATGTTTAAAACAGCCAAGCTCATAAAAGCAGAGTAGAATGGTGGTGGCCAGGGGCTGGGGAGAAATGGGATGGGGGAGTTGTTGAATGGGTGTAAAGTTTCAGTTGCACAGGATGAGTAAGTTCTAGGATCTGCTGTACAGCCCAGCCTGAGTTAACAATACTGTATTGTGCACTTAACATTTTGTTAAGAGGGTAGATGTCAAGTTAAGTGTTCTTACCATGAAGAAAGGGAGCAGAGGAAACCCTGGGAGGTGATGGCTCTGTTTATTATCTTGATAGTAGTGAGGGTTTCACAGGTGTATACATATGTTCAAACCCATTAAATGATATACACTGACTATGTGCAGTTTTTCTATATCGATTATACCTCAATAAGATATCAAAAATAAAAATAAAAGGTGATTCTAGGGGTTGTTCAACAACTAGGAAACAAACCTGAAGTTTACGGATATATTTTATATCAATTCAAAATTATTTTATGTTCTAATTTAAATGTAGAAGAAAGATAAATACAAAAAAATGCATTCTAGGATCACATTATGTTCTATTACGTAATTGTAATAAATGTGTTTGTAAAAATTAGTGTCATTTTATTGTTATATGTAAGATTAAAAGGAAAACAACTCAAAATGTATGTGATTTACTCTGCCTGTTGTTGTATATATAGTCTCAGTCTCTTAAAGCAATAACCAGTTATTACTTCTACATTGGAAAATAAAATAAAGGTTATTTTAAAATAAAGGTGAAATTATGTGAAACATTTATGTTCTTCAGTGTTCTGTGGAGAACAGTTTCCCGTCTCCCCCCCATCTCTTCTCAAACTAGGTTGTGGTAAAGTGAGCTATTGAAACCCATGGGAATGGGTTTATACTAGGTTCTCAATAGCATTTGTTGTAGTCATTAATGGATAAATGATTCTGAGAATACACTGACATAAGTCTTCAATTCTCAACAGGAAAAGAATCATAATAACCTGAGCTAAAACAACAGAAAAAAATATACTCACTTTATTATTTCCAATTTTTAATCAAAAGTTTAATTTATTTTTCTAAATGTCTTTATTCACTCTTTCATAATACAAAAATGATGTGGCATTGTTGTAACAAGTGTGAAAATGTAGAACAAGTGGACAAACACTTCTCCCCACAATTCTACCCCACTGAAGTAGCTGGAAGCATTGCTGGGTATCATCTTTCTCTTTGCTCATGTGGATGTAAGCAAGCATTTGTACACAGGGAAGAGTTTTGCTTGTTCATTTTTAAAAACTTATTTTAAAATACTTCTAGATTCACAGAAGTGACAATAGTACAGAGAGATCCAGGGCACTTTTTCCCTGGTGTCTCTCGCAGATAACAATCTTGCATAGCTATACGTAGTATAATATCAAATCCTGGAAGTTGACAGGGGTGCAGTCCACACACTGTATTCCATTTCCACATGCTTTACATGAATTCCCCTGTGTGTGCATGTAGTTCTATGCAATTTTAGTACATTCGTAGATTCATGCAATCACTGCCATAGTCAGGACATAAAATTGTTGCATCACTACAAAGTTCCCTCGGCCACCCTTTCATAGTCACATCCTCTCCCTGTCTAACCCCCACCAACCATAAATCTGTTACCCATGTTTAAAATTTTGTCATTTTCAGAGTGTATATCAATGTAATCACATAATATGTATGTTTGTTAATTTGTAACAAATAGAACCATATTATTTACACTGTTCTGCCTCTCTGTATTTTCTTTATTTTCTCCATTTAAAAATGAATCATAGGCAGTCCTACAAGGCAACACACGTTTGTAATTCTTGTATGTGTATATATACTCGTGTGTGTATGTGTGTGTGTATTATATTATATATATATATATATATATACACAGAAATATATGTGTATAATATATATGTGCGTGTATATCAGAAGGAATATATGGGATTATATACACACAGATATGGAAAGAAAAAATGCAAAGTGATGTAAATATGATTTTTTTGTTAACTATTATTGATTATAAAAAGGGAATCATAACATATACATTTTTAACATCCTATTTTTTTTCAACAATACCACTCAGAATATCCTCCAAGTCAAACGTTATATTAATTCATTTTTCATTGCTAAACGATATACTAAGGTTTGGATATATTCTATAGTGTGTGGTGATATTCACCTTCTCTAATAATGAATGGAATTTGCTTAGTTTTTTTTTTACATTATCAATAACGTTGTAGTAAGTATAGTGTGTGAGAGCTATATACTGTATTATGTATAATATATTATATATAATATATAATAGTATGTAATATATGTTGTTATATATATTCTTTCTAATGTGTATATTATGTATTTATATACTATAATATAATATAATACATAATATACATATATAAGAAAATATAGAGGGTGCCAAAAAATGTATACATATTTTAAGATAACATCGCTTTTTGGCACCCTGGGTATATATAAAATAGAGTTTCCTGTTGCTACTGTAACAATTTACCACAAACTTAATGGCTTAAAAAAACGAAAAACAAAACAACAAAAAAAAGCTTTCCTCTTACTATTGTGGAGATCAAAAGTCCTAAAATAGACTGGCAACTCCTTCTGGAGGCTGTAGCAGAGAAACTGTTCCCCTGTCACTTTCGTCTTCTCCAGGCTGCCTCCCCTCCTTGGCTCGTAGCCACTTCCTTACCCCACTCCCATCTCTTGCTTCCATCACCCTGTCTCTTACTACTAACTCCGATCCTCCTGCTCCCTTTTATAAGGACCCTTATGAATACATTTGGCTCAGGATAATCCAGGATAATCTGTCCATCTCAAGACCCTTAATTTAATCACATTTGCAAAATTCCTTATATCGTGTAAGGTAAAAAAGTCACAGGTTCCAGGGATTAGGACCTGAACTTTACAGGGTGGCGGGGGAGGGGGGGGGTAAATTATCCAGCCTTCCCCATAGATGTTCATATTTAATTTCCAAAGGACAAATTGATTGGAGTAGAAATTCTGAGTTGAATCGTGTGGTAGATTATTTTATTGCTCAGCAAATATGCCCCCTCTTCCTCTCTTCCTTAGGTTTGAGTGCATTTTTCCACCTCACTGACTTTGGACTTGCTGTGGTCAAAGGAATGAGACTTTAAGAGGTAAATTGTGGATGTTTTCTTGAGTTTTCCCCCGTATTATGAGAATAGACCCCCCAATAGTGGTTGCTTCTTGAGCCTGGTTCTCAAAACTCCAGCCAATAATCAGCAGAGCTACAGGGGATCCATAGACCTAGTAAATACATATTTGTTGTTCTAAGTAACTGTAACTCAGGGGTTCTTTGTTATTCCAGCAAAATCTGACTGATACATAGAGTATGAATATATTCAATTGTAACAGGTATTGCCAAATTGCTCTGCAATAGTCCGGCAGCAAGACAAATTTATACAAACATTTAAGAGCACTTTAATCCTGCATCTCCACTAGAAAAAATATTATCACTCATTAAGTTTTGCAAATATGGTGGATAGAAAGGTATATCTCATTACACCTGGAAATTTGATTTCCTTGATTACAGAAAGCATCAGTATCTCTTTGTATTTTTATTCCCTGTTTAAAGTTGATATTTATAACTGCATACATTTTTCTTTTAGTTTTCTTACTTTAAATTTGTAAGAGTTAAAACAAAGTATGTCAAACCTTTTTTTTTCCTGTGATCAGATTGGTAAATATTTTATATTTCCCTAGTTTATTTGTTTGGCTACTTACGATAATTATACCTATCTATCATATATAAAGTATATATAAATTTATATATATTCTGAATTTTATACAGATAAATATGTTTCTTTTTATCTCCTCTCTTTTCTTTCTTGGCTATGAAGTTTACTCCTATGCTTAGAATGTCTTGTGATACTTTTGTTTTATTTATTTCTCTATTTAAGGTTCTAAGCCATCTGGAATTTATTTTTTCTATGATGTGAGACAGGCTCCAAACTAATTTCCTTCCAGATGGGTATCCAGTTGTGCCAGCTCTTAGTTTAATCCCCCCCCACACACACACTTTGAAATGCTGCTTTTTTTACATATTAAATTCTCACATAAATATTGTGACATTTTTAGATTCAGAATGTCTATTTTCTGCTATGCAATTTTCTAAGTCCTGGAGTTATAGCATGGAACAAAACAAAGTCCTAATTTTCCTGGTGCTTCTATTCTAATAGAGGAAAGCAGAAAAATAACTAACTAACTTGATCAATCAATGAGTCAGTCAACAAACAAATATTTAATGGTAATAAAATACAGCAGGGGACAGAGCGAAAAAGGATGCTCTTTTAATAGAGGGTGCAGAGATGTCTTCCTTTATAAAATGATGTTTGAAAAGAAACTTGAATGGTGCCGCAGAGCAATCGATGTGTGTATCTAATAGTAGAGCATTTGAAGCAGAAGAAACAGCAGGTGTAAAGACCCTTAAACAGGAGTGTGCTTGGCAAAGATAATGTGGCTGGATAAGTTGCTAGGCTAGTTAAGCTCTGATCAGCCTTCTCAGAGACTGATGTATTTTACATTCTTATTCCAGTACTGCACTGGGTTGCACACAGGGCTGGTATAGTACGTTTGAGTATCAGCAAGTCAAGTCAATTCTCACTCTTCTTCCTTTGACACTTTTCTTGGATATTATTTAGACTTTATGTGATATTTAAGAACACATTATTAAATTATCTTCTTTCACCAACAAACAAAGAGTGCATAGATATGTACTGTGTTTCCCCAAAAATAAGACATAGCTGGACAATCAGCTGTAGTGCATCTTTTAGAGCAAAAATTAATATAAGACATGGTCTTATTTTGCTATAAGACCGGGTCTTAATATGATATAATATAATATAATATAATATAATATAATATAATGTAATATAATACCAGGTCTCATATTAAGTTTTGTTCCAAAAGATGCATTAGAGCTGATTGTCCGACTTGGTCTTATTTTCAGGGACAACAGGGTAGGTATTCAGATAGAAATTCATATAGATAAAACTTATTCTTATTAGAATGGACCTAATTTTTATATTAATTACTGGAAAATTAATGCTTATAGTATTAAATATTTCCATCCAAAGGTATGCCACTCTTTTTGGCAGGTTTTATTTTGTGTCTTTTAATAATATTGTATAGGATTGTATAGATCCTCTCCCTTTATGTTAAATTTACTTCTAAATTTTTAGATTCTGTGTCTATTTTTATTGTTTCTCTTATCAATAGTTTATTGCTAGAATAGAGAAAATGTATTTATTTTGTACATTTATTTTATATCCAGCCACCTACCAAATTTTCTTATTTCTGTAAGTGTCTTCTACCAGAAACATTGGGTTCTCTCTATATACAATCTTGTTAAAGGAAATATACATTTGAATCTCTTCTCCTCAAATGTTTAACAAAAAATATTTATTAATAATTTGTCTGCTTTTGGATATTTGCTAGAACATCTAAGACATTTTTTTAATACTAATGCGGATAGCAGTTATTTCTTCCAAATTCCTGAAATTTATTGCATTAAATAGTTTCATTCAATTATTATTTAACAATTTTTTCTTAAGAATGGTTATTGAATTTACCGTATGCTTATTTACAATCTTTTGATAAAGTCAGCTAGTTCTCCCCACACGTCCCCTTATGGTGATGTAGAGAGCTATGTTAATATGTTCAAATAAACCTTATACTCAGAGAATAAATCCTACTTGGTAATGATTTTCCAAATTTTCTTCTATTATTTAATTGTTTTCTCTCTATCCATTCTTTTTTTTTTTCTTTTTTTGAGATTTCTATTATTTGTGAACTAGGTCTCCTGATTTTTTTTTTTTTTAGCGTCACTTATAAATGCATTTCTCATCTCTCTCTCTCTCTCTCTCTCTCTCTCTCTCATTTCTTTTCTTCTCTTCTGTATTAATTAGTGGAAAAGTGACCCTTTACAGTATTAAATCCTCCCATCTAATGGCATCTCTTTCTCTCTGGCAGATTTTATTTTATATCTATCAATAAGATTGTAAATGGTTTATAATCTTAAAAGATTATGAAAATTGCAATCTTAAAATGTTATACATATATTCTTTAGTAATGTTTTAGTTGTTTAGACTTACTTCTTTCTCCTTCAATTCTCTATTTTGTTCTCCGTTATTTCTATCTAGCTGGAAGTCTCATGGAGTGACTTGTAGTATGTTTTTTCTTTTTTCACTGCCCCCTGGGGCTTTCAGTCAAGCTTTCAGAGAAACCTTGAGCATAACAGTTTCATGAGCGATGGGAGGTGCAGAAATATCTGATACAGCTGGTAGCCCATGGCCTGATGAGGAAGTAGGGTACAAGTCCTCTATTTCCTGTTCTCCTACTGGCTGCCCACTTCCAGTCCTCCTTCCCATGTATGGCAGGAGATAGGGCAGAGTTACTGCAAGCCCTGTGAACCTTCTTCTCTGAAGGTCTGCAATTTGTGATGGGTCAACTGTTCACCAGCATTATCCACATTAATTCCCAGGCTTTCTTTTCACTTAAAGGGGAAGGTATTCTTCACTTTCCATTATAAGAGATGCTGCGGCTTGACAGCCCTCTCCAGAACCTGCATATTTGTTTTCCTCAGCTCTGCTCACCACAGTAATATGTTCAAGACACCACTCTCCTATGCTCTCTCAACACTTAGTTTGGAGTCAATGAGGCATGATAGAAACCAGACCATTTTTTGAAAATAGAGTACCTGGTTTCTCATCTTTGCCTAGTCATAAGACATTGATCAAATGTATTACTTTTAATGTTTATATACTTCTCATCATTAGATTGTTATTTAAGTTTTGTAGTATTTTTCTCTCTCTCTCAAGTTATACATATCCTCATGGACATTTTCCAACCCATTCATAAGAGAGAGAAAAAAGAAAAAAAATGGTGAATTGCATACTGCCTATATATGTGTCATTAACAATCATCCCTCTTCTTTGAGTTCTTTAAAATGTTTATTACATCTAAGATTTCTGACATAAGTTATCTTATTTGATCCCCATCATGATCCAGTAATGTAAAGGTTTGAAAATTAAAAAAAAAAAAAAATTAACATTCATGGAATGCTTATTACTTGGTAAACATCATGTAAAAATTATCATCTTTAGACTTTAACTCTTTGGAAAAGGTGCTCTTCTTACCCACATCTCATAGATGAGAAAAATAAAATGTAGGACTGCATTTACTCTAGAACTTCAAAATGAGTAGTCCTATTGTAAAGGTCCATCTAATTAGTGGTAGAACTAGGAATTCTCACGCTTAGAATCTAATTGTAGAGTGTGTGTGTGCTCTTAACTCCCATGTAACCATACAGGATAGATGTTACCACTCATACTGACTGACCAGGAAACTGGTGGAATGTGTTGCCTTGCTTGCTCATAATCACTCAGCAAGTAAAAGAGACCAGAAATCATGTCTTCTCATTTTAAGTATGTTTCCAGAACATAATATGTGACTAATATAATCTGTCCCATTGTAGAAACTGATCAGGATACAGTCATCTAGACCCATTTGAAGATATTATAATACCATTTAATTTATCCATGAATAAACCTAAGAGATTTATATACATGTTTCTTATGCATTTTGCAGTATAACCTACTCTTTTATTGTTACTGCTGCTGCTTCTGCTGCTGTAGATTGATCTAATTATGGCCATCTCCTTTGGATTTCATTTTGCATTTTTTTTGTCTATTTTTTAATGTAGATTTTAACAACTAAAAACAAAGTCAATTCAGTGGCAAATCTTTTGTAAAATGCAAGGTAATTTCTGCTATTGTGAAGACTATGTTAACAGAAAAACAATTGCAATAATATCCAAAATTTACATTAAGTCAAGTTTCAGAAGTGAGAGCTCATTCAAGTTAATGAATATTCACTGGGTCCTTATGACATGCTGGGCACAATGCTAGGCCCAGTGGGAGAGAATGAGGTCCTAAGAGCCGTCCCTGCCTTCGGGGGGCTCTAATTCAATGGGAGAGACAGACCTATACACACACTGTGTTAATATTAGCCAGACTGTTCTAAGTGTTATAACAGAGTGACTGAGGAAATACAATAGGGATATAAAGGAAAGAGATATGAACTCCAACTGGGCGAACATGAGCAAGCAAATAAACTCCACAGCTGGTGCAATAAAATGTGATTTCAAGAAAAAAAAAAATACTTTAATTTTAATTGCCTTCAATGTTATTAGGCAAGTTGCCAAGAAATGTTTTCTTCAATATTATGTTTCAGGATATCACTTTATGAAGGACAGAATTTACCTGTGAGTTAGACTAACCTTTCTGAGGTTTTAGAGAAATATCCACCCTGAAAATTACTTGCGTGGTCATTTCTAATAACCTTATTATTTTTCAATGGTGCAAACTGAATTTCTAGACAGAGAAAGTAACTTTCCACAGGTCACATAGGATAAATCACTGAGAAGTTAAAATTAGGACACAAGTTACATGACTTCCAGTTGAGCTGGTTTCCTGTTTCACAGGGATACTCCTCTCTATCTTATATACCATCATATATTCTTCCTTTGACAAAAAATATCCATCAGCCTATTCTCTGTGTCACACAGTAGGTTCCTACACTATTAAGATCAAGTGTGGCTTTCCTTAAATCATGAAGAACCATATGAAAATAAAATCACTGGCAGTGACAACAGCAACACGGCAATATAAGATGCCCCTAGTCATACCCCCCACCCCAACAACAACAATTTGGCATCCATCCCAAGACAAAAGTGCCTTTGTGAGAACAGTGGGATCCAGCACCATATGCCAAGGGACCTGGAAGTAGTCTCGCTTACCCGTGGGATGGGTAATAGGCATACCGACCTCGGCCTGGCTGGAGACCCTGCAGTGGCCTGAGAACAGGCTCCAATCTCTCTCAACTGTGGTCCTGGAGCCCCTTGAGAACACTGACTTACACAGTCACCCACAGATGAGAGAGCCTTTATGGAATCCAGGTTTCCAGTGGAGAACTTCCAGGACAGCATTGGATTAAATATATACAGAGGGTGCCAAAAAAATGTGTACATATTTTAAGAAAGGAAAGAAAAACTGTATTAAAATTGTAATACGCAATATATACCGATAACAAAAGATGAATACAAGTCACATTTGACTTCTACAATTACAAGAGGGGTACAAAGTGGTTACCATCAATGTCCAGCAAACTACTGTTTAAGCAACGTTGACCAAAGTGTCCACTGGTATACATTTTTTTGGCACCTCCGGTGCCATTAAGAGATGTTACTACTTTGGTATATATATATGTATATATATACACACACACACACATATATATATATCCATATGTGTATATCTATATCTATCTATACCTATCTGTATCTATATATCTATATCTATATATATGAGTTTGGATGCATTGGAGAGGGTAAAAGGAACACTTTGACTTTACTTGCTATGCTCCATTCTGAGGCAGCACAGCTCAGTGTCAAGTGAGATGTTCTCAGCCTACAAGGGAAAGAGAGAGTGTTTGAGTGAGTGAGCACCTGGCGTTCCCAGCTCTGTGGAACATTGTCAGAGGCCTATTTCTCTCTTGCCCATTCAGAGTACTGAGGTGTGATCTGTACAACTGAGAGGCAGGAGATAGCTAAGAGAGTGGCAGACATGACTCTGGGAAGGCATTAAAGGGACGTGCATCCTATTTACTAGATTAAAAACTCCATCAAGAAGCCAGCCCACAAGCCCCTGGGAACGCTTCACCCAAGGATACCTCCAGCTGGCCCAAGGGCACCCCCATTTCTCCATTTATTTCATCCACACTCCCCCACCCTCTGTGGCAGGCTCTCTGTGTGCGATTCCAATGGCAGCTAGAGCTGAGCGTTGGCAAACAGCTAGTGAGCATGTACAAAAAGCCAGCCTGACCTGCAGACCATGGAGAGACCACAAACTTCAACTTTAGCCCCATCTTTGGGAAACTAGAATTTGCATGGAAACACAAAAGTCCCCGAACAGCCAAAGCAATCCTGAGAAAGAAGAATAAAGCTGGAGGCATCACAGTTCCTCATTTCCAACTATATTACAAAGCTAAAGTAATCGAAACAGTTTGCTACTGGCATAAAAGGAGACACAAAAACCTATGAAGCAGAATTGAGAGCCCAGAGATAAACCCTCACATTTATAGGAAACTAATACTGACAAGGAAGCCAAGAATACTCAACAGAGAAAGGATAGTCTCTTTAATAAATGGTTTTGGGAAAACAGGATACTCATATGCAGAGGATGAAATTGAATCCCTATCTTAGACCATTCACAAAAAATTAACTCAAAATGGATTAAATACTTAAGTGTTAGACTTAAAACTATAAAACTCCTAGAAGAAAATACAAGGAAAATGCTCCTTGATATTGGTCTTGGCAATAATTTTTTGGAATTGACACCAAAAGCACAAGCCAAAAAAAACAACAACAACAAAAAAAGCAATTAATAAGTGAGACCACATCAAACTAAAAAACTTATGCACGGTGAAAGAAACAACCAACAAAGTGAAAAGACAACCTACAGAATGGGAGAAAATATTTATAAACTGTATATCTAATAAGGGTTTAATATCCAAAACAATGTAAGGAACTCATACAACTTTATAGCAAAAACAAAACAGAAACAATCCAATTTAAAAAAAATGGGCAGAGCAATTGAACAGACATTTTTTTCCAAAGAAGACATCTGAATGGCTAACAGGTACAAGAAACAGTGCTTGACATCACCAATCATCAGGGAAATGCAAATCCAAACTACAACACCACCTCATAGCTTTTAGAATGGCTGTTATCCATGAGATAGGAGCCAAGTGTTGGCAGGATGCAGAGACAAGGGAACATGTGAGCATTGTTTGTGGAAATGTGAAGTGGTACAGTCACTGTGGAAACAGTGTGGAGATTCCTCAGAAACTTAAAAGTTGAACTACTATATGATCCAGCAATCCCACTTCTGGGTATTTATCCAAAGGAAATGAAATTGGGCCTGTAACGTCCAAAGAGGTATCTGCACTCCCGTATTCATTGTAGCAGTATTCACAATAGCCAAGACGTAGAAACAACCCAAGTGTCTGCCTACAGATGAATGGATAAAGAAGATGTGACACACACACCCACACATACACACAATGTAATTTTATTCATCCATGAGAAGGAAGGAAATACTGCCATTTGTTACAACACGGATGGATCTTGAATGCATCATATAAGTGAAATAAGTCATACAGAGAAAGACAGATACTGGATGATATCACTTATATGTGAAATCTAAAAAATCCCAACTCATGGAAACAGATAGTAGAATGGTGGTTGCCAGAGGCAGGGAAATGAGGAAAACGGGGAGGCGTTGGTCAAAGGGTACAAACTTCCAGTTACAGGATGAATAAGTTCTGGGGATGTAATGTACAGCACGGTGACTATAGTTAACAATACTGTATTATATACTTGAAAGTATTTAAGAGGTTAGATCTTAAGTCTTCTTACCATAAAGAATGGTAAGTATGTGAAGTGATGGAGCTGTTACCTAACCCTACTATGCTAATCACTTCACAATCTCTAAGTGAATCTCTAAGTGAATCTACCAAATCATCACACTGTACACCTTAAGCTTATACAAGGCTAGATGTCAATTATTTCTCAATAGAACTGGACAAAAATGCACTCACTGTCCATGTAGCATAGACTATAAGGCACTGTGTTTCTTATATTTATTTCTGCACATTGAGATGTATTCTGTGATGGTTAAGCAGGGATGCTACAGACCCAGAAAGCCTGGGTTCAAATTACAGATATTCCACTAACTTGAGGAAATTACTTAAAATTTGTTGTCAAGTTTAAGTGAGCTGATAGATGTAAGCCATGCAAAATAGTACTTTGAGCATGTTTAAACATAGTGAGGGTAAAGTACTGTTCTCTCTATGCTTTGCCTTCGTCCACTTCAAAGGCAAATTGGTAGAAGATGGCAGTGAACATGTATTTGGGGAGTTAAATGTCCTATTTGAACATTAAGACCAAAATTTAAGCATTTTGTCAGCTGACTATTCACAAGATACTGGTACCATTACCTTCCCTGTAAAATTGACGAGGAAATTGAGTCTCAGATCAATTACCTAAATTGCATAAGATACACAGGTAAGAAGATCCAGTCCCCGCCTCCCCAGGTTTTCTGCTGCTGGATACACACACATGTGTGTCACCAGGTGGTTAAAAAAAAAGAACAAAAAACACTAATTCCAGGTTCTTGCTTTTGGTCCAGTGATCTTTTACCACATCGCCTCTAGAAACACAGGTTGGATTAAATGAATATTTCAATATGTAAGAAATGTAAACATATAGCTATCAATTGCTTACTTTACAGCCCCATTTCTTGCTTCTCCTCACTGTCCACATTTTTAGCCATACTGATTTTTGTTTTTTTGTTTCCAGTCCTTAAACAGGCCATGTTCTATCTGACATTCTAGCCGTACACATGCTTGCCTTCTGCCCACTCTTTCCCACATACACACACAGGTGCAAAAATAAATGCTCCCTTCCTTCATTTGCCCAACTTCCTCTGGACTTTAACATCAAATTCTCTAGGACACTTTCCCTACCCCCACCACCCTCAGTCTGTTTAGATACTCTTCCTGTCTTCCCACATTGACTTGGTTCTCCTCATCATAGCACTTCTCAAGCTGTACTGTAGTTGTCTAAAGTGCCTGTATGTTCTACTGAAGGATAAACTCCTTAAGAGTTGGGACTAAGCACCCATCACATTTACTGTTTCAATACTATGCCGAACTCAGTTGACACTGAGTTGTTCCTCAATGAATATTTATTGTATGAAAGAATGAGTGAGTGAATGAATGAATAAAACCTACTTGTACTTACTAGACTTGCATAAAAACAGCTACACCAAAATCATCATTTGCAATAACATTGCAATGGTTAAGAAATTATAGATATAAAGATGATTTTTAAAATAATACCTAGCGTGGAGAAATCACCCTCCAAAAGCCTAATCTTAAATATCAATCCTTTTGTAAATTACATCCACTTCACCCATATTTTTCTTACCTTGAACCAAAAAGACATCAGGAAACCATGATTAGGACAGAGCTTGCATCCAGAGATTTGTACATAATTCATAATTCATATAATGCAAGTTTGCATAATAAATAGTTTAAATACTGCAGCAACAGAGCTGGAGAGGAAATTAGGATTCTGAATGAAAAAGTTAATTATACCTCCAAGGATTTTTTTTTTTTTTTTTTGCAATACATTAAAACAAGCTTAGAAGAGGGTAATTTAGGCTAAAAAGAGACAGAAATGCTGGAGATTGTGGGAGTGGTGATAACTGACAAGTTATCTTATTAAGTGGGGGTAATTAGACTAAATTAATTTTAAAATTGTAGCAGTGGATTCTATATCAACAATAGCATAAATAATGTACAGGGCTTATGATCTTGCAGCTGGAACCATTTCTGTTAGATGGACGCTATTCTTCACATTATTGGCCATCTCCTCTGATTCAGTCATTTTACTCAGATAACCCAGGGGGTATAGTTTCAAACTGGAATCCCCACCCTTTTAGCTAGGCTGCCAAAGCAGATCAAGGGACAAGAAACCCTCACCAAAGGAAACTGGCTTTTCATAAAATAACGTCATGGGATATTCCTTCATCCCTTTGTATGTATTCACCTACCCATCCAAGATATGGATACTGCTGCTGCTGCTGCTACTGCTACTACTATTCATAATAATAATCAGTGGTATTAACAAACTTTTTAGAACTTAATGTGGGTCTGGGTTGTGTGCTGTGCTGAGCTACTCACATACATTATCTTATTGATTTGTGAAATGTGCACAAATATTAATACTAAACTAAGGGATCGGGGCAGTGAAGTGACTTGCCCAAGAACACACAATAAGTAAGATCTTTGGTCTGAACCCAGGAGGATGACACCAGTGCCACACTAAAAACTACTGCCCAGTACTGTGCATTTTCTCTGTTCTGGGGTCAAGAACAGAAACTCTCACGTGGAGATTTTGTGATTTGGGAAAGTTAAAACAAGGGGGGATATTTATCTACCATGAAAGATGAATATTAGAGTGTAGTAAAGAAAGAAAAAATAAAGAGGCAGAGGATTTAGGCTCCAGTCTTATTTAAACGGTGGCTAAGCTGTGTAAACTTGGGTTCATTACGTAACCATTGCAATTGCCGTACCCCAATCTGTAAAATGAGGCGGATAAGACTTGTAAGTTGGTAACAGGGCATGCCAATAATGATGACAACTCATTCCATTCTAAGGAAGGGCTCCCAGACACCGCTATGGAAAACTGTCCCTGTCCACACCCCCTGCTGAAGGACAGCCCCAGGTACCCTTGACTTCCAGGGTGGAACCGGCTCAGGCAGCCCACTCCCATGCTTCCCGGTCACAGTTGTTCTGGATGGAGTGGCCAATTCATGTGCTGGCCAGTGATGTGTGAGATAGGTTGGTGGGAATAGCTCTGCTCAGAGAATCAGACCCCACTCTCAGAAGTGTGTTCTGAGAATGCCACTTAAACAAGTTTATTGAAACCTTGATTTTTCTCTTATCAGCCCACAGTCAATTCATCACCAAAAGCTGGCAGCTCTTCAAAGTAGCCTTCAAATCTGCCCACATCTTCCCACCCCTTCTGCTCCTACCCTCATTGCTACCATCAGCATTTCTAATGTAACTCATTCCATTGCCTTTGGCCCTTGTCTCATATGCATCTGTTTTCAACGTAGCAGCCAGAACATCACCCCTCTGCTCAACAGCTTCCCATCTCACTCAAAGTAAACCCAAATTCTTAAAATAGTGTGCAAAACCCAATACAGCTAGTCTCTGCCTCACCTCTTTATCTTCACTCCCTACTACTATCGCCTTCCTGTTCATCTCATTCCAACCACGTGGCCTCCTTCTTATTCCTTGATATCCCCAACACCTAATCCCATGCAATGGCCCCCACACTCACTCTCCTCTCTATAACGTCCTTCTTGCCTATATCAGCATGACTTACTATCTTGTCTCCGAAAAGCCTTTGATTAAATTTCCCCTTCTCAGTGAGACCTGCTCTGACCACTCTGTTGAAAACTGCAAGCACCCAGCCCCACTCAGGAAACTTCTCATCCCCCGTCCTTGCTTGGCTTTTCTCCCTTGCGTGAAATCATCTTCTGATCAAATAGGTGGCTTACTCTGTTTCTCCTAACTAGAGTACAAAGTCTTCATGGGCAGGGTTTATTGCCTGTCACTAGCAGGGCAGACATTGTAACATGATAAATACGTATGGACTATTGGTTGAATACTCAAATGAATAAATGATTGAAAAGTGCAACTGGAAGCAGAAAGACCAGCCATGAGGGGCCATTGTCAAACTATGGAGTTGAATAACTAGAATCTAGCCAGCAGAAGCTACGAACGTAGAGGACAGGTCTAAAGGATAAGGAAATAAGTGAAAAATCTGGAGCAATCACATGTCCCAGAGGGAGGAATCTGCTCTAAAATCCGAAGAACCAGTGTGCACTTGAATTTCAGTGAAATTCTCCTATTCTCCTATGTCATTAAGACCTCAGCTCACTCACAGTTACTCTTAAAATCGATTTTCCTCAACCATCTGCCTTAAGTTCAGTCTTTGTTTCTTATACTCAAAAAGCTCAAACCAATCACTACTGATTCCTTTTTATATTCCTAATTGTTTCTCCAGCATCTTTACCTCTACTATCTCACTGACTCGTTCTAGAAGTTTTTCATCATACACATTGTTATGACCATTTTATACAAGTAGCAGACCCTGGAGATAAGTAATTAATCACAGTCATGCATGTTTTTGGAGTAGGTCTGGGACTCAAATGCAGATCTTCTGACCCCAATACCACGGCTCCTTCCCCACACCACATTCCCTCTTCAGGGTTTTCTAGGTGGTCTTTCATTTTCAGAGACACAATCAGATAATTGCTTATGTGCATCCTGCCTATGATTCTGACACCTTACAATCCATGTACCTCGGATAGCATTACCTCCCAAGAACACTTAATTTGCTACCTTAATTTTCGATGGAACCAGAGAGCTAGGAAAAGATAAGTATTTTTGTTCCAGTTGTTATTTTCTGAAGGTGCCATTTTGCTTGTCCCCCTCACTCCTCCCCTTCCTGTAAGTTACTAGCAGGGTCATGGCTGCCAATATATTGAAACACACAGGAGCCAATTATACAGGGATCAAACCGACACCTGACAGGCACGCGCATCCTCCTGGCCTTGATGGACAGCTGATCAGCAATTAAAGGGATGATTTATGGCTTAAGGAAAGAGTAGCTACCTATCTCAAGAAGACACACACATCTGTAAATATGAAATATGTCTTTCCAAAGACCTTTGAATGAAACAAAAATTGTCCTGGACTTTCTCATTCTTCCTACATTATCAGAGAATGTAAATGGCTTGCCCAAGGGCACAGAGATAATCATGATTCTAGGTTTCCTGACCTGCTCAATTGTTCTTTCCCAGGCAGTGTGTTGCCTCTCTGCCTTGGAAGATAAAATTCAAGGTTGTTGGCTTCATTTCCAAGGCTCTCAAAGGTTTGGACATCTTCAGAGCCATCCTTTCTCTGCATTCCAGCTTAAAAGCCGCTTCTTCCATGAAACCTTCTGTCTGCTGTTAGTTATTTTTTCCCTTTTATTAGCTGTAATTACATTGCGATAACTTATTACAGCAACCATCACAATCTAGAGGGTTGCAGTTGCGACAGGGCTTCTCTCTGATACCCTGACTCCTGATGGAAGGACCCAAAGCTGTACAGTAATCTCATTAACCAGGAAGGACCAGAATCTAAGACTTTCCCTCTCTGACCAGTGGGGTATTCTTTCCATTATCTGATTCTCCAGGTTTCCTGCTCCCTTAGGGACACACTGAATGTGAACCCAACTAATAAGTTTCCCTCACTTGCCTAATAACATTGAACCAAAGGTAATCAGTAGAGTTAAATGGAAGTGTAATCTCCCCTCATAAACTGTGAAGTGTTCAATCCACCAAGCCCCGGGAGCTATTTCTACCCCATTTGTCACTTGGAAGAGATTAAACAAACAACAGAAAACAGCAATTGTAATTCAGGCTTGAGAGGAGCCTTTCCAGTTGGTTTTATCCCAGCCCTCCTTGTTGAAACCTTCCATTCTGTTCTCTATTTGTCCCTGTCTTCATCAGCCCTGTCCAGAAGTGAGGACCTGATGTGCATTCAACCTGTGATTTCGCCCCATTGGAGCCAGGGAGAGAAGGATAAATCCTACACAAGCAAAGCTACAGAGCGTGGACCTCAAACTCTGCTCTGAGCAAGTGGGCTTAAAAAATAGTAATCTTTCCCAAAGTCTGGAATATTCTCTAAGTCCAAACATCCATGCTTTCTTTTTCTTTAATCTACCATAGAGTAAACACTTACCATATGCCTCTAACGCTGTGAGCCTTGGCTCTGCATTATTTAATAGACTATGTATGCCAGTGAGGTTGGCATTGAATTGGGGGCGGTGAGTTTAACCTGTGCACTAAGCTGTCTGCCTCTGGAGTCAAAGCTCTTGGTCACCAGGACTGGACATTGATCATGAACCCCAGCTGGCTGGGCTGAATCCATGACTTCTGTGTTTGCTCTTAAGGAACATGGTTTTCCTTAGCTAAGCTCTGCTCCTAATACAAGCAGTCACCACTGAGACTCCTTCCTGCCGAGATCAGACTGCCCAGGATTTGGAGTCTTCCATCCTCCCTTAGACTCTTCATAATTTACCTCCTCAGAGATGAATGCCAGCTCCAACAGAGACCTATATTGAAACGCTCCTCTGAACAAGATGATTTGGACTCTTTCCTTTCTCCTTCCCCCTGCTTCCCCATCCCAGAACCCACATCATGGCCCGGATCACATCTTAGTTCCCTTTCTCAGTCTTTGCTATTCTATGCCCAGTAACCAGGTGTGAACATCTGGGATAAGTCTGTTTACAATGTTGTCCTAATTTTTTTGGCGGATGTGTCTGAACCTTCTCCTCCTCCCATGAGAATCTAGACTTGTCAGGGAGCTGCTGGGTAGCATGGCTCTCCTTGAGGATGACAAAGGCTCACCAAAACCCAAGAGGAGAGGATATTGCAAAGCTAATCAGAGACATTTATCAAAGTGGTTTCAAACATGGGTTCTCGACTCAGGTTACCTGGGTTCAAAACCAGGCCCCACCATTTACTTAGGTACATCATTTTATTACTCTAGGCCCCAGAACTCTTATCTGCAAATTCAAGATTGCACTGTCTCATAGGATTGTTACAAGAATGCAATGAGTTGTATCTTGTCAGACGCTCCGTATGCTTGCCGAGCGCGTGTGAGCCCTGCAGCATTCTTACTGTACATGTTATGGGAGCACATGTGAACAGCCAGGATCTAGGACCAGGGAACAGAAGTCTGGAGATTTGAGAATGGAAAGCAACGGGTTGAGTATGTAAGTGGGGCATGGGAACCTTTCTTGCTCATAGTTGTGTTCTCTGGGCAATTCTCACAACAAGACGTGTGAAAGAATCGACTTCCTTTAAAGGGCCAGAGGCAAGGTAGCAGGCATTCTTGCATCTCCAAATTATGTCTATTAAATTTAAAAGAATAAGCAGAAACACTTCGCTTGAATAATCTGGAATACTGAGATAAGAAGAGGTCAAGGAAGAGGGATATTTTGCTCAATCATTCACTTGCTTATTGCTTAGGGGAAATTGATTTCCTAAAATTAATATTTGCAGGAAAACAGGGTGTGTGTTTTTTTTTATGTTAACACTTGAAGCACACAAAGGGATGAAATGTATATGTCAGTTAAGAAGCACAATAATCAAAGAGACTCTTGGTCACCTACTTCGTAACTTAGGACACAGGCAAGATCTGCGGCATCGCTGAAGAAGTTTACTTTCTCCCGCCTCCTCCCAGAGTCAACTTCTGCCCTGAATGGTGTACAGTGTCCCCCCTTTATCCAGTTTCACTCTGTGGTGTCAGTTATCCACGGTCAACCTCGGTCTGTAAATCTGAAATGAAAACTTCCAGGAATAAACAATTCATAAATTTTAAAGCATGCACCGTTCTGAGTAGAGTGATGAAATCTTGCACCATCCCGCTCCCAGGACGTGAATCACCACTTCGTCCAGCGTCTCCCTGCTGTATGCTCTACCCACCCATTAGTCCCCTAGTAGCTGCGTTGGTTATCAAATCGACCTTCACTTGTGGCCGTGCTTCTGTTCAAGTCATCCTTATTTTACTAGTAATAGTCCTAAACCTATTCACATATCTTTCATTACAGTATATTGTTATAATTGTTCTATCTTACTATTAGTTACTGTTGTGCATCGCTTACTGTGCCTAATATAGAAAGTAAACTGTATCATAGGTATGCAGCTATAGGAAAAACAGTATGTATAGGGCTCAGTACTATTTGCAGTTTCAGTCATCCACGGGGGGTCTTGGAACATATCCCCCATAGATAAAGGGGAGACTACTCTATGATTTGCTTGCATTTTAAAAATATAGATTTACCACATATGTACAGACCCCAAATGTGTTATTTAGGTTGTTTATTTCTGAGCTATTAAAATTGCTGTCACAGTGTAGACAGTCTTCTGCAACTTGCTTTTATTTCGGTTCCATATATTATGTTTGAAATTCATCTATGTCATTGAGTACAGTCATAATTCATGCATTTTCACTAGTATATAATATTCTACTGCATGGAACCAGGCAACATCCACGGCAGCATGGCATTGAACAGCATGACTTCAGTTTCATTTCACCCGCATTTTTCAAGGACTCAAACTCTAGTCACTTTTTTGACTCAAGACTCCTCCACTGCTAAACCAACTTTTGTAATTGGTATCAGTGTTCCCTTCCCAAATACAGATTTGAGAACTCTATTAATACTTCCTCACTTTAAAGCCTCAGCAGTTTCCATTCGGCTCCCAAGATAAAACCCAGCCTGGCCCATCACAGCCCCACTGCAATATTCCTTTTTAGACTCATTTCCGACTCTAAATTCTCCTTTTTTCTGCCCTATCCTTTTTTGCTCAGACCAAACAAGAGTGCCACCACTCCCCAAAACTACCAGCACTTTTTCTGTGCCGTTGCTCACGCAATTTCCTTTGCCAAAAATGCCTTCTCTCTTTTTCTATTGGAACAATGAAATACTAAGAAGCATTCAAGACCTCGCTTTAAAGTCACCTCTTCTGTGAAGCCTTCCTTGATCTCTGGAAAGATAAACTAATTATCCCCTACACTGTGCACCCATAATAATTAGTGAATTATTTCGTACTTACTAGTTTCTCTGTTTTTCGTAGTAGTGAATAAGCACATGGCCTTTTGTGGACAGAAAGTTCTATCAAATCAAGGACCATATGCCTTTTATTATTGTATCATCCCACAACCCCTCTCCCCTCCCCCAATGTGGCCCCCATCTCAATAGCAAATTTAGGACCTTATACTCAAGAAGAGCCTAGTACACATTTGCCAAACAGACTGGAGCAAAGGGCACTGAAACTGCTTCCCAAGGGTTGTGTCTAGAAATTGCTACGATTTTTTCTGATGACTGCAAATTGGATTTACCTTTTCAATTTTGTATTATTCTTGTGTTATTGGGATTATGATGAATAATAAGATAATAACAGCAATTAGCCTCTGGATGACTAATGGTCCCTTAAATTATTTTTGAACAATCAATTTAAACATCTTCCCTTGGCCCAATTAGAAGAGGGCGGGCCACAGAGTGTTCCATAAACATTCCTGAGAAGGAAAATGGTGAACTTATGGCCAATGAATACTGAGGTGGTGTAGAAACTCCCTAGGGTTTGGGAATGGGAGTAAGAAACAATTTAATAGTTTAAGCTCTGTTCCTGAAAAGCTGCAACATAAAGACTCAATGGAATTTGTTTCAAAAGTTCGCTTGTAAGTCAGTTATTTAAAACCTACCAGTTATTTCAACATGGAACTAGTGTTGTGCATTGTGCTCTCAGTTCCCTTCAACCCACCCAAACCCATTAAACCTAAAGATGGCCTGAAGCATACTTGATCTTGGCCACAGTTTATCAGACAAAGTCATTGAGGAACAATGTCTTTGAGGTCCAACTTGGGTTCCACATAGACAGTGGAATATGGGGCCCCACACTGATAACTTCAGGCTACTGGGGGTAGAACCTTTAGCCTTTGTCCAAGTTCCAGAAAGATAGGAGAGGAGGAAGAAAGAGAGAAAAGAGGAGAGGGAAGACACTACCTTTGGTGTGCAGAGAGCTGTTACGGAGACCCTGGTGTCCTGTTAGTAAAATCTCTAGGTTCTTCTTTGGGGTTCACCACTTTTTGGTTATTATTATTATTGTTATTATTATTATTTTATGTATTTATATTTTTACTTTTTTGGGGGGCAGACTTTGGAGATTTCTTCACGTACTTTTATAGTTTCTGCCATTCTGGCTGGGCTAATGTATTTTTCCAGTCCTGAACCAATGCAGGAAGCAAAGGAAAAGTATTATAAGTAGTTTTAATTCGTTGCACAAACCACGGAGTAAGTTCTGACGAAATATTAACAAGTAAGCATAGCCCTGAGGAGCAGGTTAGTATAAGAGTTAGGCACAAACATAAAAATCCGTAATGACAGCTTCTGTATAAACAGGTATGTAAGAGCCTCGAGAAGTAATTGATTTTTTTCAGATAGCACTTGAAGAAGACTCCAGAGATAAAAATGCATCTGATCTGGGTTATGGGTTGTGTCGAACCCAAATGTTCACCGAGACTTCCTGATCCTTGAGATACAGATAAGACGGCTTTGGGTCCCAAATGTTGTGCCCTTTGGACGCCAAAGACTCTCCTGCTATTCCTGCAAGTTTCTGAACCGGGCTACTTTGTCGAAATGTGTGACCTCATAGCTTCCTCTTTATGAGTCATCTCAGCATCATGTGCCTGGCAGCCGTACCTGGACACTGCTCTGAGCTGTGTCAACCTGGACATTCGTCTCTGCCCTTCTTTCATTCACACAAGTTCACACACACACACGCACACACACACACACACACACACACACACACACACACACACACCCCACTCCCATATACCCACTTCGATGTGCAGAATATTTCAGTAAAAAATTTGGGGAGCCAAGAGGAGTTTTGCATCACAGTAATGCAAACCACGCCAACCTGAGCATTGGATGTTCTTGGTTATAAAAGTCCCTTTGCCACTCAGCTGAGGATTTTTCATAGCTGCCTCACCCTATAAAGTATGCAAGCCTCACACCACTTCTTCCCTTCTCACTTCTTCCCTTTTCCCTGTCTTCTCCAGACCCTGTTCTTCCCAGATGCCTTCAGGAACTTCCAAATCACACTTATTCTATTTTGCAAGATAATCCAGCTCTCCCCAGTCTTTACTCCTACACTCATCTCCATGCCCACCTCTGCTTATCCAAATCCATGAAACAATACCTTCCCTGCTTAGAACACACTTATGAGTTACAGACTAATTATGACACCATTGGCTATACTCGAGCAAACGATGTTCTAGGAGAAATGATGACTGAAACAGTATTATAAAGCATTAATTAACACGCTTTTCACCTACCTAGGAACGCATCAAGTGTCTTCCCTGGGACCTTGGACTCGTCCTTCCCCCCGCGTTCAGTCCTAGACATAAGCCCACTCCTGCGTTGGGTAACAGAATACAAAGACAGAAACTGCCCCAGACCTATGAGAAGAAGATAAGATGCATCCTTACCTTTATGCCTCATGGGCATCACGAGCATCCACGCACCCACATGCACAGTCCCCCTACACTAAGTATTATCCTGTAGATTTGGGCAAGAGGAGAGACGAGGGGCACTCAGGTACAGTCATCAAAAAGGTACTTCCCTGTTTCGCCTGAGCCTGAGCACCTGCCTCCAGGGCAGGGAGGCATGTGGACTAAAGACCATCGAAACCCAGTTCTCGCACTGAGCGCCACACTTCACCTGTGGTGAGGAGCTCTGGTGGAATACTTGTAATTGCCATCGATAAATCTGACAGTGACCAACTAACGGCTGCTTACGCCCTGATAATGGCTGCTTATGCCCTGATACACCCCCACCATACATATCCTATATAGACAACTGTCTTCCAACAGCAGGATGATTGCAAACTTCAGAAACAGGGACTGAGGCCCTAAACACCTAGGGTTGTGCTGGTGATATGGAAGGAAAAAAGCCCCCAGCATCGTCCCCTGACCTCGAGCTACCCTTCACCCCAATTAAGGCTAACTGGAGAAGAACCAAGCCAAAGTATCTCACTGAGTTAAGATACTGATGGAATATTTATATGTGGGGAGGGGGCACAAGGGAGGAGGAAAAAGCAGAGAGAGATCAGACAGACACTGGTAGTTTCTATACTGATACTGGTAGTGTCATTCAGAAGTTGATGTGTGAGCCAGATATCTAGAGCTCAACGGGAGGACACAGCCTCTTGATGGGGGACAGGAGGACAGGAAGTAACGGCGGGCTGCTAATAATAAGGCCGAAGTAAGGCGAGTAGGATCCATCAGCAGCAGTGGTGGAAAAGGGGGGAGCTGAAATATCCAAGGAGGAATGACTCTCTCTTCCTCCTTCACTTTCCGTTTGGCTTCCAGCATCCTTAGCAATTTCACCACACATGCATTTATCTCACCAGATGTCACCTTTAAAATACTTATTTTAACGGGTGGCTGAATGTCTACAATATGCCACGATGTGCTCTATGCTTTTGGGTGTGTTCTCATATATCTCATTTGATCTTCACTGTGATCATGGGACATTGATATTTTATTCCCATTTTGCAGATTTGGAAAAAAAAAAACAGATCAACGATAAATTGATTTGCTTAAGGTCACAGAAGTAATAAATGTCAGGACCATAATTTAAACCTGGTCTTCTGATCCCAAGTTCATGATTCTTTCCACAGCAGCAATATATTCCTAAAATATTAGATCCAAAATGATGTTAGAGATTATTTCATCCAGGAGTGATGGATATATTATAAACGATATGCCAACTTTCATTGTTCTGAACTACCTGACGTGTGTGCTGAGAAGAACCGGGGAATTATCGTAGGCTCAGTGGGGAAAAGTACCGTGATTGATTCCTGATGTCTGTCTGCCACAGGCACCTATGCCGGGTACTTTTCAGCATCAGCTGGGTTCTCTCCCCTCATTTTTATAGATGGGAAAATTGATTCTGAGAGATTTAGAAAGAATTGCCCAAGGGCACACAGCATGGTGTTGGCAGAGCCACAGGAAGTCCCCACCTGTCCTGACTTCATACCTGGCGCTCTTGACCTTGCCCTGGCCCTGCCCCTGGAGCTCTCATGGGAAACCTTCCAAATCCTTCGTTCTCTCTGAATCTCTTTTTGACCTTGTTTTTCTGCCTCCTATCAGCTATGCACATCATTTGAGGAACGTGCTTTGAAGACGAATCCAGTGTGAAGTATTAGCTTGCTATTGTCAATAAGATTCCCCAGTCAAGGTTTCTGATGAGGAATTGCTGAGAGGGACGTGTTACAAGTGATTGATGGGCACCAAGTTCTGGTGTTGGGACTGGATGAGCAAACGCAGGGCAGTCGAGAAGTAATCAGAGCCAACTCAGCATTTAGGAGTCGGCTGGTGCTAAATTTTCCTGAACAATTTTGATCTGATCCGCTCAAAGCACTATGGAATGGTTCATTGGTGCAAGGAAAATGACTCAAGTACTGTGCTTAAATTTAGGAGAAATAACCTGAAGACCACGGTCGTTCACTGAAATGGCATCCAGTTAATATTGAAGAGAAAGCGTATATGTGTAAAACGAAGTGGAAATTTGAAAAATCTATGCCAGATAATTCAAACAGAAAACTGTTGTGTAGTAGCACCTAACTCATGAGTTGTGTGAAATCAAATGAGACAACGTTCATAAATTATTTAGTTAGTGCCTGGCAAGCAGTAATTGCTCAAAGAACAATAAACAATAATATTTTTTAATGAGAAAGGATTGTAGGTGTGTGTGTGTGTGTGCACGCACTAATGCAAGTATCTGTGTATGGGGGTTGCCTTTTTTGAATCATCTGCTTGACTAACTCAATTATCTCTGTGTTGTAGACACACTCTTTCCAATTCTCTTTATTTCTGTAAACGGAGAACAAACCCACTTTGAGCTGGAATGTCACGTATTGCTTTCTTTTCACTGAACACAGGCATTTTATTAAATCTTCTGTTGTTCGTAAGACATGACTAATGAGCATGATTAGACTAGAATTGCTATTCATAAAACTGAGTCACAGAGAGGTTAAGTGATTAGCCTCAAGTCACACAGCTATTGAATATTGGGGCAACGGATGAGGTACCAAATCTTTTCACTCTCAATTCAGAGTGCTGTGTGCTATCTCTTCTTTATATGAAAACGAACATTTTTTGGCTTCTCCCATCTCTTCCCTCTCTTCTCTATTCCTTGTATTTTTGTCTATTTCTTAGTCTAGGTGAAATCAATACTTACTTATGAAATTTCCTTTATGTGTCCACTATTGGTCACAAGACCATGAGTATAAAACTTTATCCATTATAATTGTAAATTGTTGATGGTTGCTGCTCCCAAGTTTCCCTGTTGACAGATTTTCTTCAAACCACCATTGTTCTGTCACATGCTACGGGGAGGATAACTCTGTCTGACTCTAGGAATCAATCCAGCGTACCCAGGGTACGCATCGCCTTGCCAGAAATGCGCCCAGTGAGGCTCCTGTGTCATGCTGTGGACAACAAGGGAAGTCTGCTCGGGCCTTCTGGGAAAGGTTTCTTGGCAAAGATGTTCACTTTCTTCTTTTGGATGCTGTGAGATCTGGATGAGAAGGTAGACGTTGCAGCTGCCTTGTTCCTGCAGGGAAGAGTTTCTGGCATTCCAGGACTGGAACCTCTGGGCTTCCCGGTTGGTGACGCAATTTCCCATCTGAGTTAGGGTTTTCTCGAACTAGCTGCTTGAAGAATCTTAACTGATAAAGTGTCCCGAAGCCGCTCTGCAGTTCTTGTTACTGTGATATAGTGTGTGGTTATAAGCACAGGCTGTGGGGTCAGGCTCAAACTGGAACATTGGCTCTGCACCTCCTGGCTCTGCAATGCTGGGCAATTACTTAATTTCTCTGTTTGGGGTGCCTCCTTTTCTCCTTCCCTGCTTTTCTATCCTGACAGCCCCATCACCCTCTGACATACGATGCATTTCACTCTATATTCACATTTATTGTCTGTCTTTCCCTACTTTGGTATAAGCTCCATGAAGGCAGTAATTTTTATCTGTGTTGATAGCTTCTGAAGGGTTAATAAATAGTTGCTTAATAAATAAGTAATTAATAAGACAGTGACAGTTATGTCATAGGATTGTGATGATAAATTTTAATAACATGTAAATATTTCTGTGCTGCCTGGCATATTATTAAAACAAATAAAGACAATCACTTCTCTAAGTATTGGCATGGTATCCGTTAACTATTTCTAATATAAACATCGATGGAAAGTCATCTGTCATGTCAGCTACCCTCCAGAGATAATAAACGTGTGTTGTTTTAAGCTGCTAAGACTTGGGGGTAATCTGCTATGTAGCATTAGGTAACTAATAGACTTCCCATGCTCCCTGCCTTCCTCACCCTTCTCTCCATGTACTGTGTTCTCTTTCATCATCCCCAGTTTTCACTTACCCAAATATTTATTTTCATCCAGCAAACATCTGAGTGGGCCACCTGCATGCAGGTGTTAGATATTGGCAGAACTGTCAGGACCTGTCAGATTTGAGTCATGTCAAATCCCACATGCTTCAGGAGGCCTCTCTGGACTTTTGTGACATATACTGGCCTCTTGGATTTCCGCAGCACTCTCGGTCTTAATTCTGAGCAGCTTGGTGTTAAGTTTTAAGTTCTCCTGACTGCACTCTGGTTGTTTCAACAGGCAGGAATAGAAGCTTCTACTAGAGACGAAGCTTCTACTAGCCACGTACCCCTTCAAATAGTGTGGAATTTCCAAATTCACGTGGGTCATATCTCCGCATGAATCGATTTGGTTACCTCCAAACTCAGTTTCTCTTGCTGCAAACAATCTCACATGCCAATAATGACATATTTCTGAATGTTTACTCTGTGCTGTAATTTCACAAGGTTATCTCATTTAATACATGACGTTCTGTGATGGAAGATCCTATGATGATAACCCATTTATAGAATGGAAAACAAGCTTCAATAATTTAACCAGTGTAGGAATAGATAAATCGAGAATTTAAAGCTGAGCAGCCAGATACCATTCGTATGCTCAGCCTCACCATGTAGTGTCATGTACACCCCACTCCCTGTAACTGAAATCATTAGATACGGAATGAGGAACCACCTAGGAATGTGCAAATTGAGAATTTAATCTGACTTCTGCCTCTAGTACCTGAGTGAATTTGGCCAAATCACTTAATTCACTGAGTCTCAGTCGTCTCATTTTTAAAATAGGAAAATGTCTACCTTTATTTACTTCCCAGGATTGCTCTGAGGCTTAACATGGGATAATGTAGGGGAAATAACTCTGAAAAGTATCATCTATGACATGAGAGTGATGTATGTGTTCATGTGATCAAAAATCTGCTTTGAGCAATTTCTATGTGCTGGACGCCACATGGCAAGCCGTGGGGATACAGGGATTAGATACTGCCTGTCCCAGTGGAGCTTATAACCTGGTCGGGAGGAGGCAGGCTATAAACAAATAAAACATACATGGCACAGAGCTAGAAAGTGATTTTTACCATTGCAACAGCGATACGTAATCAACAGTGACAACAAAGATATATAGGGAATCAGCTTCCAGGTTTAAAAAAAATAAACAAAATAGCACATAGTAATGCCCTGAGGTGATAGGGTGTTTATCGTGTTCCATAATAGCAAAGAAGTCCGTGTGGCTGAATTAGAGTGAGCCAGAGGGAGAGCATTCCAAGTAAACCAGAGTTGGGGAAAAGACAGAGTAAGGCCCTGAAAGGATTTTGGTTTTCACTCTGTGAGTGATGTGATATCCATTGGAGTAGTATTATCTGACTCACCATTTGAAAAGAATTCTCTGGATTCCGTGTTGGGAGATGACGCTGCCTTGTAGAGTAGCAGTAGTGCATAGGTGGTGCAGTCGTCAGGCGCGAGGCATTCTTTGAAGGATGGAGCGAACAGGGTTTTCTGTTCCCTAGTTCAACTCCTGGGACTGAGCAGTTGAAAACATGGAGTCTGTCTTTATAAGCGTGAGTGACACTGTGGGGAGCAGGTCTGTTGGGGATCAAAATTGGGATATTGATTATGTTTGATATGCCTCTTAGATATCCAAGAGGGGATGCTTGGTAGAGCTGGGTATAGGGACCTGGAGCTCAGGAGAGACATCTTGACTGCAGATGAAAATTCAGAAGTCATCATTGTATAATGGCATTTAAAGTGTGGATGGGATCGCCATGGGGGTGAGTGAAAGGAAAGAAGGTGCCCTGAGGCGTCAAATGTCTAGAAATGAGAAATCAAGAGCCCCAGAAGAAGATAGGAAGAGTGTTCAGTAATGTAGGAAGAAACATAAAGACTATGCGCTTTGAAATTAAGTGAAGAAAACATGTTTCAAGAATGATGGAGTGATAACTAAGTAAAATGTTGCTATTGAGTCAATTAAGATAAAAATTATAAATGGAGTATTGGGTTTAGCAACAGAGAGGGTAAGGGAACCTTGAAAAGACAGGTTTTGTCATCATTATTATTATACTTAATGAGTGGAAATAACGCTGAATTTGAAGGCAGGACACTTGAGTCCAAGTTAAAAAAAAAAAGGAAAGAGATTAAAAACATGAATGTTTTCCTCACAGGGTGATTGTGAGGATCAAATGATATAAGGAAGTTAAACATATTCTGTGCGACATGACGGGAAATGCAAATGTCGACTCAAAAACGCCAAGGTCATGGGGCGTATGTGATCATTAAGGATCTGTAACTACTTTTATGCTTTCAAAGACTTTCAGCCATACACCAGCCCCCACCGCCCCCAACACACACGCACACACACGGTGTACACAGATTTCCTCAATAATACTAGAGACTGAATACTTATCATGAAGCTCTGGAAGGTTTAGGAGTTAAGCCAGCCTGTTGCAACTCTGGTGCTGCTGACATTACCAGACGGCATTAATTTAATTCCACTCAGTTATGCTTTTAAATTTGATTTGAGAAATGTGTCATAAAAATGCTATTGAGAAGTACAGGGCTGCATTCCTAAGCAGGCCCGGAGCCTGTGTCTGTTGTGGGAATGCTCCAGGGAAATGCACTGAGTTCAGGTTAAGCCAGTGGACGTCAGGGAGTTTGCTCTTCCCCGGGATCTAGTGACAGAGGTTTGCTGATCTTGGATTGCTCACTGTGCAGAGGAGCTCAGAAGCAAAGCACGGATCCCTAGGGAATAAGGAAAGGCCTTGCAAAGACTAAATGAAAGCATTTGAAAAATTGAATTTTAATAAATAACAAGGACAGTGTAAAAGACTTTGCATACATATGGAACTGAGTATATTTTAAAGTACGTTAGCTCACCTATGAACTATGTTGTGTCATCAGGATTACTTTCTCATTTCCCTTCTCTGTCCTCAGTTTCCCTGTGCTTAAACTGACAGTAGTAGAGCAGATTAGTTGTCTTCAGAGAGAGACAACCTTCCTCAAAGGGCATACACAGTGACCCATGGGAATAAGGAAAGAAAATTCTGAAACTTTTACTTTCATTTATTTCTAGTGCATCTTTTAAAATTTGTATGCTTATGTATGTTTTTGTAATGCACATACTATAACTAGCAAGTCAATAAATAAATATGTATATATTGTGTGTGTGTCCTCCCTCCCTCCCTCCATCCCTCTCTCTCTCTCTCTCTCTCTCTCTCTCTCTCTCTATATATATATATATATATATATATATATATATATATATATATATCTTTTTAGTTGATTGACAAACTGATTGATTATGTATCCTGATAGAGACATGTAATCAAAGTAACCTAGAGAATACTCCCCTGATTGATCTCTCAGAGCTTTTATAGCTCCTTTTTTTTTCTTTTTTTTAAATGATTTTATGGTCCTGGAATGAGTTATTCTAATCATTGTGATTATCTTAAAATAGTGAGATGGCAGTTTGACTATTAAATTGACTGCTCAGCTTTTGGCTTTTGGTGATTAAAAAAAGATTAACTCCTTTTACCAGGAACATAGTGAAAGCAGTAAGGGCTATCTCAGTTTCCATATGTCTAGAATGTCTAAAGAAACCTCACATGAAATCCCTGAGTGGGCGCAAGGGATTTTAATGTGTTTCATGGTGTCTCAGCTATAGTCCTAGCTCTGCCACTGATTTGCTGTGGCAGCTTAACCTACTCACTGCCCCTCTCTGGGCCCCACAGTCCACTCTGCAGAGTTGGACTTTTGGATTTCTCCTGATGTAAATCTCAGCTCAAAGCTGGCTTGCTCAGCTAGATCTCTCTGACCCCTGCCTCTCAGGGTTGCCTCTTCCCCTGCCTGCAGTCACTCTTTAGCATACGCACCATTTTACTGTCTTCATAGAACAATAACTATATAAAGCTGTCTATTTATTATTTTGTTCATGTGTTTATTATCTGTCTCCTCTAACTAGAATGTGGGCTCCATGGAAACCAGAGCCAGATGTACCAGGAGGCAAATGAAGTGTAAGCTGCAGGACCCCCGGGGGTTGTGTTAGCCGTGTGACCACACCGTTATGTTATGTTTTGTTTCAAACATTTCAAAAGGAAAATATTCCATTACGTAATTGGTATAAACCACTGCCTCTTTTTCTCTGACGCTCCTCCCGTTACACTCCGCTTCATGTCCAGGGTTGTGGGTCTGTTTGCACCCAGCTGAACGGAATTTGAATTGGGTATATAATTTGTAAGGCGTGGGGGGGATATGTTTTCATGTAGTTTGTCATCCCTTTCTTGATTACATAAGTTATTGTTAGCATCATTCCACAGATTAGTAAAGGGCAGCGCTAAGACTCAAATGGGTATTGCTTCTAGTCTAATGATCTCAGCGTTGCCCTATCAGTAAATGTAGTGGTCAACAGGTGTGTGTTTCCAAATTTGTAAGTACGGTAGTATGTTTTCTGCCACTTGCCAGAGTTTAACACTCATTCCAGACCTACCTGCCTAGCTCCTCGGCTCATTACCCTTGGTGTCCAACTTGCTTGCTGGTCTAGCTGAACAATATCCTCTTGACTCTGTTAGACTGTGTCTTTGCCCATCTCTTTCACTGGTCAAAATTGCCTGGCCCAATCGAATCTTAGCAGTGTGTTCTCATCCAGTTCTTGCTGACATGACACGAACTACAGATATCAACAGAGTTAGCATCAATGTCTGAGCACATCAATCCAATATGGATCTCGATCACAAACTGGTTAGTTAGTGGCAATTATCAATGCAAAGAATGTTTACGCTACATCACTGCACAAGAAAACATGAAGTCCTCTGAAGTCTGAATGCTCATATAATTAAGAAATTTGATACTAGTTTTCCTAAAATGACATCACTGCTAAATAGTGGCATACCAATTTTCAATAATGAGTTGTGAAGCTGCATGGAACTTTTTCAATGTGTCAATTAAGAAAAAGAAGTCCTGGAGGAAAAAACAACAACCCTGAATTAACTGTCTAATCTCTCTATAGAAAGTAATGTAAAAACATAACCATATGAAAATATCAAAAATATACAGGTAAAATACAGACCACATTATAAAGGTGTGGTATGCAGGTTATAAAGGAAATTCATGTATTTCTGGCTTTTATGAAATTTATGTCAGCATTTCAGCATAGTAAGATTAGCATTGCAATGCTTTGTAATTTCTTTTCTAGTTTTAAATAAAGATTTACTTTCACATCTAATTTTTTATTCATTATTTCTTATCCTTTCCTTAAGGGGACACTATGTTTTATAGGCTATAGAGTACGCTCTGGTGGGGAGTTTGTGTTTTTCCCTAAAGCCTGTATTCCCACTATTTAGAACCAGGAGTGAGTCAGCAAATGTTTGGAAGACTCACTCAGTGTTCTCTAAGAATGCCTTTTCAACTTGATTTACTGTTGTTCTTGAGAACCATAGGATAGGAACTTTGACCTTTATTTCTTAGAGGCCACTGAGAATTTCTCCAGGGAGCTCTGCTTCTGGTGAGGATTATAGAACCCACTTTTAACAGGCACCCCAGTGCATTCCTAGGCCACCCTTGACAGCCCTCTGTGATAGGTGCTGTGGCCTCCACAGCCACCTGTGCACACACAGAAACCTCCCTGGCTTGTCTGTACTTACTGGCTGTAGCACAGTTGGGGCTTCCCCATGGGTAGCAGGTCGCTAAGGACCTGGCTTCCATCAGTAAATAAGGTCACATACAGAGTCCCTATACCCATGGCACTGTCCCCCACACTACCATCACTTCCCCTCCCCCTGAGTCTGTCTTGTCTCCTTTGCCCCGTAAAACATAGATCAGAACCTTCTTGTCCTGGGTTGGTGACCCTGATATGTTCCCCACGTGTATTCGGTTCCAATATTTGGCAATTCACTTGGGAGATCCATAAGAACCGCTTATGCCATTCATCTGTAGGAACAAAAGCAACAAAAAGTAATGCAAAACAAAACACTTCTTTTTTTTTTCTTTTTCTCTTTATTCCTTGCAGAACAAAATGCAATACTCGTAGCATGAAAATCAAGGTTCCTCCTGATCCGGCTTCAACTAACTGTCCTGCTGGGTTTTAACATATGAAGATGTAATGCAGGGGATGGGACAGTCATCTTGTCACCATCATAATCATGTTTGGGCCTGAGAAAGATCCAGTACATATGTCGAATCATTCTCTGATTGCCGTGTAACGGAGATTATATGTATCTCTTCCCTTCTTCAGTGTCCATGGTTATCTAAATAGGTGTCATGATTTCCTTGGTAGGAAAACAAAACAAAACAAAACAAAACATATCCCCTCCATCTTTGTGTTAATTAGAGGGATTAGAAAAGGGCACTGTACACAGATGATATTCACTGAGAGCTGATTGAGTTGAATTGTGTTCATTCAGGCACAGTCCAGTCAACCTGTCAAAACTTAGTAAAACAATTTATGGGCCTAACACAGTGCCTGACGTGTGGTAAAAGATAATGGAAAAGAGTGAATGACTATCAGTGATATATTAAGGGAAGTTATCATTATCTTCATCCTGTCAATTCAATTCCCTCGTCAACATTAATAATAATAATTAATAATAATAGTAATAGTAATAATGATAATAAATTTACAGAGTATTTTCTTTGAGACAGGGACTTGCTGAACACTTTTAAGGGTGTTATCTCATCTTAAAATGGTAGGTTATCTTACTGTCCCCATTTTACACAGGATGAAAACTGATTTTTAAGAAGACAAATCACTCCAAGTCACACAATTAATGAGCGAGCAGATCAAGGATTTCAACACAGTTTTGACTGATCTGCCTTCTCACTATGTTATAATTTGTTTCACCTTTAAGAAACAGCAAGAAGTTATAATCTGATTTGTGTTTCTATTTCTCCTCTCAAAAAACCCCCCATCTTTGATTGTATGGGCATCACATAGCGTCCCCATCATCCTATATAAGAACTAGTTGAGAATTCTTTGCAGTTGTTATTCTCTCTCTTCCTCTCCATCGCCGTCCTTCTGACCCCAGTGGAGTTACATCTTCCTTGTGGCTTCCAGTCTCATCCAGCATAGCATAAGTTTCTTGGCTCTGCAGGCCTACAAACTAACCTTGGCATAATAAATGACCTGCAGCTTCAGAATGCCTCTGGAATGCCAAACGACCACAGCTCCCATGCCTCTGGAATGTGGAATGGCCCCAGCAGTAGCCAGGTGACCCACAGCTGCACGCCACTGGAATGAGAAATAGATTTCGGCTCCTAGAATACCAAGTGCCTGCTCAAGGAAAAAATAATGGACACACTTTCCTGCTGAGGAAAAAGAAATGGTAGTGACTGACTTTGATGCCATGAGATAGCTATCTGTTAATACTGGCAACACCCAAGTCTGAATCAGGGTAACCTCTTTGAATCGCCTGCTGAAAAATTTCTGATCTTCCCCAAATCAGAGAAGCAGATTTCTTCCTGTGGGTAGAAATGGGCTCCCGTCATTGTGTGCTTCCTATACTTTGCATAAAAGAAGAAACAAAAATCTTGTTGGAAAATTCATTTTCCCAGGGCATTAATTTGGACTTTGAAAGCTTTGTAATTCCTTCAGACAGCTTCAGCATCTACAAAGCCCTATTCAGAGAAGCAATCCCCAGTGAGGGCACCTGAATGCTTTCTGGAAGTTGCCTGCAAAGGAGAAACGGTGTAAAGACAGTTGCATCAATCATACTCAGTAACTGGGATTTTAGTGATTCTCCCCATTTTTTCTTCATCGTTCTTTTTTCCTTTTTTTTTTTTTCCCTGCAGTGACATTCTCGGTGACCATTTCTTTTTTCCCCTCTCTCCTTTCCATTGCATTTCAATGCACTGGTTTTAAAAGGAGGATTTGCAAACTGAGTATTAAAACTCCAGGGCACTACATCTCCAAAATCGATAAGACGATAAGAAGATAAGAGGCCAAACCCACGGAAAGCTTTTCTCCTGGTGTCTGTGAAACTTGCAGGCTGGTCTATAACACCCCTAAGCCAAAGCAATCTGCCCACTTCCTCCTCCTCCTATCCCGCCTGCCTAATGCAGGCAGATAAACTTAGTATTAAAATTCCCCACACTTTGGCAAATTAGTACCCAGGAGGCTGCTGACTCAATCAGGGCTTGTTTTACTTACAGTGTAGTACTGAGAAAAGGCCATAAACTCCAGCCTGACAGATCCATAATGCTCATTTCAATATGTTTTCCCTGTGTGTGGCCTTGCTGATGAACTTTCATATTCCGCCAACAAAATATAACAAACATATTAACGACGTGTGGTAAATTGCCATTGGATATACTGGGTCCTTATGACGGAAATAGTTGTGGGTAAATGAGATTGTCTGCCTGCCTGATACCACTTTGGGGGTCCAAGATGCTGCGTTGTCCTGAAGGGATGTGGGCAGTTAGCAACAGAGGCACACAGATCCCTTACCCAGGGCAGATGGGGCATTGGAAACCCAAAACAAGAGAATGTCCGAGCTAGAAAAGATTATAGATAATGTCTAGCTAAATGCATTAATTTTGTATGTATTAAAATCAAGAATCACAGAGGGAATGTGAGAAGCCCGCAGTTGCCCAGAAAGTATGTGGTTCCAGAATCACAAACCAGTGCTCTTCTGGTTGATGGATGGGTTAGTTTCTATATTTCTGAGGTCATACTTGATTTATATAAATGCTTGTTTTAAACCAATTAAATAGAGCCACTGCCAAAGATAGCCAAAGGAAAGACTTAAACAATTGCCCTGAGAGCTGGCAACAGTTGGTAGGACCCTAGCTGCAAATAGAGTGCAACCCACTTTTCTGTCTGGCCATATTTTGGGGGACCTCAACCTGACAGTTGCCAAGCCAAGTTCTCAGGACATAAAATGAGGGAGAGAAAGGATCCACAACTTATGTGTACCTGAAAGCAAATTCACAAGGCACAGTTCAAAGATCTAATTCTTAAATACCGTGTTTCCCCGAAAATATGACCTAGCCAGACAATCAGCTCTAATGTATCTTTTGGAGCAAAAATTAATATAAGACTCGGTATTATATTACATTATTATGATACTATGTTATATCATATCATATCATATTATTATATTATATTATATAAGACCTGGTCTTATAGTAAAATAAGACCAAGTCTTATACTAATTTTTGCTCCAAAGGATGCATTAGAGCTGATTGTCTGGCTAGGTCTTATTTTTGGGGAAATAAGGCATGTGTTTTTCCTGCAATCTTAATTTGGAAAGGAAGGGACACGACGAAATTGTCCCTTTCCCTCTCTGCTAGGCACCACAGAGATACAGGTGTGCTAACTTTGGTAAGAATTCTTACCCTTTGCTGTCTTGTGTCAATTTTCTCAGGACGCCATTTGATGGTTCTGGAGCGCTTGTGGTATCCCAGCAGGTCTCATCCTGGTCACCAGAATCATAGAGGAAGAAAAATATTTTTCCTGTCTCTTTCGTGGTGAGTGCTTGGCTGAGACCCCTTTTCCTCTAGGGCACCTCGTACATTGATAAGCTTACCTAAAATGGTTAGGAGTTCTCCACTGGGATCACTGTAATTCAAGATTATCTTTGCTAAGGTTAACCTACTTGTTCAGCCTTAAAACAGAATTCTATTCACCTGAGGCCTCCCGCTGGACCCAGGTGGTTTCTAAATTGGACCCAGTCTGATGCAGACCCGGCCCGGTGTTTAAGTCGGACCCAATCCGCCGCGGGCTGGTTTCTGGAAGAAGAAACGCTCCAAGTCTGAAGGCTCCTAACAGAGAAGGTGCGGAGCTGGGATCCGAGGGGGGGTTTACCCACCCCCACCGCCTGAGGCCTCCAGGAAGCAGCAAGCTCCCGGAGATTAACAGGTACCTGCGCCTTGTGGCTAATGGCTCGTGGGGTCTCCTTTGGTTCCTTCTTCTGTGACCGAAACTGGTAAAAGGTAAACTGAGGCATCGTACAGTTTTTAAGAGTTTATTTGAGCAAAATTGAATTTGAATCCCATGGGATGTAGCAGACAGAAAGGAGTGCTGAGGGGTGGTACAGAATGAAGGACATTTTATAAGCGGAAGTGCGTGGGAATGAGGACGTTAGACAGCAGGTCCTGCAATAATGTTTGCTTCCGTATCGTTTCGTTATCACTTTGATGAGAAAAAATAATTGAATCTGAGCTGGGGCCACTGTCTGTATGGAGTGTGCATGTTCTCCCCATGTCTGTGTAGGTTTTCTCCAAGGACTCCGGTTTCCTCCCACATCCCACAGGTGTGCAGGTGAGGCATCTGGGCATGGCTCAGGTGGCCCAGTGTGTGTGTGAGGGAGCCCTGCAGTGGAAGGGCGCCCGGTGCAGGGTGGGTTCCTGCCTGGTGCCCTGAGCTGTTGGAATAGGCTTCCGCCACCCGTTACCCTGAACTGGAATAAGCGGGTTGAAAAATAATTGTCTTTCTTGTTTTTATGCATCGCTCTGAAATGTATGTATAGCTCACATTTTTTTCAGTGTTTAATATTAGAAGTGTTCTGGGTGTATTTGGAAGTGTGATGTTTTGTGGCCAGAAATGCGCTGTAGGAACTTCACTCTTGTTTGTATCAATTAGCCTGTGGTCAAACTGGTTTTCTTATACCTCGTGTCACTTAAGATAGTGGTTTCCAAGAACCTATCCATGACATTAAGTGAGGATTTACTGTACTAGACAAAAAAAAAAAAAAAAGGTTGGTTATTGCTGTCTTCCGTAAGGGGATGACAAGTGTTCTTCATCAGGCAGACCACCTAACTAGTGCCGCTCAGGCAATTCCTGAGTGGACTGGTTTAAGATTCCATTTCTGGGAGAGCTGAAAGTGTCTGTAAATTAAGTCCCAGTTTGGTGAAGTGGGGATTAGGATAAAGGATTCTTATTTTGGGCCTGTTGTCTTGCTTTTAACATACCCTTTCTTCCTTCCTCCCACCTCCCCTTTCTTCACCATGTATCTGTTTATCGTCAGGCACTCTGTAGGCCCCCACGAGTATAACAAAACAGATGTGATTCCTAACCTTTTACACAATACACTTAATTAATTGTAACATGTGAAGTATCCGAGGATGGGAAAGCAAAGGTTATTATGGGAGACCAGAAGAGAGACAGTATCGCCTGGGTGGGGGGAGACCAGTCCCAAGGTAGGGACTTCCAAGGTGAAACCTGGAGCACAGACAGGAGCAAACCAGATTAGGGTGGAAGTGGGGTGGGGGAGGGGCTAGAGATGACATAGGAATTCAGTGTGAGGAACATTAATTGTGTGCTGTAAAATTAATTTAAGATAAATGAGTTTTTCTCATAGGGAGGTAGAAGGGGAGTAGAAGGGAGCTTCCGTAAGATGAAGCCATATAATGGATTTAGAATTTAGTCTGTGGGCAAAGGCAACTAAGAGTCATTGAAGGGATTGACATGGCTGAATTTTTGTCTTTGGGGGAAAAATTATACGGCTGCAGCAAATATGGCGGCCACTGATAAGCACAATATTTTATTGATCTCATTGTACTTTTACAATAAATAAATTTGCAAATAAATCAAACAGTAGACAATGAAATAGCTTCAAGGATACTTTTAAAGAATAAGTCTCAAAACCCCAAATTAATCATTTGAGTGGCAACAAAAGGAGAGTTGCAAACATATAGTATAACAAAAGAAGGTAGATTTTGATGGAATTTCACAGATTTGCACAAAGCAGTTGCACAATGTATGTTTAGGATAACTGACATTCACTTGACACCAATTCAGCATTCTGTAAATGTAGAACTTAGTGCTAGCCCCCGTCTCTTTCACCATAAAATTTTTATCTTATGGGAAAGAAATAATTAATAAGAAGTGGAGAGAAAGAAGTATAAGTGATATAAACTTTCTGCACCACCAAAATGGCTTAGAAACCTACAGAGACAGAGAGTGCCCTGTTAATGTCTAAATTGTGAGTAATGTCAATCTTTAAAATAGCCAGAAAGGTTGGATGGATGTGAAATCTCAGGACAAAATGGAAGAACTGGATCATTAACTGGGCTACAAAGTATCCACTACACACTTAAGTGCTAAGAATGAGTGATCTATAATGCTATTCTTTTAGAAGTAAGCATTTTGTAAATGTTAACAATTCCTCCAAAGTTTATCATTAGGCTGGCCACATTGGTTGATATTGGATAAAGTTTGAATTTAGCTATCATATATGAGCAGAACTCATTCAAGAGTTTTAGAGTCCATGTTGGATTGGGAGGTGGGTAAAAAGAAACAAACATAGTTCTTAAGGGATAAGACTACAATGTCATAATAGGTGAGAGAAGATTTGTAGAAATAACTCATAGAAGATCAGTTAGGAGCATATTTTATGGTCACAGGTTTATGATGCTCTGTCAATAACTGACTCAGTCATTTAACAAGTCAAATATATTTACTGACTGCCTACTATGTGCCTGATACATGATTTTGGGCTTGAGGATAAACAGTGTTCCTCATTTTATGGAATTTTCAGCCTAATGAGGGAGACAAATGATAAAATAATAAGATAATTGCAGACAGTTCAAGGAAGAAATAAAATAGAGAAATAGGATGAAGATGGAAAGTGGGGGGAGGCCATTAGAATGCACTATTTAGATCTCCAAATGGGTCGCATTGCTACCCTCTGATGTCCATCACCCCATTTGCACGGAGGCCACACTACCCAGGGCTCTTCCCAATCAGTGACAGAGCTTGGAAGGGAGCCTAAGGCGTGGAAGATGCTGGAATCTTCTAACATTCAACTTTGGCCCCAGGACTTCGCTATAGCCATACCAGACTTTCCTTACAATCAGTATGTAGCTTAGGTTGCTTTTACCCAAGCTTCTTTCTTTCCCTCTCTCCGTTCTGGGTCAGAACTGCATTAGTGTAATAGCTCTCCCAGCCTCTCCTGGGAAGATCCTTCCCCATTTTCTTCCACAAGCATTTCCCCTGACAAATTTCTTGCATGTTTAATTCTTTCTTGGCATCTGCTTCTTAGCAGGCTCAGTCTAACATAGAGTCCTTTAAATGAGGTGGAGAATAAAGTCTCTAAGAGGAAGTAATATTCACACACACACACACACACACACACACACACACACACACACGGTAAATGATGATAAGGATGTTGTATAAGGTCTAGGGGAAAAAAGTATTCCAAGCACAGGGAAGAGCTAGTGCAAATGCCTTCAGAAGACATGCTCAAGTGACAGGAGAGCGTAGCTCTAGGTTTCTAGAATATTAAGAATGGCAAATCTGAATGAGAAGAAAGAGAGGTGACAGACCCATCATGAGAATAACTGAATTTCAGAAACTATGGTCAAACTCAAGGTTGGAGCTCCTGATGGCAGTTGAAGGGAGGTATTTTATACTCATGGTCTCTCCTCCGATTATTCTCATCACTCTGTTCACTAATCGCACAGCAGAGTCTCACTTCTGGGCTTGCAGTTCTGGGACTATGGCCTGAGTGTAGCTTCTCCATCCCCCGCGGTCTGTCATTTAACTAGCCTTTGATTAATACGAGGGGTTTGAGACCAGCACAATCATAAGATGAACCTGTAATTGCGGACTCCATGTACATCACAAGGTAGATAAATAAGCAGAGGATCTGTTTCCTCCTCCGCATGTTCTGGACCTTAAAAGACTGAGTATCAAAAGCAAGTGCTGGAAAAAAAAATATAAGCAAGTGCTGGAGGTTGTTGGGTCAGGGAAATGAAGTGTGATGGGAGGGGGGGTGTTTACACATCTGTATTTGCATACACGTATACTCAGGTCTTTACGTTTTTGCGGTAGGAGGACATCGTCCACTTACTAAATTCAAGACTTGATTTCCTCTTCTGTAAAATGAAGCAGTGAGAATGCCAGACACACGTGTCTAGCCACAAAGTTGTTGGGATATCTGATAGAGCTTAAATAAGAGATTAAACTGCAAATGCTTGCCATCTGCCTTTCCCTCATGACAAAAGAAAAATACCTTTCGCCATTTACTTTCTTACATATTTCCAGTCCCTGTGGTGAATTGTATCTGTGTCAGCTCTTTTCCTGGTATTATTTCCTGGTATTATGAAGAATTTGGATTGGAGTGAGCTAAAATTTACGTAGGACCGGGGTAAAATAGTGGAAGAAAAATGGGTAAGAAAGATAAGATCAATACAGGCAGGAAGAAAGAATATTCCCTTTGATCTTCTTTAAAGTCCTCTAGGAAATTTTCTAAATTACGTAATTATCTATTATCACCACACTATATTTCTTTGAAAGCAATGCTATGTCAAGACCATATCATGCAAGTTCAATTTGTATGCATTACAAATAAAATTAGAAAACAGATTGGGAATTGTTTTAATATCATAAGAATGAGAGCCATTGCTATCTTGGGGAGCTGGTATCTTTGATGGTAAATTTTAGACTTTGGTTCGGATAACAAGTTCAACTCCTAGCTCTTCCCACTTAATTGTTTTGGAGACTTGGCCGCCATAAGGAATTTCCATGAGGAAACTTAATCACCAGTTTCCTCATGAAAGAGCAAATGATATAAAATTTGCATACTTCCTAAGTTTGTTACAAAGATAATAACTTGTATGTCAGTTGCTTTGAGACTATAAATCATTATGTTGATGTGACATAGACACATATATAAAACACTTGGAGTATTCTAACTCTGACACATTTTTTAAAGTGTTAAATAATGTTTTGTGTTTTTCAGTGCTAGTTTTGTTTATCTTTTATCTTTGTTATATGCTCAAAACTACTTATGATGTTGATAATAAATGGTCAGTATTCGCGCGTGCGCGCGCGCACACACACACACACACACACACACACAACTATTGCTACTATTCATATGTCCAAAGTACTTTTATTTATTTTGTAGTTAGGAAATAAGAAAGACCAATCCAATTAAAACAGGAGTTGAAGAGACCATGGGGGAGAAAACATGGAAAGTGATGGAAAGATGGGTGTCCCCCAGGATTTGAGCTACCCTGAGCACAAAGCATGAATGTTTTAGATACCAGCTGCTAGAGTTTGAATGTTTGTGTCCTGTTGAAATCCATATGTCAAAATTCTAATGTCCAATGTAATGGTATTAAGAGGTGGGGCCTTTGGGAGGTGATTGGTCATGAGAGTAGAGCCCACATAAATGAGATTGGTGCTGTTATAAAAGAGACTCCACAGAGCTCCCTACCCTTCCACTATGTGAGGATACAATGAGAATTCTGTGACCCCGAAGAGGGCACCCTGATCTTGGATTTCCAGCTTTAAGACCTATAAAAAACAAACAAACAAACAAACAAACAAAAATATGTTGTTGATAAGCCACCCAGTTATGTCAGCCTGAACAGATTATGATACTAGGAACCCAAGTCTGATGCAGAACTTGGAAACGAGGGCTCTGTCCTCCTATCCCTTCCTTCAATATCTGTTCTCCACTCATTTCAATAACAGAAGCAGCATTCTTTCAGCAACACAAGGATTGGTAGGTTTGCGAGCGCATTGGGTTACTACTATCCTTGGCAAGAATATTGGCACTCCTTTGGTGGAAAATGCAACAGAAAGCAAGGCTCCACCCAGTTCAGGTAGGGGTAGAGACAACTCAAGAGTCTGCACAGGAAACAAAGACCATGAAGGTAACATATGGGGTGAGTGCATCTCCTGGCCTGCTCTGTGTGCACCTGTGAGGCACCCCTCTGAGCATCCATTTTGAGACCCATTAATCCCAGTCATACTTGGGTGATATTTATCAATTCCACACACGTCAGGGCTCCATTACAATGTAATATATCTGAGAAATGGGCCACACGAGAGACAGAAAGAGATAGAGATGATGAGGAAGGGAGGCTGGGAGGGAGCGAAAGCTATGGAAAGTCAAAGGAGTAAGAAATTAAAGGCAATGACAACAGCAAATACACAGCGATTACTAAGTGCCAGGCACTATAGTGGGTGCGCGCATGTGTGTACATGAACAGACAAACATAAATACACATATGGACACACACATGTAATCATGTGTATATTTTCCTCAACACCCTGAGGTAGGTAAATTAGTATCTTGCCTCTAGAAAACTGAGGCAAAGAGAGATTAAGGAATTTGCCTAAGGCCATAATGCTAGTGAGTAAGGGAGCCGGGATATTAATCCCAGAAATCTTGTCTTAGGTTCAAACTGGAAATCATTATATTCTGCTGCCTAGATCCAAACAAGAGAGTTTTGTTTGTTTTAAAATCTGGATCTTAAAAGATGAGCAATGGAGTGAGGAAGGGTTCATCAGCAGAAGAAATACCATGAGCAGAGGAAGTATGGATGTGGATTGCTCAGTACACATAACAGAATGGTGGAAGATAATAGTTACTTGTAGGGTATACAAGACGAATGGTCTGGAAACTCAGGGTCTTTTTTCTCAACCTGTCATCTAAGGCTCATGGGCTTATGTCAGTTGATCATAGGGTAGTAGAAATGCCACTGATGACAAAGGCATCAGTCTGTAATTACAAACGATGAGTTTGGGAGCCACAGGGACACACCATAGAAATACTCATCCATGACAACTGTTGCTCTGAAGTTGTATCATCCTGTATTTGAATTCCCCGAGGCAGTGGCTTTGGACAAAGTTGAAGGGCCTAGACAGTGAGGGTACCTTCCAGTGTCTGAGATTTCCTGGGAGATCAAATTCCTGTCTAGCGTCATCTCTCTTCTGCCTGCTGGTGTGAGGATTCCCTGCAATCATTTGTCTTTGATCAGAGGTCGGGTCATCTTCTCCCTCATCTCCTGAAGCACAGCGCACAGAACTCAGAGGCAACATGAGAACATGTGAGTTGCCAAGGTTCCAAATGGCCCCTCTCTGTGGACTTCTTGTTTTCACACTTTCTGGGCTGGAAATGCCTCTCCTTTGCAAGGGCAGATGCCAAAGACTCCATTGTCTGCCAACTCAGTTAACAAACATTTATTGATCGCTTACTGAGTACAGAGTGCCAAATAAATTGTGTTGGAAGATGCGACAGAAACAGCAAACATGGTACCTGCAGATGTATAGACACTAATAGGAGCAGAAGTCACTCTTGGAACAAAAGTAGGATGGTTGTAATTTAATAAGATGCAAATACAAAATGATTCATTATATTTCATTATAATTCCATGCAACTTCTAATGATAGGCTCAAAGGGAATTGTGATAACTAATGGTTTATAAATGCTGCTCTGGCCATAGTAAACATCCAACACAGAGCCTCTGACACCAAGAACATACTATGACTTGTAGCAACACCAGTTCAGGCTTGATCACAGAAAACACATCTGTATTTCTTTGAAGTTTGGAGAGAGGTAATCATTCCTATATCATCCATGGCTCAGACTTTAATGATTCCCAATGCAAATCTCCTAAGAGGAAGAATCAGTTTTACTTTACAAATTCAGGGTTAGGGGAGTATTTAGAAATATTTAAAATGTTTAGTCAAGAGCTTGAGTAGAATGTATGTGTGGAGCAATGCAGTATATGATTAGGGAAGAATTGATCAAGGGCAGCTTCCTGGAAAAATTGTGTTTTGAGTTCCTTTTTGTAAGTAGTGAAGATGTGCAATGACCCAAAGATGAGAGGACATTCCAGGAAACATTCCAGAAAATTTTGGATTCGCTACAGGTTGATTTGGCTACAGGGCAGGTTTAGCAGGCTTAAATATGGAGGCAATAAAAATTACCTGTAAAAGATGTGCAATTGGCACATGAAGGAAGACCTTGAATGTTTGATATTTACCAATTAATCATATTTATAAAACTAAGACATTATTCAGAAATTAACACTGGTTCCAAATTAATTTAGAGTGACAAAGTGAGACTTGTTTAATTCATATATATGAAATTATTAGGATCTCTTCTGATAGAACAGAACAGGGAGAGGGAAGAAGGGGAGAAGGAGGGGGAAAGAGAATGAGAGGACAAGGCTATTTTTAAATAATCACAAATAATTGCTACATTTTATGTTGAAACAGGAATTAGACCTCACATTAAAGGAGAAACAAGTGAGACAACATGGCGAGGGAGAGAAAGAAAAATGGAGAAAGAGGAGACAAGTTTCAAAGGAGACATAAATGGGAGGTAAGAGGAAAGGACAGAAAAGGGTGAAATGGGGCAGAGGTAAGGACGTGTTCAGAAATAGCTTTGAAAACAAACCTTGTTCCGAGGAGCTGGGAGTTCATGGGGACTCTCTCATCCTGAAAATTCGTATGTGGCATTTCGGAGATGTTGGAGATATTTTGGGGAAATATCACAGAAGCTATGAAACCGAGGCATATCTAAGCCATTCGTACTCTGTTTCTCCTTCCAAATTTACCCATCAAATAATCCGTTCCTACTTCTGTAGGGAGAATGAGTCAGGGGCCAAGAGAGAGGTCACAGAGCCGTACTAATGGAAGTCCCTCCCTGGGGAGGTCCAACACCAAGAAAACGGAGACTCTCTGCTAACAGCTCTGCCCTGCTAAGCCATCCGGAACACGGGTTTATCACCTTCACTCACTCTCTGCTCTGTTGGTTTGAGTTGGAGAGAATGGGAACCATGACCAACCACTAAGAAGTTCAGGCATTATGTACTCAGGTGCAGTTACAAGTTCCAGTGAAGGCTGGGACACAAGAAATGTTCATTTTATCACCTTTCTAGTCCTAGGTTCATCTGTGCTTTGTTAGTCTCACATGAGTTAGGTGAAGTGCCCGCAGTGGAATGCTCAGGATGGAGACAGGGAGCATGGAATCTCCACCCCGTGGTACATCAGATTAATACTGAGACCTAGGCATCGTCCCTCCTTGACTCCCGCCACCACATCCAGTCATCCCTAGGGCTGTCCTACTTGCACAATATTTGAATTTGTTCCATTATCTCCATTTTTACTATCTGTGGTTTTGTCCACACCATCATTATCACTCACTTGGATCACTGCAAATGCCTTCAAAGTGTTCTTTCTATCTCCACTATCAATTTCCATTCCCAGTTCCATGCTCATAATCTCTGGTCTTTCCAAAGCCAGGCGAATCTTTCAAAATACAAATCTGAACCCACCATGCCACTGCTTTGCTAACCATCCAATGGCTCTCCACTGCCTTTGTAGGACTCTGTAAACTCCAGGTGCCTTGTAGTGGGCTTGCATAACTTGGCCCCTGATCACCTCTCTAATTGAGAATTTTTTAACCCTAATCACTTACCCGCCCCCTTACAACATGTAGTGCAGCCTTGTTCAACTTGCCTTGTTTCCTTGAATACGCTGGGCTTTGTTTCCCTTCTAGGCTTTTTGCACATTCTGATCCCTCCTCTTGGAACACACACATCCTTCTCCCTCTGCCCTTGCCTGGCTCCTATTTATCTCCATCATTTCCTTCCAAAAGTCTCCTTTGCCCCAGAGCTGTGTTCTGTAATGTTTTCATATTTTGCCCTGTCACATCTCTATTCGTTTCATCTCTGTCTTTCCTACCTGGTCATACTCTTCAGTGAGTTTCGAAGTAACAGACTATGTATGGCCTATTCATCATCATGTGTCAGAACTTAATACAATGTCTAGCACAAAGTAAGAAATTAACACTTATGCATGGATTTGATACATTTCAACTAGGCATTTCACAAATCCTCTAATGTTTTATATATAGATAAGCAAGGATTTTATGTCTAGATTAATAGCTAGTTGAGTTGACATCCCTTAAGAAAAGAACTCTCTCTCTCTCTCTCTCTCTCTCTCTCTCTATATATATATATATATATATATATATATATATATATATATATACATATCCCAAATTCTAAAGATCATTGCAAGTGGTGGTGACTTCAGACATGTCCTGAATGTGGGAAATCATCATCTTATGAGTTAATGAGCTGTGGTTTATGGCACAGTTAAAATATCATGTTACCTGTGGGGGAGGGATGGGGTACTTATATAACAATACAGAAACAAGTTTCAGTTGATTCATTCAGCTCATTACCACCAGAATCAATCACAATAAATAGAAAAAAAATGGATGCGTTGACTTTGGAGTCACTCAGACCTGCTTCAAACCCTGTGTTGGGTGCATATCCCTGGAAGAACCTCAGCTAAGTTAGTTAAACTTGCTCCGTCTCAGTTTCCTCATATGTAAACAGGAATGAAAAGAACTTCCTCAAAGAACTAGAGAAATGTGTCTATATCACCTCAAATAGCACTTGGCACATAAAATGTTTAAAGTAAATAAATATTCTAAATGAAACTGGAGTGAAGTGATGGAGCACAGCTTATTTTTTATTCAACACATTTTTATCAAGTTTGTATTTTGTAATAGGCACTTGACTAGACTGGAATACAAAACTAACTGTGTACTTCTATGCTTAGGAAACCCAGGCTAAAAAGACTGACAAAAACGGTAACCTGAGAACATGAACGACCATGTGCCATGGGTGCCACAGTGTAGAAAGGGCATTGAAAAAAATGGCAAAGCTCCATAATGGCTAGTGTTGGCAGGGGCACTGCCAGTTGTAGAAGAGACGGGCATGGGCGTGCTGGAGAGCGTCCTAGCTATACCTGGTCAAATTGCGTGTTGGAATTGTCTTGCTCTGCCAGTCTTCTCTGGGCATATATTCAAAAGGCGTTTCCATGTGCATAAGGGGATGAGTAAGAGAGTGTTCATTGCAGGGTCAGGTGTAGGAACCTCTCCTTAGAGCATCAGGCAGGTGAAATGTGGTAGCTGCATATCATGGGGCACCAGAAGGTCACGGGACACAGCATCCGAGATGTGCGGTAGCAACATGAGTAGGTCTGGAAAACAGAAGAAGCAGAATGAGAAACAACAACTGTTTACTTCTATACATTAAAATACATTAACCACAAAATGACAGCATACACACAGAACACATATAAACCAAAGGGCATTACTTAAACACATGAGACTAATTGCCTAGGATGTGAAGAAGGAAATGGGGACACAGGAAATAAAATAAATAAAACGAGAGCAGGTCCTCCTAAGGACAAATCATACACATTTGTCATGAACAGAGGAGTAGGAGTTAGCCAACCCTATCTACTGAGGGGGCAAAAGAATGGTAACACATAATTTCTCTTAGGATGAAGGGGACAATGCCACAGGACAGCATTCTTTCAACAAATATTTACTTTTGTGCCTAGCATTATTTGCTAAGAAGAAAAACAAACAAACAAGGAACAAAGGAATTCAAATCCCCGAACCTAATGGAGTTTAGATCTTTTTAGTGGAATGCAGACCCTAAAGAGGTACACAAAATAATATACATTGCGACTTCATGTGTCAGAAGTGTTATGGAGACAGATAAATCAAGGTAAGGCGATAGTGAATGTATGGACGAACAGGAGGCACTCAAAATAAGGAGGCCAAGGAAGGTCCATCTGAAAAAGAGACATTTGAGCAGAGACGGAAATAAACTCAAGGAGAGACACATCTGAACATCCATGTGGGGCAATAAAGGGGTTATGGTATCAATTCCCATGCGGGGGGGAGGGCCCAGCCCAACAAGCAATGCTCAGACACCAGCTGTGTGTCCTACAGTTCAGCTCAATTCTGACACTGTCTACCTGGAGATGGCGTCAGACCCCACAGATTAAAGGCTCAGTCCAAAAAGGCTTCCCATGCCCTTCAGATGCAGGTCGAAAGCCCAGGTTGTTACCTATACTTCTGACTGACTGGCTATAAATCAGAGGTTCCCACACCCCACCTCCTGGGGTTTGATTAATTTGCTAGAGTATCTCACAGAACATTTTACTCACTAGATTATAAAAGGATATAGCTCAGAACAGCCAGATGGAAGAGATGCATAGGGCAAGGTAGGAGGGAAAAGCTCGGAGCTTCCCATATCTACGCGTTCACCAACCTGGAAGATCTCCAAGCCCAGTCCTTTTGGGTTTTTTATGGAGGCTTCAAGACGTAGGCACGATTGATTACATCATTGGCCATTGGCCAGTGGGTTAACCTCCAGTCCCTCTCCCCTCCCTGGAGGTCAAGGGATGGGGCTGAAAGTTCCAGCCCTCTAATCACAGGGTTGACACCAGTGGCAATCAGCCTTCAAAATCAGGTACTTTCCAGAAGTCACCTTATTAACATCACAAAAGACATGTTGGTCATTCTCAACAGTTAAGGAATTCTACCTGTTTGTGCCAGAAACTGGGACGAAAACTAAGTATATATTTCTAATTGTAAATCACAATATCACAGGGAGTAAATCCAAGATGGCTAAGGTAACGATGGGTGAACAATAAGAGAGCCCATGGTCTTGAAACAGAAAGAAAGCCAGCATGGCTGACGTGAAGGAACACAAAGTGTGTGCAAGGGGATGTCACACAGAAGGGTGAGTCAAACTGCGGAAGATCTCAGGGGATAAGGTTAGGGATTCACATATTATTCTCAGCATGATGAGAAGCCAGTCACAGAGTCTGAGCTGGGCAGTGACACGTTTTGACATCCTTTTAAAAAAAGTTCTCTCAGACTGCTGTTGGGGACTCTCTGGGCAGGGCAGGGTCAGGAATAGAAGCAGACACATCAGGCAAAACACTGTTTCAATCATCCAGGCAGCAGAAGATGGTACCTTAGTTTGGGTGCGATCAGGACTTCAATGGAATTTTTACTTTTTTTCAGCAGACACGTTCAGGAAAGGCTATTTTAGGATGAGGAATATAATTAGAACTGACAGAAATGTGGACTTTCCAGGTGACTTAGGGCATACAGTAAATTAGGGAGAGAGAAAAATACAGATGCAAGAAAGACTGAGGCCAGATTAGGAAGGGCTGGATTGACAGACTGAGGTGTGTGGTCTCTTTCCTGCAGAAAACGGGACCACCAGGGGAATGGGCTGATGTAACCTCAGCTTTTGTAAAATAATTAGAGGAGCCTGGTAAAGGATGATGTAGAAGAGGCCAGAGTCATATGGTGAGGGAAACGTAGACTACAATCATAGCAGTGTGCAAGGCTAAGAAAAGACATGTTTGTGTAATTAAGTAGCAAAGGCACTTAAATGTTCTGCATAACGGATATGCTAATTATACCTATGGCATTGGTTTCTTGTTAAATTAGTTCAGGAAAGGTGCGTAGAAGAGGATCCGACACATGGTAATCCCTCAACAAATATTAGCTATTATTTACATACTATAGATAGTAATGGTATTGTTTCCATGTACAGTTCTATGTTTTAGTTCTAGTTCTATGGACTTGGCCTACAGGAGCTACACAGAACATATCAATGTCCGCCATTTGGTTGGGGCAGAAAGTCCTGAAGGCGCTGGTGGCTCAGCTGACTAATACTCACAGCAGATCTAAATGCTGTATTGGTGGTACCTACATGGACAGGGTGCGTTGGCAGGGTCTGGAAAGGAGAGAGTAATTTAGAATAGGTCATGTAGAGTATGTTTTGGTGGGAAGGAGGAGAATTTGAGAAGGAACTGGATGAATATATGTGGGCAGGCACTTTGGGAGAGTAAGACGTGGTGTGGCGTGAAGCTGAAGGCGTGGACATTGAAATCTACTGGCTGAGATTGAATCCTGGCTGTATCATGTCTGAGCTTTGTAATTGGGGGCAACTTCCTCCCTCTAAACCTCAGTTTCCTCATCTTGCAAATTACATGGAGAATCTTATGTCTCTCTTGAGAAATCATATGTATTTCTTCCACGATGAAAAAATGAGATAATGCAAGTGAAATGCTTAGCATGGCGCCTGGTTACACCTTAAGAGAACAACCAGTGTTGCTCTTAGATATTGCTTATGTATGGTTCTTAGCAGGGCCCCCTCTTCCCCCACCCAAGCTTCCACTCACTGCTTTCTGTCTTCCTTTGAATGCTAAGTCTTTCAGCCGTGTGAAGGGCACATCCTGCCCTGACATTGCATTTTGATTCCTGGTTTCTCTTGCCTTTGCCTCCATATCAAGGAAATCTCCCTTTCAGATGAAAGGGATTTAAGGTTCTTAAGCATAGCTACCCCCTCTTGCCTTGAATGTGGCATTTTGGTATGATTTGCAGACTTTCAGAATGGAAGATGCTCAGTAGTTTTAGTACAATGTACAGAGCCTATGTGGCAATGAATCGATGCTCATCTCCCCACCCACTAGGAGTCAGTCAGAGCACCCGCTTTCATGTGTGGGGATGTTCAGAAATCCTATTGCACATGAGTTTATGAGTGACACATGGTGAAATGGATTTGTGAAGGCAACAAAAATCAACTTCCCTGATTTCCCTTCCCCACCCCCACCCATCTTCTCACATTAAGGAGTCAGAGCACATCTCTGCCCGAAGAAACATCCGCACGCAGCTGTTAATGGGATGTTAACTATAGTCACAGAGAGTTGGAAGGAGAGTTCAAAGATTTTGTTCAACTCCCACACGTCGTCATTGGCAGTGTGAGCTTAAATGACCCCTGAAGTGAATGAACAGCTTAAGACTACCTTCTCGGGCCTCCTGCCCCGTTTCTGGACAGCTGTGACTGCTCAAATATCCTCTGTTTTCATACTGATCTTAAAATGTGCCTCCCTGTAGCCTATACCTAGCGGGTGAAAACAATAGTTTTATCTTACTTTTATTTGAGCCTCTTCAATATTTTAAAGCACTGAGCACATTGTCCCAAGTCTGCCTGTCATAGGTTTCTTGCTTGGCTTCTCTTATTCAATCATCCTGCTATTCCCCTTGAAATTCCCAACTCACTGTGTATTTGGGCACTTATCGTGGGCACCAAACTGAGTGATCCTCAGGTGCCACTCATTTGCTTCTTTCAGTTACCCAGACTGATAAGGAAGAGAAGGCAGAGACAGGTTAAGTAAACTGTGTAAGCTCATACACTACCACGTTTCCCCGAAAATAAGACCGGGTCTTATACCGTATTTCCCTGAAAATAAGACCCGGTCTTATATTAATTTTTGCTCCAAAAGATGCATTAGGGTGTATTTTCAGGGGTTGTCTTATATTTTTTCAAGTACAACAATCTACATTTATTCCAATACAGTCATGTCACCTTCTTCTGGAACATCGTCATGACGTACTAAATGTGTCCGTCTGGCTGATGATCTTAACTGGGGCTTATTTCCAAGGTGGGTCTTATTTTAGGGTAAACACAGGAGGAGGAGAACATGGGATTCCAGTCCAGGGCTTACTTCACCCCACAGGTGTGCACCGCTGACAGATATATTACACTGCCTTCTCATGCCGCCTTTGTTGAAACTTCTTATGCAAAATTGCAAACAGAATTCCTGTATCCGTAATAATACTAACATTATTATGACTAACAATAATCGCTGACATTTACTGAGAGCTAACTGATCTAGTACCTTGGCACTATTAACTCTTAATCTTCACAGCCACTTTGAGGTAGAGTCCCATTTTACAGATGAAGAAACTAAAGCACAGAAAGATTGAGTAGCTTCTCCAAAGTTATGCAGATGCTAAGTGGCAGAGCTGAGATTCAAAGCCTGGAAGTCCGTTTCTAGAGCTGACAGTTTGAAGCATTATGCTGTAACTCCAAATTCCCAAATCTTGATGTTATATTTTTTAATGCAGTGTATATCAATTTACATTTATGTCAGCAGTATCTCACTTGTACCTATTGAATTATCAACGAAATCTATGTATGTGTGTGTGTGTGTGTGTGTGTGTGTGTGTGTGTGTGTGTGTGTTTCCCCAGTTTCCAGAATTTAGTCTGGAAAACAATGATTGAGTTTAACCCAACCCCTCAATTTCCAGTGCTCGAAGTCTTTCCAAAACATTCCCATCAAATTATTACTGAGTTCCTTCTTGAACAGTCTTAATGAATGAGAAATATACCTGATGATATTTTTTTCAAATAAATGAAACACTTAGGACTCTGCCTAATTATCTTAGTCTTGTGAAGTTCTCTCAGTTACCTTCGCTTAATCTACTGATACCCAGAAGCACAGAAATGGTAACTGGACTTTGAGGTTCTCAGGAGAACTGTATATTCCTAAGGTGAACATTAGCTTGGGGCAGAACCAGTGTAACCTGGATTAGTCATATTTTATTTTCATAACAAAGCCATTTGATGCTTTGTAAGAACCCTTTTCTAAGCTTCATTAATAAATAAAAAATTAAGCCTGCGTATGAATAAATGATGAAAGTACCTCCCTTGGTAATTTTTTTTTACGTTTCTGAAAATAGTTCCAGTCTTCATCTGCAAACTGAATGCAGTTAGAAGAGCCACTGAGAGTGTCATTATGTCGCATATTTGTCAGTAGAAGTGAAGGGAAAGAATGGAACCCTAGCACTTGAGATATAAAGCAGCTTTGAATGTGCAGATCACTTATTCAATGCAGATTACTTGCAGTATTTTCCTTAATTGCTATGGATGGTGTAATGTCAAAAAGGGTAAAATTTATAGCTGAAAAGTGAAGACGAATCAGACGGCCTACTGGAGTGGATCTGATTACTTTAATATGCTAATATATCATCACTGTTCCTAGGCTGTGCGTCTATTATTATTCATATATCACATGAAATTGTTTACATGTCTTTCACACTACTAGCCTGAGAGAGTCTTTTTGTTATTGTTTTCAGTCTTGTTTTTTTTTTGTTTTGTTTTAGGTTAGGGCCATGCCTGATTTAACTTTGTATTCCTAATGCTTAGCATACCTCCTGATACAAGGTAAATGGATTGTTTTTGGATCCCCCTGGTCGTTCGCAGAAAGTGAAAGTATTTACAAGAATCAAAGAAGTAAGAAAGCAAGAGAAGGTTTATTGAAAGTTAGGCACAAGGATGCCCGTGGCCATGTCTGTAGTAGACAACGGCCCTGCACTTCAGGTTAGCTTTTCTTTTATCAGAAAGTGTAGGTAGTTTTCTTACCACAGGAGATGTGATGTACAACCTTAGGACATTTGACAGATAGACTGAGGTCATTTGATATGTGCAGGTTATATAACTGGTTTCTTTCTGCACATGCTCTTACCCAGAATGCTTATAGAAAAACTCACGGCAGGGGGCAAGCTATAAAGTTCATTTTATTTTAACTGTATTATGATGAGGCTGGAGTTCAGCCTAAGAGCAGGCTCCCGCAATCTGTGCAGATGCCCCAAACCAGATAATTCTGGTCAGGTCTTATCTCCTTTTTCTAGGGGTGTTTCGACAGAAAAATTTATCTCTAGGGCCTGAGCCTGGGTATACACCTGAGTGACAGGGGCGTTGCAAAGTACTGATCAAATCACCTGCTAATCCCCCTCCGGCTCACTTCTTGTTAACTCTTTTTCTGCTCATCAGTAAAGGTTTAAGAATTGTGTGTTAATTTTTCATTGTAATGAATATCATATTCCAAGAATTATACCTCTAAGACCCAGTGAAATTTCCATCATGAAAACTTAACAAATCACCCTTCCTGATGTGACAAGCTCAGTTGGTAGATTGAAATCAGCTGTTGTGTGGGAGTATTTACACCAAGGAGATTGGTAAGCACTGTAAATGACCCCGCCCTTCACTGACCCAATAGGAAGCTGGTTGTGAAACGTTTCACCAGCACAACACTTACTGTGTCTCATACATGCTCTCTCCAGCTTCCCTTTCCTTTTCTCTTGCTCTCTGATGCAAGCATTTGGAGGATCCTGTGGCTTGGATCTTACCTCTTTAACCTTGACTGGTTCTGTGCCTAACCTTAAAAAATTTATCCCTGACTTTTTACACCTCTCTCTCTGTCTGTCTCTCTGTCTCTGTCTGTCTCTCTGTTTCTCTAACTTAGTGGAAGCAAGGCTCAGTCAGACATTGGCTTCAACCGAAGGAAATCACTTTTGGTTCGAGTCTTGTAATGAAGGACCATAGTGTGGTGCTTAGGGAAAAGCATGGATTTTTCTGCTGCACTTGGAATCCTCACCCCACCTCTTTGCTCTGTGTCTTTGAAGGTGTTACTAACCTCACCAATCCTCTGTCCTGTAATCTGTAAAGGAGACAAACCAATCGCACAGGTGTGCTGTGAGGATTACAGGAGGTCATGTCTCTACAATAATCTCACAGAGCGCCTGGTACAGGATAGTTAGACAATAAACACAGCTATCTTATTATGCCATGTTTTTCTTGGAGGATTACAACTGGATCTTTACTCTGTCAGTAGCACATCTGTGTTTAAATATGAATTGGAGACAAAGGACCTGGATTAGATGCAAGGCTTTGCCTCTTAAGGGTCCTATGATCTGGGCAGAACTCTGCCACTCTCCGTCTTTCCTCTTGTGGAAGAGGATAATGATGTCTCCCCTGCCTCCCTCACAGCACAGTTGGGAGAATCAAATGATATAATAAATCTGAAAGAACTTTGAAAACAAATATGAGAACACATACCAAGAGGCAGCTTAAAAATGCATGTATCATGATCAAACAATTCCACTTTTCAGGAATTTAACTGGAAAAAATTCTTAGAAAAAGAAGACATACAGAATATTCATAAAGCAGATAATTACAGTGGTGTTATCAAGAAGAAAATTCAAAAGAAGCTAAATACTCAATGAGATGGAATTATTAAGTAGATTGAAATACATTCATGTAATGGAATGGTCTGAAGACATTAAAATCACTTCAAAATACACCTAAACAAAGTCATCACTGGGTGATAGGATTCTTGGTGACTTTTAGTTTCTTTGTATATTCTAATTACTTTATGATTACTGTACATCACTTGTGTAATAATGATAAATGTTTTAGAAGAATATCACTGTCATTGTATGGGATCCACAGCATATTGTTAAGTAAAAAATAATAATAGTTACAAAACAGTACACAAAGTATGAAGAACATAGAGGCAATACCAACATGTGAACAGAGTGAGTCATGAGTAAATGTTTTTGTATTTTGTGCATTTTGGTCTTTTAACATTTTTGCATTGAGTATATATTACTTTTATAATTAGGGGAGAAGCTGAATTATAATTAGGGAAAATACATCAATGAAATATGAGGGTTCAATACTTAGATATTGTCATCTATATCATTCAGTCAGCAATACTCATGATGCAGGTGAAGATACTTTTCTTATCTCCTCCAGAATAACTGATACTGTTAAAATATACTCTGAAGGGATCATCTCTTGATTTCCACAGTCGCATCGTTGTAAGACCTTACCCAACATTTAAAAAGTTACCTGCTACTTGTCAGTGTTTTTTTTTTATATTAATTCCGGAAAAGCGTTTAACAGTTGATTCAAGTTGAATCAACTCTTCTTTTTCAATTTCAGGAAAAGAAAAACTCTCTTCCTTGGGTGCTGTTATTCTTATACATTAAGTGCAGTGGTGAAGAAAATGCGCTGTGATGGCGGGGAGAGGTTTGGGAGGGTAGCTGAGTGTGAGCCTTCTGTGGCAACTGACAGGAAGCTTTCCATACACGCTTCCCAAAAGGGGAGGCCTGTAGTACACTGTCCTACACATTGTTTTCTCTGGCAGGGCCCTCAATACAAACACAAGGCCCCAGAATGTTTGTTTCTACTGAGTGACCCTACCTCCCTGGCCCCACACTACTGAACAAGATGGAGATGTGTGTCCTGAGATGACATGTATGCAAGTCAAATTCTCCAAACACAGGTTCCATGCATCTCAGAAATGTAGTCAGAGTACTGGCCGCGTCCTAAGAGAAGACCCAGGAATGACAGTCGCTGAGGTCCGGGATCTGCCCTCATTCCTATTCCTAAGGCTTGATTGTTGTATCCCATCTTCCATTTTATCTCCCTGCTAATAAATTATCCCCTTTTTATTCTCATAAATAGGCAGAGTCAGTTTCCGTTGCTTAAAACCAAAAATATGTTACCTCGTGAAGCATATTGTCTATTTTTTTAAAAAGCCACCAGTTGGATGAAGAGCATGAGCTTCCTCAACTATGTCATTGATGATGGACACGAATGCACTTGTCTCAAACCGGCTTTTAGGAAAAGTATAGATGAATAGAATGGACTTTTACTGCCTCTCAATGACTCAGAGTTGCCTGAGAGGGAATTGCTGTCATGGGGGCTGTCATAAAAGAGGAACCAACATTCATTAACTGTGAACCATGAATTGAAATGGACTTAGAAGACAGTGGGCAAATGTGGTGGCTAGTGAGAGGCACAAAGAGATTAGGACCTGAACCTGTGTGATTCTAGCTGAACAGGTAGGGAAATTGTTACGTTCAGCGGGATGGTTCATGTATATGAACACATCTTCTTAGAAAAAGCCATGCAGAGGTAAGCAGTGCTTTTTACAGTCTAAAAGATATATTACTTAATATTGCTATAATGTTCCCATGCCCTGCACAGATGTTATTCCTGTGCCTAAATTAATGTCTATACTAGTGATCTCCATCCCGGATTTTTGAGTAGGCCATGACATCTTCAATTATCTCAAGATACACTGAAAATTTATCCCAGATTCTTGAAACAGAATTAAATGTCAAACCTGCTAATTATAAAAATAAATGCAGGTAAGAGCGAGTTTATGTCCTGGAATTCAACTGATGGCTTTTAAATGCTGCTTGTTCATGGAGGTTTGGAACTGCTGATTTGGGAACTGCAGGATAAGGCAAATATATCAGAAGATGCAGGCAGAAAAAGCTGTGCTTGTGATGGGGAAAGATTGAGAGCTAGTGACAAAAGCTGTTGAGTTGAGAACACCTTGCCACTTATTATAGTTAAGATAACTTGCCTTGCCTTTGGCTCTTTATTTTAATGTAGATGTCTGAGAGTGAGGGGGTGATTGAGGGAAACGGAGAGAGGTTATGTGTCTTCACAGGGCAGGATGGCAATTGAATGACTACCAAACCCATCCCCTGTGATGTTAATATATGCATTCATTGTTCCACCCTCTTTTCTAGTAACGGTAAACAACATTTGTCACTTGCAATAGACTACTTTTCACTTCCAAACTGATGGTGAACTGACATTTGTATTTCAAGTACCAAATCTCAGGCTGCAGAAGCAGGAGGCCCAGAAAAGATGTATGTGGTGGGTGGAAAGAGAGAACAGAACAAGTTTTGCATGTGCAATTCGGCAGATCGTTCATAAGTCTGGCCTCTATGACAGGAGATGGCCTAATGCCTCATTAATTCCCACAGAGATGACTATGATGTATCACCCCCTTTCAATCTGAAACTAAGTAATGCATTTAAAAAAAAACCTAATTTGCACATGTTTAACGCGTTCATTAAGCTATTAGTCTTTCAATAAGAGATTTAATAGCAAATTAACATTTCTTTTAAATACCCCCCCCCCAAAAAAAAACAAACAAAAAAAAAACAGTATCCAGTTAATACAATTATTTTGTGTTTTGAGCACAATGGGCTACAGGAGAAAACACTTGGCACCTGACTGGACCTGAACAGACCATGTTGGATTCTTATTTATTACACCATTAGTCACCCTGGGGCATTATTTATCTGAACAACAAATATTTCTGGGGAACAGAAGGCCTCTTGGAAGTAAATGTGAGAAGGTCAAAGACAGAAAAGACTCCAAAAGGGCTAATTTTGTGAACTGAATCATGATAAACAGAAAAAAATGGCTTACCCTAACCGTAAGGTTCAGGAAACAATGGAATTGACTCTGCTTGGTCAACATTCAAATATCAATATTTCCCTAACATTTATTTAGCTCCTGTTACATGTTAGGCACTGGGCTAGATGATGTAAAAAAGCTTAATATAAAGAAAATAATAACATGTATTATTTCTCTCAATGAGGTTTTGTTGAATCTTTATTATGTCCTGTGCTCCATGTTGAGCAAGATATATCACATGCTCTTTTCTTGAAGTTACAGATGGATTTGGAAGATAAGCCTGTAAGCAAAAAAAATCACATCCAATTTTAAATCTTAAAAATATAGAAATAGACAAAATGCTTTGAGAGCAAAGATGAAGGAAGTTCTGAATCAAATGAAATTTAGAGAAAGTTCTGTGGGTAAAGAACAGTTTAGGCTGAAACTTTAAGACTGGCACACATTAGCCATGCAGAAATTGAGTGGAAAATGTACTCCAAACTGAGTGACAGCAGGAGAAGATGTACAAAGGAAAACATGCCATGCATAATGGGGAAAAAAATCATTTTGGTTTAGCTTCTGTTGTAGTCCTGTTGGGCTGCTATAACATAACATACGCCATATAATAGAATACCATAGACTTGGTGGCTTAAACAAAAAGTACGTATTTATTCCTTCCAGTTCTAGAATTTGGGAAGTCCAAGATCAGTGGGTGGGCAGATGCCGTGTCTGGTGAGAGCCCTCTTCCTGGTTTCCAAAGGGTTTTCTTTCAGCTGTACTCTTCTTACATGGTGGAAAGGGCACAAGAGCAGTGTTTTGTCAGGGCACTAATCCCGTTCATGAAGGCCCCACCCTTATGACCTATTGATGTCCCCAAAGCCTCACCTCCTAATATTATCACCTTGGGAGTTAAGATTTCAACATATGTATTTGGGGATGGGGGGGTCATCAACATTCAGTCCATAACAGCTCCTCTACTGAATAGTACCCATGTTCTTTCCTCCCTGCATTTCAAAGCAGTTTATTATATATAAGTTGGAATTTAGTTCTTCTCTGTGGCAGCAGAGAATATGTGAAGAGCACATTCTCTGGTTAGTGTCCACAAAGAAATATGCACGGTATTCTGAAAATGGGCTCTACCAAACAGTATAATGATTACACTTCTGTTGAGAAGAAAACATTTTCCACTTTCACTAGTTAATCATCTCAGGGTAAAGCAAATTCCAGTGTATTCCGTTACACAAATATGGACTATTATAACAGTCTAAGTAGATAAAGCTCAAGGGCATTGCCTCACAACCTTCTATTCCCGCTCTCATCAAATTTCCTATTTGTGTAATCCATGGTACATTATGTGCTTTCTTTATCACATTGTGTTTATTCTCTGTCTGAAGTGTCTGTCTTCAAAATGAACTCACTGAAGTTTGCATCTTATTTTAATGAATTATATTTAAAGTTGAAATCTAGAGTAAAATTTGCTATAGCAGTCGATCCGTTAATAGCAGTGAGCAGTGTTCTTTCATTGCCACATACATCCCACTTTGGATTGAAGAAGATCCTTAAATTGTTTCTGAGAAAAGACCCTATGCTGATTGACATCTGCATAGTACTTGTTATTAATATTATTCCACGTCTGATGGATTTCTCCCACCACGATATACTTTGTAAGTTCCTGGGGTGAACTTTGATTTGTCACCTTGGGAACCAAAGAAAGAAGAAATCAATCATGAAAAAGCTCAAAATCCATCTGTTTGGAAAAGTAAAGAATCAAATGAGTAAATAACATCAACATCAATATTCGGTGTCTACATACACACCCAAACTTTGAAGAACATCTGTCTTCCTGCCACTAATGATTCCGTTCCAGATGTAATCCAAATATGTTTGCAAATGGGGAGCAGAGGGGTTAGCACAATTTACTTTGCAAGCAGTTGGTGGTTATTATCGCTATTTTTTGTTTCTTTTAAAAAAACATATGCATTTCAAAAGTAATATGATACCCTGCGATCATGATATATATGTTTGAAATGACAGTAAAATAAATCTAAAATTGCCTTTGGCTTTGCTCTGCTGTTCATCTTCTTAAAAAGAGAGACAATATGGTATGGAAACTATGTGGATTTTGTAGTCAGCCATGAATTTGATCAACAGCTTCTTATGTAGCAGTAGGAACAAATTCCCCATTTATGCCTCTAATTTCCTATATGACCTTGAAAAAACTCGTTAATGCAAGTAATAATGGTAAGAATAATCGAGTATTATGTAGTGTATATAAGGTGTTCTAAGTAATTTACATGAAATAACTTTTTTATAGTCTTCATATCCACCCTATAAACGGTGTGCTGTTAATATTCCAGTTGTAGAAGTGAGACACGAAGACATATTGAGATGAAGTCATTTGCCCAAAGACCCTGAGCTAGAGAGTGAAAAAATCAGGTTGTTCAATACAAATTCAGAACCTCAAGTCAAAGCAGCCACGTTTTCCTGCATTTCCTTGAGCACGGTGTCTGAGACATCGCTGAGTGCAGCAGACGACTAGGCAGCGACTGCATGAGTAACAGCAATGACTTGTTAGGTGCTGTGTGACCGCCACAGCCCCGGAAACATAACGGTTTTAATCTCATAAATCCTAACTATTACCCGATGAGGTTCTTAGAGAAAGGAAGATCTTCTTCATAGAGAAAGAAGGGAAGGCACAAGAAATTAAGCCTCAGGTCATGTAGTTATCAATGACTAGGACAAGAATTTGAATCCAGGCATTCTGACTACAGATACTTCATTTTTAAAACTGCTAAGGTCCATCTTAAATACTTGTTGAAAGAATGAATAAAATTTCCCTTTCCTAGGATTAATTCTTCCTTGCAAAATGGTTGTGATTAGGAATAGTTTCCAATGGAATGAAAAATAAAGATCACAGTTTTGCGAAGGTCGTAGCACCACTATCATTCTCATTTTATGAGGGCGCTAAGGCCAGAAAAAGGTTTGGCAGCTTCACTAAATTTACTTGTTTAGGAAAGGGTGGAGCAGAGACCCAAATCGGACCTTCAGAGGCCACATGCTCTGCTCCCCACCTTCTCTGTATTGCCCCATTTAACGTATGAATGGTGGTGTTGAAAAGTTCTTATGTATTGGATGTTTTGTGATTGCAGACTCATGCTTTCCCTAAACTACCTATTCCTTAATTTACTACAACTTGGACAAAATTATATCCAATTTAATGTTAGGCAGTGGTAGGAGGTAGAAAGCTGAGTGACTGGGTTGTTCAAAAGATTTCTATAAGCCATTTGCAGCCTGCAACATGGAAAGTACAGCAAGAGATACTTAACACATTGAAATTCAAATGTGTCTTTCTGGCAACAGAGTATCACTGGGTCCTGAGAAGCCCCAGTCTGGGTGAGCTAAGGAGTAATGAAGCCCTGCGTCTCATGTCATTGACTCTGGCATTTCAAGCACCACATTTATAACAGAAGATGCAAACTGCTGGGGTCCCTCTTTACTTCACTAAATTGAAATGGTTCCGTGGGGAAATACGGCAATAGGGATGAGAGAAAAATAACATTCCCTTTTCCACTGTGCAAAGAGAAGGTGCTGACAATGTTTATTCAAAAGAATAACATCTGGTAATGGTGCTGGCCATGGTGACATTGTCCCTAGCGATGCTTCAGTAAAGATATCCACCAACATCTGAGAAGGGAGAGAAACCTTACTGCCATGTTTCCCTGAAAATAAGACCTCGCTGGCCCATCAGCTCTAATGCATCTTTTGGAGCAAAAATTAATGTAAGACCCAGTATTATATTATATTATATTATATTATATTATACCCTGTCTTATAGTAAAATGACACTACGCATTAGAGCTAATTGCCTGGCTAAGTCTTATTTTTGGGGAAACACGGTATTGTGGTCTTTCTCATTTTTTTTTTTTTTTTTTTAGTGTAAACAATGAGTAAATTCTGGACTAAGGCGATTCTCCCATCTCATGTCAATTCCTTCTGTATAGCAGCATTGGCTTTTGGTTGCTATTAACAGTAACCCAGATGCAAATTAGCTTTGGTTAAAAAGCTAGAAAATCCATGATAGAAAATCCAGGGTTACTGGCTTCAGGCAATGCTGGATATAGGGGCAGAAAAAACACAACGAGGTTTCATTATTTCCCTCCCAGTCATCTTGTCTCTGCTTCCTCTATTTTGACTCTATTCTCTTAAGTTTTTGGTTGCCTCATGACTTCATTATCACTTCTAGTATCTGCTGGGAATACTGCTTTCTTTGTTCCTGTCTAGCAGAGAAAAGAATGGGTTTACTTTCCTGATAGCTTTTAAAAAGTCCTGGAATTTAATCCCTTTGTCTTTGAATGGCTGGGCTTGGGCCATGTGTCCATGTCTGAAATGATCTTGCTGTTGGAATACATCATTTGATTTCCTTAAGCCACCTTCAGAGCTACAGATGGAGTCAAGTTCAGTGGGACATACAGAATCAGAATGGAGGAAAGGTGTCCCTTTCTAATAAAACCTGGAGTTTTTACAAAAAGAGAGTGAATGGATGCAGGGTAATAAAAACAATGTCTAATGCACTTGCCCTTCTCATAGACCTCATGGAAATAAAGACCAGTTAATTTCTAATCAATCACAGAAATGAAAGAGCCTTTATATCTCATCAAACTGAGAGACTGAAAATTCACGGTTCAAGGACTGGATTTATCCCAAAGGTGTGTTTTCTAAGACTTAACAAAGATTGCTTTGTATTGTAATTTGAATTAACATATAACCTAAAAAAATTTTTGAATCCACATTTTTACACTTTCTCCTAAGAAAGTGAAAGATCGAACATCACTAAGCCAACATGCTGGCTTGGCAATTACCAGCTGGAGATGAGCAGTCGCTTTTTCATTCAGTCAAAGACACATCTTCCAGTTCACTATAGTTTCAACTATTCCATATTGTCTCTTAAACACAAAAGCCCAGGTTAGGTAATCAGAATTCAATATATATTGCCCTGCTGATAGCCTTGAGGCCGAAATATGTTTCTCTATGGACAGGGACAGGATAGAGTAAGTGGCTTATGTGTATTAAGAAGATGAAAGCAGATATATTCTTTGCAGAAGTAACAAATAGCCCTAAAAGTTTAGTAAGCAAACACTTGATGCACTTAATTTATTTAAATTCAGAAAAGTAGGCTTTTGCATTTGGAACCCTGGATCAATTACCTTCACCATCATTTTACAGAAGGTAAGACTGAGACTAAAGATGGTAGAATTTTGCTAAGACGCCGTCATAAATGGTGGCGTTGTGACGTTGGGTCTCCATCTTTTGCCTCCCACTCTCACCTGCCACACACACATATGCCACATATTATAGAAAAATAGAAAAATAGAGGGAAAAACTTTTTATTTATTTAAACTGTCAAAGTAATGAAATATTTATAGAAGAAAAAAAATCTCACCCATAGTCCCACAACACTCAAACTGAGAGATTATTTTTCTATTTTTCCAGTTTTAAGTTAACACCCATTATTTTACAATGTAATTATGATATGCATGCAACGCTATGCCCTGCTTTGCTAAAACATCTTATAAGCATTAATTTTATTATATAGAGTTCAGTATTACTAAATACATAGATAATAGCCGAAGTATGAATATGCTATAATTTTTGTAACCGTTTGTGTTTTTTGCATGTTTTCTAACTCTTTCTTGTTCTTTTATTCTGTCTCCCATTGAGTCTCTCTTCCACTTAAGGCGTAGTGCTTCATAGAGCCTTCCTCCTACCCCCCAGCACCCCAGACATTCAGAGAAACAGAGAGTGGGCAATCCTGAGGAAGATTTTATATGAGGGTTAGGGGACCTTAACCTAGGTGTCAGGTGGATTTAAAAGGAAAAGCCAAAGGGAACATTTCAGATTGGCAGCAGGCAGGGGAGTGTGAAGGAATAGTGTTTCTTTATAGGGATAGTTCCATAGCTTATAGAGGATGATAGAGAAATAAAGATTAACATTACATGAGCATATATTTAGATTGAATTTTAATTCTATGAATTTATACTAAGTAAATAGTTGGTAGATCAATGGATACGTATGTTCAATATAACATACTCTGAAATGAGAAAAAACACCAAAAGTGATATGTCTAAAATTGAGTTATCAGTTTGATAAATGATTTGAAAATTTATAGGATGCTGTATAACATTGGAGAACCATGTGGTTACGTATGCACTTTCTATAAAGATGAGTGTGATGTGTTGAATTTTAAAACGCAGATTTGAGGTTTGAAAGAATACATGCCAAACTATGAACAGAGGCTTGAGTAGTAAGAGAATGAATTAATTTTTATTTTACTTTGGACATGGAGGTGATATTTAAATCTTTTATAGCAAGAATTAATTTCATTTACAATCAACAAAATATGCATGTAGGAATTTAGCTAAAAGAAAGGTGTCAACAAAAAACATCCAGCCTAAGAGAAAGCTTGTAAGAGTTTATTGGAACCAAACTGATGACAATTGCCAGAAAGCAAAATCTCAATGGATTGAGAAAATGTTCCATAAAATGGTGGTTTACAGCTTATTTTATACATAGAATCAATGGAGGAGGGTTACGTGAAATCCATTGGTGATAGATTAAGGGGGTAGGAGAAAACAAAGTGGGGAAATCTCTGGAATTGGATAAAAGTACATTGGAGAGAAGGTACTTATTTTACACAGGTGGGTACAGGATGGTTAATAGTTTACATAAAGATGTTAATCAAGGGACAAGAATAATAATGAGGGATTCTGTACTGTCCTGCTCTAGTCCAGAAAAAGGGATTAGTGACAATCCAAGGATGTCATTTTAGGTGCAAAAAGACAAAAGACAGGCTCACTGAAGGTGAAGATTCATTTTACGAAGGAAGCTTCAGGCTAAAGATGTGACTTCCCGCCATGGCCCACCTTTGTTACGAATTTTTTTATGTTCACGTCATCTTAGGCAGTTATTTTCAGTTTCCTGAGCTTGTCAGGTTTAACCTGTAGCCCCTTTTTCTGTATTAAAGAATAAGTAAACCAGGTAAAACTGAAAACATGACGGATCAGAAATAAGAGTGAAAAGTAGAAAAGGGCCTGGCTGTCAAAGTCCAGCTGATGTTGAGGCAATTGTCTAATGAATTTGAACTGTAAAAATACTGATTTAGACAAGTGAAGTGAAAATTGTACTTGAAAAAAATATATCTGGCTGATCTGTTTGGCAGCTCTCAGCCTGCATATTATATTATTCTATATAGGAAATAAAATAGAAATGTTTGACGATGAGATAAGGCTGAGCTGAGTGTTAAGAATGCTGGAGTTTTCAAAATCTGAGTTTGAAAAACATTAATCAAACCATTAGGATTCATATTACAAAAGGTACTTACTATATATGAAGACTCACCCTGGGCTTCTTTTAAAATAGTAACTGTTTCTGATGCAATTGAGAAGCAACTAAGTTACAGAATTTTCATTTACTGAAAGGTTGATCACAGTTAACTGCATGAGGTGCACCTGTCGTTTCCCCCTCCATCACATTTAATATGAGTTTCCATTTGGTCGTGGTCCTGTAGACTTGGTCAAGTCACTGCTAACCCTGGTTGGGTTCATCAGGTCAAAAAAAAATGCCGTGGTTGACATTTACATGGTGAAATTGATCAATGCAGACAGAAACGCTGAATAAACAACTTTAAAACTCCTAGGCTCTTCTTTTGTGCAATATTTGATACAGTTGGCAAAAGTGTTTTATGTCTTTAAGAAATAACCCAAAGGAGTTAAAATACTCGTCCCAGGCCTTCTTTCCCATCTGTGGAAAATGCAGGACTAGCGAGTCCAACGCCAAAGTCCAACTCCAAAGTCCTTTCCCCACTAAACAATGTGTTACTTAATTTGTTTCTTAGGGTTACAACTTGGCTTTGACATAGGTAAAGTAGGGAGTGTTTTTATTCTACTCTGTAGTTACCACAAGTAACTACCAGTATTACTAGTTACTCTAGCAAATGGCTTGTTAAATCTTTTCCTGACCAGATACATGCACACATACCCAACCAAATAAACAAAATTGCATCTGGAAAACCAAGCTCTCACTGTGAGGCCCTCTTATCTTTAAAGACCTCACCCATTTCCACACCTTCAACAAGTATCTATTTCTGTATAGATGATACTTAAACATGTATCTCCATCTCCAGTATCTCTCCTTACATTTCCATAATATGCAGAGGGTGCCAAAACAATGTATCCACAGTTTAAGAAAGGAAAAAACTATTAAAATTGTGATAAAATTATATATGCCAATAACAAAAGATGCATACAAGTCCTATGGATACATTTATCTTGACACCCTAGTATTTCCAGTAATCTTATGCTTCTTTCCAGTTCTAGAGAAATACTGAAGCAAACACAGAGAGGGGGAAAACCTAGATAAAAGAAGGAAAGGGAGAGTTCTAAGGTATCTGATTTTGTGCACTTATATTTGAAACAAAGAGTCTGCCCCTGCCCATTCTGTACTTTGGTAACTGAATCTATACACACTATTTTAAATATTCAGTTAAAGTTGAATTTCTGCTACTTACATCTCTGTGATATAGTTTTGTCTAATATATACATATAAAACTATCATCTATCTATCTATCATCTATCTATCTATCTATCTATCTATCTATCTATCTATCTATCTATCTATCTATCTACCTACCTACCTACCTACCTACCTACCTACCTACCTACCTACCTGGTCATCTATCTATCTGGTTCCAACTCAATGTAGATATTAAGAATTGGCATTATGCATAGGTGGTCACAATGATATCTCCCATTCAATGTACTCTTCCGAAATGTAACCTTGCAATGATTCCTTGGAGAGGTGGAGCATGGAGCTTATCTCTGTACCCACTTGAATTTGGTGATTGTTTTAGCAGATAGAATATCGTGGATATGATGCTGTGCCATTTCTAAGCAGAGCCTTTAACTGTTTAGGAAGTTTCTATGTTCTGCCTCTTGAAAGCCAGTCACCATGTAAAAAGTGTGACTAACCTGAGACCACTTTGCTGTGAGTAGCCCAAGCCAATGCAGTCATGCTTTAGTATTAGAATGATGAGATGTCATGGGGGGATGGGTGTGTGTGTATGGGAGGGAGAGAGAGAGAGAGAGAGAGAGAGAGAGAGAGAGAGAGAGAGAGAGAGAGAGGAGCCAGGCATGTGCATTAAGAAGCCGTCATCTTGGAAGTGTATCTTCCAGGCTCAGCTATTCCAGTGGGTACCACATGGATCAGAGACAAGGGGCCCAATCAAGCCCTTCAAAATTTCTGACCCCAAAATGTTGAGAAAAGCCAAATGGCTGTTTTATAGTACAAAGAGTTATTAGTTTGTTACATAGAAACAGATAACAAATACAAATAATGTGAACAAAATCACCAAGTAGGAAACTTTAGAAAATATTCAGAATACAAGCGAAAGTTTCTTTCGTTTTGGTAAGGACCATGAATCAACATTACAGGGATAAATAATGTCATAGGAATGAATATAGGAGGGGGTTGATTTGACAGCCCTCTTAAAAAAATAAAGTGGCATTGACTTCTCTGTGCACCTCACCTGGGTCCCCTGATTACCCTGAGTTTGGAAGTGATGTGCGTGATCTGAGCCCTGACAGCGGAGTCCAGACTGCTTGCTTCTCTCTGATCCTGCTCCACTGCCTACAAACTGTTGCTTTGCCTCTCTGTGTTTCATGTATCCATGCATAAAATAGTATAATAATATTACCTACATTATAAGGTATTACAAAGATTAAATGAGTTCGTATTTACAAAGTGCTTAGGGCAGTGAGCAGCAAACAGATGCGTTATCTGTGGGTTGATTATGTTTAAAAAATGAATTATGCAGATACCTCTGGATGCATAGGTAGGATTCATTCACTTGTTTCTGTTTTATATTGTTTTGTTTCCTGGGTGAGTTTATGGGTAGTTTTTTATTCTTTATTGTGGTAAAATATATGTGACATACAACTTATCATGTTAGCCATTTTGAGCGAGTAATTCAATGGCACTGAGCGCATTGGCGTCCTTCTCAACCATGAGCACCATCCATCTAAAGAACTTTTCCATCATTACAAAATGAAATTCTATACCCATAATCAGTAACTTCTCATTCTCCCACCCCGACTCCAGTCCCCGGTAACCTCTATGCTACTGTCTGTCTCTAAGAATTTGACTAACCTAAGTACGTCACATAAGTGGGATCATACAATAGTTGTCCTTTGGTGTCTGTCCTCTTTCACTTAGCATAATATTTCAAGGTTCATCCACGGCGTAGCATGTTATCAGAATTTCATTTATTTTCAAATCTCAATAATACACACACACACACACACACACACACACACACACAGGATGCCCCAAAAAATGTATATAGATTTTAAGAAAGGAAAAAAACTGTATTAAAATTGTAATACCCAATATACACCGATAACAAAAGATGAATACAAGTCACGTTTGACTTCTGCAATTACAAGAGGTGCTCAAAGTGGTTACCATCAGTGTAATTTTAATATGGTTTTATTTTATCCTTTCTTAAAATGTGTATACATTTTTTTGGCACCGTGTGTGTGTGTGTGTGTGTGTGTGTGTGACATTTTGTTTATCCATTCATCCATTGATGGACATGTGTATTGTTTCCATCTTTTGGCTATTATGAATACTGCTTCTATGTTCATTGTTGTAAAAATGTCTGTTTCAGTGCCTGCTTTCAATTTTTTTTTGGTATATACCCAAAGTATGGCGGCATAGTTTTATATTTCTATCAGCCGTACAAAGAGATGCCAGTTTCTTCTCGCCAAATCCTCACCAGTACTTGTTATTTTCCTGTCCTTTTTCCCCCCTTTCCTTTCCTCCCTTCTTTCTTTCTTGCCATCCTAGTGAGCATGAAGGGAGCTTAAGTTGAGGCTTCTTGTAGTAGGTAATGACCAAGTTGAGATTTTAAGAACAAGTAAACCTTAGCTAGGAAAAAGCTAGGGGAAGGCATGGGGAACGTTCTGGCCAGAGCTCATAACCCGTAAAAGACACTGTGCAGCAGGGAGGGCTTTGTATAATTAACTCATTAAAAAAGTTTCCTGTGGCTGGAGGGGTACTATGGAGTGGTAAGAGATAAAGATTGGAATGCAACTGGAGGCAGATCTGGGATAGCCGCATTTTATACGTTGATTTGTGTCCCCCCTCACACCCCTAATAAAGGTATCTGGAAGTCTTAACCTCCAGCACCTCAGATGTGACCCTATATGGAAGTAGGATTATAGTGGATATAATTATATAAGATTAGGTCATATTGTACCAAATACAGTATGTCTGATATCCTTATAAGACAACAACTACATGAGTACAGGACAGCAAGAATACCACATGAAGACGGGATTACAGTGACTCACCTACCAGCTAAGAAAATCACCAGAGCTCTGAAGAGGCAAGGAAGAATTCCTGGGCAGGTGTCAGAGGAAGCATAGCCACTCTGCAAAGAGCTGGGGTTCAGAAGTCTAGCCTCCAGAACTGTGAGAAAATAAATTTATGTTGTCTAAGACACTCAGTTTGTGGTACTTTGCAGTAGCAGCCCTAGGAAACTAATACACCATGTTACAAAGAATAAGTTATTTTAGGAGAAATGGTGGTCCAGAGGAAAGGATTAGAGAGAAGAGAAAAAAGCTGGTGAAACTACTTGAGAGGCTTCTGGGGTGATTTACAGGGAAAGTACAAAGAGCATAGATTCAGAGAGATGAGCAGAATAGATGTGAGCCGTTTGGTCAGACATATACCAGGACCCAGGGTAATAGTAAAAACAAAACAAAAAGATGGCGATGATGGTAGAATAAGGACAACTATTTATTTAGCACTTGCTCTTTGTCAAACACTCAAATAAATGCTTAATGGTGATTTTATTTTCCAAAAACCACACCTATAGTGTAGCTACTATATTTTTTAAATGTACTATTGTTATAACGAACATGAGTCTTGAAGAAGAGAATTGTCCGAGGTTATATAGAATTAAATGTTCAAAACAGGATCCTACCGAGGCAGAGTTTTTCTTTTTCCTTTTCCCCAGCGCCTGGGGTCAGGGCCACTTGGCTGTCCTTTACATATCTCAATCAGAAGGAACAGTGTGAGGCTGAGAAAGTGGAACAAGGAAGACATTCATATGGAGAAATCAAAAAATACTGAAAGTTTAGATGGTCGGGGGAAGGGGAGAGGGACGCGGTCACTCACACCAACAGGAATGTTGAAGCGTGGGGCAGCTGCAGGCCAGTGAGGAAGAGACCTGAGTTCTTTTCTGTCAGGGGCGGATGCCCGTCATGTCCCCAGCCCTGAATGAGCTTGGGCGTCCTCTCAGAGTGCCGCCGCCCATCTCGTCTCGGCCTCTGCATGAGTGACGTGCAGCTGCAGTCCCCCCCCCCCAGCCCCCATGTTCCAGGAGAGCATCTGGAAATAAGCAGCACGAAGCCTGCTGCCCAGACAAAGGCATTGTTTCTTTAGTAACACATCTCCTGGAAACCGGCTCCAGACCTACTTCCGAAGCCAGGCTGTGCTGCCCCTGACATGATGTACTTTGCTCAGGTCTCCTGGGCAAAGGGGTACACAGAAGCTATGGTGGGCACGGAAAGAGAAGGGAACATGGGATTTGGAGGCCACTTTGCTGAGAAGTCCTTAGACTCCACAGGCAGGCACTCATTTACGATGATGTGACTCAGTTTATGGAATCGTTGTGTGTGTGTGTCTGCAAAGCACAGTATCCAGAAACCCATCAGGAGTAAGACACCACCCCAAGCTGTGCGAGGATGAGAGCCTACCCTGAACTGACATCTCCTGATTTACATCACACAGGTGGCAGTGGTGGGGGCGGAGCTACCCTGTATTGAGTACTGAGTATATGCTTGGCACACTCTCATCCCACTTGCTGTATGTATATGCCTCAGTTCACTGCTCCTACAGAAACTGTTGTGAAGCAGTTGACCACAAAACCTCAGAAGTATACAAAATAAACATTCATGTTTGTTCGTGAGTCTAAAGTCAGTGGGTCAGTTCTGCTCTTCTTCGGTGGGGCTCGCACAAGTGTTTGTGGTCGGCAGTATGTGGGCTCGGCAACTCTACAGATTGCAGGAGGACTTTCTTACATGTCTGGAGTCTTGGCTGGGATAATTGGGCCGACAAAACTCTCCTCCAATTGCCTGATTCTCTAGGACACTATCCCAGGCTTGTTCCCATAGGGAAAGCCGAGTGGTGAGAGAAGAAGCTGAAACACATGAGCACATTTGGGAGCTCTGCTTGTGTCACATTTATTACCACCCAAATATCACACGTTCAGCTGCCAAGTCAGAGTGGGAGGAGACAGCAGAGGGTAAGGATATAGGAATTGCCTTAAGCAGGGTCCGTAGATGCCGTCAACCTGCCACAGCATCCTTTACCATCATCGTCATAAGAATTGATTCTCGTGAATGAATTATATAATTCTGTTATTATAATTCTATAATTATATAACAAATTAAATATATAATTATATATACTAATTGTTTAAGAAGAATTAATCCTCAGAAGAATAGTATGACAATTTTGGAAATGAAGAAGCTTAGGAATCATTTCATGTTATATCTTATTTAAAGTCACACAGTTATGAAGTTAGGAAGCCAGGGCTGAAAGTCAAGATAACTGTTGTCAGTCTATCTTTCTGTGTTGGTTTGTCTGTGTCTATTACGTGATGAAGAACTAGACTCCAACAGAATGAGGGCAGAGACTCCTGACAGTGAGAAATGCTATGGCTGCCCAATGATTTATAACCCAGGTAATGGTCAGATAAATGCCCAGGAAATCTAAATTGGCTGATGGATACAAGAGTATAGGTAAAAAAAAACAAAGGATGCGAGATTCAGTTAGAAAGCCAGCAAGAACCTATTTAGAGTATTGTTATCAAGGTCTCTGGAAGAAGAGTGTGTAGGATTCAGGCAGATAAGAAACCACAGCCCAGCAGTTAGGGATCAGAGCAAGATTTCCAGTCAAGGAGATAATCATTGGGCAGAGAAACTCAGCTTCAAGCTAGTCGTTGACTCCCATGGCCTTTTGTTTGGAATCTAATACTCATAATATGGCCTCCAATGTGTTTCATGTATTGGCATCATTTTTGGCCGTTCTTCTACTTAACCTCCTCTCCCTAGGTTAATGTCAAATGGGCCGTGTTCTTTTCACCTTATGGCATATTTACACAGGATCTTCCTTATTTCTTGGACACTTTTCCTAACTTCTCACACTTTTTTTATTTGGTTAATTCTTACGCATCCTTTTGTTTTGATTATACCGGATTAATTAAATGTTATCCCTTCACTTGTAAGATACTTCCAGAGCACCCTGTGCTTCTTCGTAACATTCCTCACATTTGTACATATTTGTTTCGTTGCCTGTCTTCCCTCTAGAACAAAGATGGCAAATCTTCTGTGAAGGGCCAGATAATACATACTATACGCTTGTTGGCTGTACAGTCTCTGTCGTTACTTCTCCACTCTGCTGTGACAGCATGAAAGCAGCATTAACAATATGCAGATGCATGGGCAGATCTGTATTCCAATAAAACTTTGTTTATAAAAATAGCTACCATGTTTCCCCGAAAATAAGATCTAGCTGGACAATCAACTCTAATGCGTCTTTTGGAGCAAAATTTAATATAAGACCCAGTCTTGTTTTACTATAATATAAGACCGGGTCTTTGATATGATATGATATGATATGGTATAATATGATATGACATAACATAATAGAATACAATACCGTGCTTATATTATTTTTTGCTCCAAAAGACGCATTAGAGCTGATTGTCTGGCTGGGTTTTATTTTGGGGGAAAAACCGTAGTAGACTGGATTTGATCCAACGGCCATGGTTTTCTGACTTTTGCTCTGGAATATGAACTCCATGAGATTTAGAATTTTGTCAATGTTGTTCACCACTGGCTTCCAGTAACCAGCATGGAAATGACATATGGTAGGTGTGAAAAATGTATTTGTTGAATGAATCAAGTAGTATAGCCTTACAGATTGGGCCCTTCTTGGACAATGGACATATGGGTTGTCTGTGACAGAGAGCTCAACCTTTGAATTCAAGAGGAGAACCACAACCTCACCCGACTGTAGAGCCAAGGTTGCAGGATCATTCCCCAGACATGGTTGGTTCAGAAATTTGAGTGTAACTAGTCCTCTAGGTGATACCCATCAGAGGTAAAGATAGAGACACCTGGGTAGGGGCTGGATCGGGTAATCAAGTATAGGTCTTCACTAGTCCAAATATCTAACTGGTCATATTTATTAGGTATTCATTTCTGCCTTAAGAATTACCTCAAACTTGGTGGCTTAAAACAACACAGTGTATTATTTTGCAGTTCTGTGGGTCAGAAGGCTGACGTGGAGTCTCACTGGGTTAAAATTAAGGTGTCAGCAAGGCTATATTTTGTCCTGGATGCTGTGGGGCACATCTGTTTTGAGGTCACCCACATTCCATGGTTCATGGCTCCCTTCTTCTATCGTCAAAGTCAACTATGCTGCATCTGTCTGACCATCTTTCCATAGTCACATCTCTCCCCACAGTCATGAAATATTCTTTTAAGGACATATGTGATTAGATTGGACCCAGATAAGACTCTGATATTCGATTAAAGAATATGATATGAAAGTTTCCATAAACATATAATTACTACAATATTCTTACTTTTCAAACAGGCACTTTTACAAAATTGGCGAAATGAGAAAAAAAATATTGAATGTGGACCTACTATGTTCTCGATGCATTACATATGGTTCTGAAATTTTTTCCAACTTTACTGTGATATAATTGACACATAACATTGTATAATTTTAAGGCATACAAACTTGTTGATTAGATACACTTATAATTGCAAAATAATTGCCACCATAACCTTAGATAATACCTCCATTGTGTCATAAATTGCCATTTTTTTGTGGTGAGAACATTTAAGATTTACTCTCTTAGCAACTGTCTGGTATTTAATGCAATACTGTTAAGTGTAGCCACCGTCTGTACATTACCTCCCCAGACCTTGCTCATCTTGTGGCTGGAAGTTTGTACCCTTTGACCAACGTCTTTCCATTTCCCCCATCCTCAGCCTCCGGCAACCACCATTTTTGTCTCTGTTTTTGTGAGTTTGGCTTTTTAAAGATTGTGTATATAAGGAATATCATACAGTATTTTATTTGTCTTTTTCTGTCAGACTTATTTCACCTAGAATAATGCACCCAAGGACTATCCATGTTGTCGCAAATGGCAGGATTTCTCTTTTTTTCTTATGGCTGAATAATACTCCTCTGTGTATATGTGAGTGAGTGAGTGAGTGAGTGAGTGAGTGAGTGAGTGAATGAGTGTGTGTGTGTGTGTCACATCTTTATCCATTCGTCCATTGACAGATACTTAGGTTGTTTCTATGTCTTAGCTATTATGAATAATGCTTCAATTAACATGGGAGTGTAAATATCTCTTGGAGAACCTGCTTTTATTTCCTTTGGTTATATACTCAGAAGTGGGATTGCTGGATCATATGGTAGATTTATTTGTAATATTTTGAGGAACCATCATACTGTTTTGCATAATGGCTATATCAATTTACACTCCCACCAATAATGTGCAAGGGTTCTCTGTCTCCACATCCTGCCAACATTTATTCCTTGTCTTTTTTATAATAGCCGTTCTAACAGGTATGAGGTGGTATTGTGGTTTTGATTTGCATTTCCCTGATGATTGGTGATGTCAAGCATCTTTTCTTGTGCCTGTTGCTATGTGTATGTCATCTGTGGGGAGAAAAAGAAAACATCTATTAGTTCCTATGCCCATTTTTAGTCAGATGATGATGATGATGACTTGCTATTGTTGTATCAGTTCTTTATATATTTTGAATATTGGTCCCTTATCAGAGATATGATTTGCAAATATTTTTCTCCCATTCTGTATGATGCCTTTCACTCTGTTGACTGTTTCTTTTGCTGTGCATAGCTTTTTAATTTGATGCAGTCCCACTTGTAAATTTTTGTTTTGTTGCTTATGCTTTAATATAATACAGAAACCAACAGGAAATGTAGGGATAAGAGAGACAGAGAGATCATTTGGAACTTAATTCCTAAGAAAACTTAATTCCTAAGAATATTTTTTAACTAGCAACAAACTGGGTTCAAATCTCAGTTTTACCAATATTATGACTGAGACTATATTATCAATTACCTCAGTGGATCAGAGTTTGAACTGTAAAATTAGAATGTTTATTCGACAGGTTTGTTATAGAGTATAAATAAGGTCACATCTGTTAACTATTTAGCATTAGATAGTTGTTTAATAAATATTGGTTATTCCAGTTACACACTAATTGAAGGACAGAGGGCACCAGGTTAGCAGAGGAGGCATGAAATTCAGACATTTGAGTTTCGCAGGGGTAGCTTGAAGGTATTTGCATTACAAAACTAAGCCACAGAAGGAAAATGCTGGGAAACTGGAGAAAGCACATTGATAAATAGTTCTAAGTAAAAGCAATTTCAGCCCGAGACCCTTAGGCTGTCTTCTCTCTCTTTGGGTGACTGTCAAACCCCAGAGATATGGCTTCTTATAGCAACAGACATAGAGACAAATTATGCTTTGGAATACAGATATATGGTTCTGTGACTTGAGTACTCACTCTCACTAACAGACAAGGGTCATTTGCATGAAAATGAGCCCAGGAGATAAAAGAAATGTTGAGGCTGTGAAGTCCAAAGAAAATCCATACTAAGTGCCCCTCCTCCCTAGAGATGTTACTTGTGCAGTTTGCACTGGCAGATGTAAATTAGCGTAATCTGATTTTAGTGAGACTTACTGGTAATGTTACTTTGGATTTTGTTAGTTTGGTGGTGGAGGTGGTGGGGGTGGGGGTGCAATGGAATTAAAGGTTAGAGGGATAGCTAGGGGGAAGGAAAGTGTATTCAAATCCTTACAAATGCACCTATGGAAACATCATGGGAGCCTTCTGTGACTGGTTTTATGGAGGACAAAGTACTGTGGTCTCCACAGTGGGACGCCGTGAATTGAAAGAGTGATTTAGGGCCTGTTAACATATGAGTAAATGAGAGGAGACAAGTCTGGCCTGTGTGCAACAGCTTCTGCACAAAGTTTAGACAAGACAAAGATGTTTCTTTTCCCTTTGTCATTCTCTCTGCAGCCAGCAGATGAGTATTTCATAGTGGAATAATTCAAAGTGAAGGAACTCATGGGTAATGCAGCAATGATCATCAAACATTCCTTAAGCCATTTGATCTCACTGGACCATCCACAAGCTATGTCTGCCTTTTTGCAGACAAATTCCATACATTCAGTTGGATTTAAATCTTTCCATTCTGCCTTTCTTCTGTCCCTAGATACTGATAGGATTATCTAGCATTGGGCAAAGCACTAGCATAAGTTTTAAAAATAGTCCCTTTCATAGTCTGCATCAGTGTCTCAAGTCAGGCCCTGATTAGTTCCACACTCAGAATCCCATATCCCTTTATTCATCAATGCCTAAGTAGTTGTATATAGAGTTAAGGATTTGTCCTATAGCTTCTCCACAAAAGCATAAGTTAAAAAAAAAAAGTATTGACATTTATTGTAACTTTTAAATATGTATTCCAAAAATATATAAGATATTATACCACCTATTATGTCCTCAGCAAATGCCTCTGCCATAAATAAAATATCTTTGAATGTATGCTTTATTTGACCAAGAAGTCTCACAAGCTCAGGAACTAACCTTGGAGCTTAATTAATGAAGGAAGGTTTGAACATTAACTACCTATGAGGAAACATTTAGCCCAAATGATGGAAATCAACTGTATCTGCTAACGTTACCTAAAACCTGTCCAATTATGGAGGGGGGAAAATGATTAAAACTGTCACATACATCTTAATGCTATAAAATGACACATATGCTTCTTTTAATCATTGTATACATTCAGTTTTCTGTTTTATGCATTCCAGACTGCTTCATGTGGTTTGTAGAAATCAAATTCTGTTTGGATTCTTGGACAAGCAATTAATGCTTTGCCATACCCATAAAAAAAATCACATTCAGCACCACGGACAGAGCAGCATTGCTCTTTTCTGAACTGCAGCTGTTTCTTGAATTAATTTTTTTCCGTTACTAAAGCACCCAGACACACGTCTGTCTCTTAATTGCAGGAGGGGTTGTTACAAGACATCTTGAATTTTAACAACCTGTTTTAAAATGAAGGGAATGGGCTAAAAGCAGACTAGGGGAAACCTTACGTACTTCTGCAAGATTCAAAAATAGACATCCCAGAAAGTATATGAAGACTTTCAGAGGCAAACATTGATACTAATACAAAAGAAAAAATGGGTTGGGGGAGTAGTGATCAGTGATAACAAATAGAACATAGCAGAGGAGGTGCATAGACAATTATCAGAGAACGGGAGGTTGAGATGAGCGGTGTTGTCACCATAAATGTAGCAAGCAAGGCACACTGGAGGAAGTGAAATTTACATATGGGGTAACAAAACGTTTTGAGAATTTGGTCTTGTGGATGGAAAAGGAATTTCCAATATCTTCTAATACCGAATGATAAATAATGCCAGAATTGCAATCAGCTCTTCATCTTTTTTGAAGAGACAGGAAGTTTAAAATAACCAGACAGTATTATTCCCCTAATGTCTTAGAATTACAAATTTTAAAATATTCGATTAGTCTGTGACCAACATGTGAAATTGATGATAAAAATATGTGATTTTTCCCCCTACACAGTGCATTTGCTTATGGAATAGGCAGTTATTTTTAGACTTCTGTTCATTTCTTTATAAACACTAGCCTTTGACAAGTATTAAATTCATATTATATTTTAAGAATTTTGATACGTAGTATGTTTACAAGAGTTACCAAGGCACAGTGTATATCCCATAGGAACTCACAGTTGCTGGAAAATGAAGACAATTATTTTGGTCAAGAGCAGGGCATGCCCTGTGGAAGGAGGTAAATAAATACTGCTTCTTTCTGCTCTTTGTTTGTATGCATTTTGTACAAAATGCACATTTTATTTTTTTTACTGGGTTCTATCCATCTGTACATCTGAGCAGCCTTCCCATGCTTGCATAGTTAGAAGTCCTACTCCCCATTAAAACAGAATTTCTTTCTCTTAAAGCTCTGCTTTCTGCCAATAATATTATTTATTTTATGTTTAATAGATGTTTGTTTTCTTTTAGTTATGATGTTAGTTAATGACAATGGATTATTAGGAAAATATTGATTGAGGCAGCAGCTCATTTTGTTAAAGTATGAAATACTGCAAATTAAGAAAAAAAATCATAGTTGTTTTTTTGTTTAGTGATTTTTCAGGTAGTTTGTGCTTTTTATGAAGTTTAAACTCATTAAATTCAAAATAATGTGATTTCATAGAGTAATTACAATAATGATAATACCAAATAACAGAAAATATTGTTTGACCACTACATGCAAGACATAGTATTGTGTGCTTTCTTTGGTTTATCTCATTTAATTTTTACTTAATCAACACAATTTGTAAGGCATATATATATTTTTTCTATGTTACAAATATGAGAAGTGAGACTTGGAGGGCTTCTGTAATTTGCCCAAAGTTATTATAAGTATTTTTTCTGTATTTTAACAGACACTTTTGTTGTATTTACTATTTGCTAAGAATTGTTTTAAACAACTTATAGAAATAAAATGAATTATTTTGCTAGTATTGTTATTATATTCATTTTATAGATGTGGAAATGAAAGTATCATAAGCTTGAGTTAACTTACCTAAGATCACATATTTACAAAGCGATAAAATCAAGGCTGGAACCCAGACAGTTTGACTCCCAAGTCCACCTCTTCTCCAACATCCTAAGCCTTTTGGAAAGGTTAATTTGACCAATCCCTTAAACTGCACTTCATAACTGTTTACTGGTAGCATCCATCTTGCATATCCCTTTTAATGCCAGGGACTTAGAACCATCACTTTATCATTATGTGTAATCAGTTTTTTGTCACATCAGCTTATTTCTTTGGAGGTTTGGGAAGCCACTTTATGGCTTCCAACAGCACTTGGAATCTCAGTTCAGTTGTCCTGAAAGCTAAAGTATAATCAATACTTTTGTTCTCATCATGGATATTCTTATCCACAATCAAAATTCAAGCCTCCCAACCCGCTCGCCCCCCACCACACACAGACACACGCATATTTACATATGGTGTCATGTACTTGTGTTTATAGTAACCTCTGCTTCCAGCTTTCTCAGACTTTTCTTGACTCTTCTGTGCCAGTTATGACCTCGACTCCATTATAAATGCCTCCTTTATATCAGAAACCTTCTCACAGAATGTTCCCTCACCTTCTTTTGTTCCTGAAACCAACTCTCCCCTGACAACACTTCTTCTCTGAAACCTGTTTATTATTTCTCACCTTGAGGTCTCTGAGGCAATATCTCCATTCTCTAGCTTGTCTTTACTTTTATTACAAATCTTCTTTATGCCCCCTTATTAAAAACCCTTCCCTGTGTCTCTCAATCTCCGATTGTACGTTTTATTGACATACGGGCCCCTTTTAGTATCTCATATAAGTAACTGATCCATGTGTCCCCAAAATACACAAATGTTTTTGAAACAATTTTATGGTTGAAAATTGAATTCCTGGTTATAAATATGTAAGTCTCACAGTACTGGTATGGACCCTTTGACCGGAACTCCTGGTTCTCAACCGCCCTTTACCACTCATTTGTGTCCGAGGTTGAACAGGACTTCACTGCACACACTGTTTAGGACCCAGATCCTTGCCTTCTGCAAAACTCCACCCCTCACTTTCCATCTGAGCCCAGTCATCAACACAACCACATTACACTCAACATTTCTCAGTGTCCTTGAACCAAATAACCTTCAAAGTCACTCCCTAAAGCAACCCACATCAGAACATATCATTATCCAACAATATCAACATCAAATGCTTTATTGCCCTCTAATTGCATGTGGGATATACAATAATAGTTAGCATTTATTGATACAATATGGTAGGAGCTCTGCGAGGTAGTGGACATCTATTAACTCTCAATCCTCATCATGCTCTCTGTTAATATTTCTGTTTTTAATGCAGAAAGTAAGCCAAGGCTGTTAACTCACCTCTCCTATACGTTCATATAGTTTATATACACCTATAAATAAGATGGACGCTGGGATTTAAACCCAGAGAAATCTTGCGGTGGGTCCCATGTTCTCCACCATATCACTGTTGTACAAAATGTGTGGTCTAATGAGAAATGCACATAAGTAGAGAACTCAGTTGTGCTAGATAAATAGACAATCTAACTGCCATTCAGTGTAGTTGTAGAGTGCTATGCCTAATATGGAGCCTAAAATATAGAAGGCAATCATAAATATTAGTTACCTTTCCACATTCTTCAATGAAACTTCACATCAGGATTACTCAGGGGGGAAAAAGGACATAGCAGCAATTATTTAGACACTGAGAAATAGATTTTAAGTGCCTGAAGATTTTAAATGTATATATTTTAGATCTTCAATGCTATGTGCAGAGATTTATACATACTATATCATGTCTGTACCAGATTGAAATTTCTCATCCAAGCTCCGTTTGTGGAGAACCTGAAACCCTGAGAATGCTTCCTTCGACAAAAATCCCACCAGCTCTTAAATCATCTGTCTTCAAGGAAAGTGAAAGAGAAGGGATGCATTGGAGGCATGAAGGAGAAATATCATTTTGAGAGACAAAATCCCCAGGGAAATTGGGCTGTTCTGCTAAAATGAATTTATCGGCCCCTTGTGATCACCCTCTTTGCTAACACTGTGTATTGTTTACTCTGTTCTTTTATTCCTTGTCCCTGGGAGGAAATTTGGTATTGTGCTTGCTTTTTAAATGATTTCAAAACTTCTATTTACTACCCACTCTTAACTGTCTACCTCCTACTGTCTGGCATGCCATCTCTAAGCACTACGTTATCCTGGCTTTTTTTTTTCTTTTCACAAAGACCCTCAAATATCCCAGAATGCTTACAGAAAACAGTTGCTTAGCCTGACATTCCCAGCCCTGAAAATCAGAAGATTCCCTATATTTTCCAGTTATTCCCATAGTAAAGAATGTAAATTTACCATGGGAACAAGGCTTACTTATTTGTTTTTAACTTGATAGCATTGTGTAACCAAATTACCAAAGCTTAAAGACCTGTTTTTCTGCTTATATTCTCTTTCTACACAGCCATAAAATCTCCGGACCATCTGAACTCGGATGGCTGACAAACTGACGTTCCCAAGAGATCCATCTGTATCATTGACTTCTTCATAGGCTCACTTCCATGAGATTTGCTATTTGACCTAAGATACGCGTAGGTTACTTCGACTCTCTCTACTTGGGTTTCTTCATTTGTCAATGAGGAGACTGGACAAGTGTCACACATAGGGTTGTTCTGAGGCTTACACCAGCCATGGTCTTTAAAATGCATTCAAAAATGTCTGACACATAATGAGTGTTATGTAAGTGTCATGCTATTGCTATTTGCATGTTTAATGTTGCAGTCATACTATACTCAGCCTATAGGACTTGACCAAGCCCAACAGCATACCCAAACATGTTTTATTCTCCAATCATTCCTACTTTAACAATACTTTCCACACTCAATTTCTCTAGCCCAGTCTTAGCCAGTATCTTGGTTTTTCATTTTCCTTCACTTCACACATTTAATTTATCACAAACTCCTGTCTATCATAACTCAGAAAACCATCGCAAGTCCATTTACTTCTCTTGTTTTGCACTTTGCTACCCTGGGAAAGTCATCAGCACTTCTCACTGGATTGCTTCTCTGGCTTCACTAACAGATTTCTCTGCTTCCATTCTCTCTACTTCTGGTCATGAAACAGCCAGAGTAATCATTTAAAATATAAATTTAGAAAACACATCCATGGTTACTCATTGTTTCTAGAACAAAAATCCACACGTGTTACCATGGCGCAGGGGATGTTCGTAACTTGCTTCTGTGTCCCCAACTTCATTTGATGACCATTTTCCCTGAATCTCACGGGATTCTAGACTCGTCCACCTCTCTTCTCTTCTTCCAACCTGCAAAGGGCTCTTTTACATCTGTCTTGGCGTACGACTTTTCCTTTATTTGGAAAGTGATTTTATACACTTTGCTGTGTATCTGCCCAATTTTCATAATGGCTCACAATTAGTGAGCTTCCAATTATACTCAAAGCTCATATAAAACACCACCTCCGCAGAGAGGATTTTATCTGATCATTCGGTTTCAAGTGGACGCTTTCTGTTATGCCTTATCTTACCACCTTACTTCTTGTTTTCATAGCACACAGCTCAGTGGGAATGACCTTGTTGGTTTATGGCATACCCTTTAATGTATGTCCTCCCCTCTGGAATATGTTTCATTAGGGCAGGAGCCTTGCCTGTCTTACTCACCGATACACCCGCATCATCTTGTCCTCGGTGAATGTTTACTGAGTGAGAGACCCATGCTGCCTTTTCCGTTGAATATCCTCTGTGTTATTCAACGGGTACAGCAGTTTTTAAAAAGGTGTGATGCATTAAACTTGCCTCAAGTTTAACTTACTGCTTGCTTTCTTATTTCTCTTCCAGAATCTAAGGCTCCCGAGAGTATAAGGTCTTCATCTTTACCATTATATTACCAGTGACAAACGTGTAGTCTGATGTAGCACAATGCTCAGTGAATGATTAATCAGTGAGGGAATGTCCTGTGTTTGGATACAATGTATGTGATCATCTACTCAGTCATTTAATCAACATCTATTAAACCCAGTATATGTTAAGCGAAGTGTAAGTCCTGGAGAAAGAGAAATGTTCAAGACAGGCATGGTTTCTGTCTATATCATGGAGCTGAGAGTCTATGCTGAGGTTTCTTAGCTATTGACACTGTAGCCATTTGGAGTTGGATGATTCTTTGGTTGGGGGGGGGGGACTGTCTTGTGCATTGTAGGATGTTTGGCGGGATCCATAGCCTCTGCCCACTAACTACCTGTAAAATGCCTCCCCCTCCCAATTTTGACAACCAAAAGTATCTTCAGCCATTGCCAAATGTCCCTTGGTGGGCAGAACCACTTATAGTTGATGACTACTAGTTTGGGGAAAGAGACACATGTGACTGTGTATGCAGATATGCATGTCACTATACATTGTGATCGATGCTGTGGATAAAAGTAAAAGCTGTAATGCTAGACTATAACTGGGAGACTGCTTTAGACTGCTGGGTACAGGCTGTCAGTGGATTACATGTTACTGATAAAGTGGTATTTAAGGTTGGGCCTCTAGGATGAGCAGGACTAGGAAAGCGCTGGAGGAAGAAGTTTTCAGGCAGAAGGAATAACATGTGTGGAGGTCCTGAAGCATGACAAAGGTAGGTGTGTGCAGTGACTAGGGTGCAAAGTATCATGCCAGGAAGCTGGAGAGTGAGGCAGAGGCAAGATCACGCAGGCTCCTGGGAGCCATTATGAATTTAGGATTTTACCCTAAGATGAATGGAAAGAAGTTAAGAGTTTTAAGCAGGAGGGGCAGAATAGGGGACTCTGAAGCAGAATGGGATTTCTGTTATGTAAACCATATTTCATGCTGCATAATGGACAAGGAAGCTAGTATAGGAATTATGGTGAGAGAGAATGGTGATTTAGTCTGGAGGGATGGTGTTGGGCACAGAGAAAAGTAGATGGCTGATAACATCACCTTGCTTATATGGATGAAAACTTGAGTGGATTCATACATTTTCCAGGGGAAAATATCCTGTGATGCCAAGATATTCTATGTTGGGAATCCCAAAGCGATGTTTTCTTTAGGAAGCATGGGAGCACATTTATTGGCTTCCCTGCTTTGTCTCTTTCACACCCAGTCCAGCTCCTGAATCAAGCTAAAGCCTTCTCTCTTGCAAACATCCCAGATGGTTCTCACTCTTTCTCCCCTCTGGAGAGGCCACTCCTCCTGCCCCCCCAGGTGTGAGCATGTGTGTGTGCACTCAGTAGGGGCAGCAGGAAGCAAGCCAAGCAGAATGAGTCCCAGGGTCCAGGGACCTGAAGCACGAATGATCGCAGGGAAAATTGTGGGTTGTTTCCTTTAGTCATACACCTGCTTTGAGCTGTGCACTTAATTAGCGTTGTGAGTGCAAGCTGACAGCTTGGCAGGGAGCGATAATGCAGTGGGAGGTGAGGGAAGCCAGTCTTGCTGGGGAAGTTGTCCCTGATTTATAAATACACCTGATTATTATGGTGGCGCCCACTTGTGATTTCCTAGTGAAGGGTCTGTCAGATGTCCTTATACATTCCCTTTGTTTTCACAGATTTCTAACACAGTGAAAGCAATTCACTCTCCCCTGCACCAAACTCAACATACAAACCGAGTTTTGTTTTCAAACATCAAAAGCAAACAAAAAATCTATTAGATTCGCATTCATAAGGAAACAAAGGCAGGTCGGTGAATTAGTTCAACGAAAGATTATTTATGATGTGTGTTTGTTTTGTAAACATAGACCACATAGTGTCTTCCCTGGAATGGGCTTGGGCAATCAATTGCTTCTGTCCTCTTGTGAAAATGATGGGTCCAGTGAGACCCACTACTGAGATTTTAGAAAATGCTTCCATTCATTTGTATATTCATCCAACAGTGATTTATTGAACAGCTCGTTAGCTCTGGGCACTGAGCTGGGAAAGGGGCAGACGGACAGAAGACTAAGGCAAAGTTGTTGTCTTACAGCAGCTTAAAATTTGGAGGGATACTTACATCCGTGATAAAAAACAAAACAAAAAAACAAATCCAAGCACAGAAATGTGTGTAACGTATTTACAGTAATGTGACAGTGACAGAGAGAAAAGTGCTTGGCACTGATCACTGATGGGCCTTCAAGAAAGAGTGGGGAAAAAAATAGATAAAGAAAGGACAAGTGAGAGAAATCCATTTCTGTTTCTATATTATTGAACCCAATGTCATTATAGTGAGAAAGGATTTGAATTTTCACCCTGTTTTGATAAAGAAACTTAACAATTTTCTTATCGCCGTGAAGTATTAATAGATTCATGGGGGAATGGATATGGGTAGGGAACTTACCCAGGGCAGAATTCTTGCAGGTTTCCCTCCCTTACTCACACCGAGAAGCAGAGATCAGACTTTTTTTCCTTACGTGTAACAATGTCAATTCCTGGAAGAAGGGTGAAACCACTTTAGCTATTACAAATTATTTGAACTTAGTTTATATCCAAGATCTTTCTGATATGCCAACAAGGGCAATTTTGAGAAAAAAAAATTAAATTAAAATAATATTTTATAGTTAATAAAAGTGGCATAGCCAAGAAACCTGGGGAGGCTAGGGAGGGATATTTAAAAAGTCTGAATAGCAGGAAGATGTTGAGAACAGAAAAGAGACCCCAGCTAGAATGGCTGTCAGTGAAGAACTGGACATAGAGGACAGGACAAGGATTTCCAGAGAGTCCATGATTTGAGCTTAGCATCTCTATTGACCCAAATCTTTGTCAGCTTTCTCGTGAGGCTAGGATGTTTGCCACTCAAAGACCTGCTTCACTTTCAAGTTAGATATTTAGGCTTCCCATTAAACCCCTCATTGAATTAACATCACTTATCCTTACTATCCAACAGCCAAGAGGGAAAATGATATCCAGTCCATGAGCTTTAGTCTGCCACCCTTGGTCTCTATCTTATAAAGATGCCTCCCTACGATACCCCCAAAGGTGATAATAGGTTAAAAAGAAACCCTGGACATGAGGTGGGGAAGAGGTCCCATGCTTCCCCTTAGAGACAGGAAGCTGAATGGAGCATGCATAGTACCTGAGACAGTGGGGAAGGTTAAAATCATTGCCACTGTTAGCGTCAATCGTGCTCTTCCTATGGGTGAGGCTCTGTGCTCATCGTTACGTGCAGTATGTTATTTAATAGTCTTAAATTCCTTTTTTTCATCCTAATCATATACTTAAGAAAATTGAGACACACAGAGAACATATTTTCTCAAGGTCATATATCCACTTAGTAGTAGATAATTCAAATTGACAGTTCAGTTTCAACAGCAATATTTTTTCATTGTTTTGGCTATAATTTATCCTTTCAGTATCATTATATTTTCTTTGTAAAATGAGAAAATCGAGTATCCTTGTATTTTGTTTCATAGTCTTTGTTATAAGAGCTACTTTTTTTTTTTCTAGAGCAGTGTTTTCAAAGTGTGTTCCTTAGAACATTTATCTAAGGGATATTAGTAACCATTCTGTTTGAGGTTGGAGTAGGTAAAACAAGTATCTGTGATCAAAAAAGCTTAAAACATGGTGGAATAAGGAATCACATTTTGGTAACTGTGGGATGCCTCAGCACATTTAAAATTCTGAAGTGAGCTAAACATCTGTAGAAGAGGCAGAGGCTGAGAATTTAAAATGTAGCATTAGCAAACATATTTGAGTCCCCCCAATTTTTTTTTAATCATCTTGTGTACTTCCGACATTTATTTACTGTAGAATACATTTGGGAACAGACTGGCTCTAAGGATCAAGTCTACATTTATTATCACCGCCTGGTACCACTCCTCCTTCAAACTGCAGCCCTGCCAACCTCTCTTGCAGAATCCGTTACTGCATACGCAAATGCATGCGTCTACACAGCCCTCCTTCCATTCTCAACTCTCCCCAACACAGACATATAGATGACACCTGAGTTCCTTGAAGACCCTTGTTTGTTTTTCATGCCCAAATGTTTTTCTAGAATGCAACCTCTTACTAGATTGCCTTTTCAACCTCCCATTACTACCTGTGTAAAAATTGTCTATTCAGCTTTCCACGATTCTGCTCAAATGCCATCTCCTCTTAAACCCATTCCTGAGAAAATTTTACAACACTCCTTCAGCCCTTCCCTTTCCCAAGTATGCATTTCTTTATATCCTGGTAATACACCAGTGGAGAGCTTAACTCTGCTGAGAATTAAGGCCTCTGTTTGGTCTCTGAGCTCTTTGCGGGAATCTGAGTCCAGACACCATATAAGTTCTGGGCAACAATTTCTACATACAAAGTCAGTAGAGGATTAGAAGTGCTAGGGATGCAAGTGAAGTCTAATTAGACTCTCGTTTTCTTATTGCCATCAAACACAGGACACTTTTTATAACCCTATAACCCACCTAATATGATCACAGCTGACCTAGTCCCCAAATTTAATCCTATCCACATAACCTCACCCCCAGCCTAATGCTACACTAGACATTATGTCACCAAACCCATCCCAGCTTTATAACCCATTGGCCCATTAATACACTTCTAATCATTCCTTTATAAAACATAACCCACCCAAACAACCCCATAACCTTTCTAATGGATTCAGAACCAGCCAATTTCCAAACTTCATATCATCTGCATAGTTTCCATCACCTCTTAATGAGCTCTAACTGGCCCTGCAAGTCTCAGCATTAACAAAAGCTATTCCACTAAATTTGTGAAATTTTATTTGATTTTTGAAAAATAACTACTGTATCTTTTTTATGTATATAAGTCTATTTTTTCCCAACTCATCCAATTCTCTTTTTTCCTGCTTGAGAAAATTGGAATATTCTGTTACATTATAGTTCATTATTTTTTCCAAAAGAATTTGAGAGTTGTGTAAAAGGCATATATTTCCACGTTCCACCACTACATTTATATTTTCCATTGAATTTAATGGAGACTTTTTCACGTGTGACTGAGGACAGGTCCCGAATCTTGTATTTCAGTGGCTGCTTATGAGAAACTCACTTTAGGGTTGCACATAGACCCGTGGGCCTTTCCATATGGGATTCGATGGAACTGAGCTCCGAGCCTTCCATGAGAAATGTTCCTTCCACTAAGTTACCATAGCAAAACACATAGCACTAAGGAAAGAAGAAGAAAAATAAGCAGAATACATAGGAGGCAGATGGCAAGTCAGCATATTTGTTGAAAATTCTATTTCCCTACAATTTGCATTAAAATTATGGCTCTCCACTTATGAGGATGGGGGTCGCCGTGTGCTCCTTTGGTTCATTTATTCCTATGACAAGCATTTACTGAGTACCTATTTTATGTTGATGGGGCTATATGGAATCGGGGCAGAGAATTCAGGCCTAAATCTGTAGCACGTCTTTATTACTTGATCATGTTTTCTGTCTTCTCTGGATTTTGTGGGGCTATATATGCACATATGTAAATATTTGATTATTTTATAATACACATATCAATGTGTAATAAATTAACATCTATGAAATTCAGCCACGCTACAAATAGTTATCAAGGGCTGTGTGCCAACCAACATACCCAACGCTCTGGAAAGCAGGTATTATCCTCACTTCTTTTCAGTTGAGAAAAGTAATGCTCACAGAGTTCAATCAAATTGCCCGAGATCTCACCCATGGCTGAGACAGGATTTGAATTCTGGTCTCTCTGACTTAAAAGCCCAAGTTCTTCCTCTTGTATCACACTAACTAGCAAGCAGAGTCACTTCAGAGATATTTAGCCTCTCTATTCCAGATTCCTTATAAGTGAGGAAAGCAAGGCCAGAAAAGAGAAGTGGTTTGCTCCAAGCTTCTGTATACAACTGTACGTAATCTAGAGAAAGATGGTTTCTCTGGGGAGGAAGATGGTTGCTTCTACAAACACAACATCCCAGCAATTCAGGTTGGCTCGGCCTATGAGCACAAGAAGAGAGAGTGGATAACCCTGTTGCCCAACCCCAGCAAATGGCCCTGCATTGCAAATGAGATCAGTTCACTGAGGCACTGGCCTCCCGAGGGAAGAATGTGTTCATCGTGCCGGACCAGCCACATTAGGTTCATGGATATGAAGAACCACATACCAGAATTAGCACTTGTGCAAATGATCACACAATTCCCTCAGGCCTGCTGTGTCCCCTTTATAGGACCGTCTTTCAATTATGAAGTGACGAGCAGTTAGTATTCTTCTATAATCTCATTATTTTTGTTATGTTGACAGTACAGTATTTTTTCCCCATTCCTTTTGAAGCCAGGCCTATCAACATGAGATGGTTACTGGATCTAGAGAGAAAAACATAGACATTTTAAACGCTTCCTCACGTCTAAGAATGGGGACCTCTTTGATACGTTCATCAGTAGGAATAAAAACACCCATGTTTAAGACTCCGCCTCCTGGAGCACATCTGATTAACCTAATTAGTTCTGTCGTCTATGCTCAAGAAATCATAGAGCTTACGTATTCAGTTTGAAGAGGATTTAGAAATCAGGCAGCTTAGCTTTCTCCTTCTGTTTTTCACCTGTTCTGCCACATCCTTAACAGGCCATGACAGGGACTTGGCGTGATCAGATCTCACTATGGGGAGCTCACTACCTCACAAGGCAGCACCTTTCTTCAACAACATTCCTCATAAGGGTAACTCTTATTGAATCAAAATTGGAAACCTCCATTTTTCATCAGTTGGTTTCTCTTTTGAGCCCATGGAAGAAATAAATGCAACCATTCTTTCATCAAAAAGTACTTAAAATATTTCAAGATGTAACAATAACCTCATCTCCAACATACATTGGGCAAACTCAATGAATTTCTTTTTTAATAAATGAACTGTACCTATGGTATGGCTCAAAATCAAACACATTGCCCAATTATTTCGTGCCTGTGAATTAGCTTATGCATACGGACAGTCTCAAATAGCTAATTAACTGCCTGCTGCCACCATTCTGCAACTGAGTGCCATCAAGCAATGCTCTAGGTGACTTGGAACAATGTGTAATTGATATTACTACCGTGTATCCCTGAAAATAAGACTTAGCTGGACTATCAGCTCTAAAGCATCTTTTGGAGCAAAACTTAATATAAGACCTAGTCTTATTTTACTATAACATAAGACAGGGTATAATATAATATAATATAATATAATATAATATAATATAATACCGGGTATAATATAATATAATAATATGTAATACATATTATATACAACATATAATATATAATGTAATACCAGGTCTTATATTAATTTTTACTCCAAAAGAAGCATTAGAGCTGATGGTCTGGCTAGGTCTTATTTTCAGGGAAACACGGTAGAGAAAGTATCTGTGTAACTTTTCTTCTATTAAAAATTTTTTTGAAGTAATTACAAATTTACAGAAACTTGTAACAATAGTAAAAGGATATTTTCCCCAAAAAACACTTGAGAGTGAGTGTAGACTTGATGTTCTATCATCCGAAATACTTAGGCTGTAAATCCTACAAACAGCCATTTCCCAACATAACCACAATACAATATCCAGAACTGGGAAATTAGCACTGATATGTTACACCTAATTTCATAAACTGCTTCCAATTATCTTTAATTTCCATAAATTTCCTTTATAGCCAAAGAGCACTATCCAGAATCATGTGTCACATTTAATTGTCGCGTATATTTTGAATCCTTCAATCAGGACCCGCTCCTTAGCCTTTCTTTCTCTTGAATGACTCTGATGCTTTTGAATATCACAGGCCAATTATTTTATAGGCTATCACTCAATTTGGATTTGTTTTATGTTTCCTCATGATCAGATTTCGATGACAGATTTTTGGCAAAAATATAAAACTGGAGATTCTGTATTCTTCCCACTGTAATCTATCCAGTGGTGCACAATTTCAGTTTGTCCCGCTACTGGAGATGTTGGCTTTGACAACCTGATTTATGTTGTGTCTTCAAAGTTTCTCCACTATACAGTTGCTTTTATAATTAGAAATATGTGAGGAATTATTTTGTGATCCAGCAAATATTCTATTCCTTATCAAACTTTCACTAGTTTCAGCATCCATTAATGTTAGTTGGAGACATTAATTACTGTGGTTGCCAAATGGTGATTCCCTACCATCATCATTCCTTCTCTGTTACTTGGCATGCTAGGATAAAGACAAGTGTTATATTCTTCCCATTTATTTATTTACTTATATCAGAATAGATGCATGTGTGTCTATCTTAATTCATTATCATTACTATTTAATCTGATGCCTAGCTTATTCCAGTGGGAGTTCCTTCTGTGTTTGGTTTGTGTGCCCCTTTTTCCATGTCCACATCATTCTTCTTATTTACATTCCTTCTGGCACACAAAGCTGTGTCAGGATCACCTCAACTTTAGTTCCCACAGCCCTGAAATGCGCCATCTCTCTTAGGATCCCTGGTTCCTTTTACAGGAGATTTTTTATAGACAAAGATCTAGGTACTGAATGCATTTATCGCTGTGAAATGTCACTGTTTCCAGGCACTCCCGGTGGACAAACATAGGGTATGTATGTATATACGAGGTCTAACAATTGAGTTCACAAACTCATCCTAGAAAAAGTGCTGCATACCTCATAGCTGAATATCACTATGGTCACCTCCGAAGTACTCCCCTTGGGAAGCTATGCACCAGTGCCAGCACCTAGTCCACCCTTCAAAGCAATTTTGGAACTCTTTTTCTGGAATGGCCATCAGAGCTATCATTGTTTTACCCTTGATGTCCTGAATGTCATCAAAATTGTCTTCCTTTCAATATTTCCTTTATCTTCAGGTAAAGAAAGAAGTCATTGGGGGCCAGATCAGGTGAGTAGGGAGTGTGTTCCAATACAGTTATTTGTTTACTGGCTAAAAACTCCCTCACAGACAGTGTCGTGTGAGCTGGTGCATTGTCGTGATGCAAGAGCCATGAGTTGTTGGCAAGAAGACCAGGTCGTTTAACTTTTTCACGCAGCCTTTTCAGCACTTCCAAATAGTAAACTTGGTTAACTGTTTGTCCAGTTGGTACAAATTCATAATGAATAATCCTTCTTATATCAAAAAAGGTGAGCAACATCGTTGCCACAAGTTCACGAAATTAATTGTCTGACCTGGTAGCTACTTATGCCACTAGCCACCCTTCTCCAGACACCCTCCTCCATCCATTCAGGCTCCTACACACCTATTGGGCATTTACCTTCTTCCCCAAGGGATGCAAACCTTGATCCATCTCACCTAATGTCTTTTGTATTAAATGATTTAGGAGGAGATGGATAAAGGAAAATAGAAAGGAGGGACGGAGGGAGGAAAGCTCCCCTATTCAGGTTTAAATTTACTAAAATTTATTTTTTAATTTATTGGGGTGACATTGATTAATAAAATTATATAAGTTTCAAGTATACACTTCTATGATGCATCATCTGTGTATTGCATTATGTGTTCACCACCCAGAGTCAGTTCTTCCATTACCATATACATATTTGATCCCTTTTCCCTCTTCTGCCACTCCCCACCCTTACCCTCTGGTAACAACTAAGCTGTTGTCTCTATGAGTTTGTTTGTTTGTCTGCGTTGTTCATTTGTTGATTTTATTTTATATTCCACATACCTTGTTTCCCTGAAAATAAGACCTAGCTGGACAATCAGCTCTAATGAGTCTTTTGGAGCAAAAATTAATATAAGACCCAGTCTTATTATACTATAACATAAGACCACGTCTAATATAATATAATAGAATAGAATAGAATAGAATAGAATATAATTAATATAATATAATACCAGGTCTTATATAAGACTGGGTCTTATATTAATTTTTGCTCCAAAAGACACATTAGAGCTGATTGTCCAGCTAGGTCTTATTTTCGGGGAAACACAGTATGAGTGAAATCATATGAAAACATATGATTTCCTAGACTGAATCACAAAGAACTGGAAAATCTAAATAGACCGATCAACAGTAAGGAAATTGAATCAATCATCCAAAACCTTCCCGAAAGCCAAAGTCTAGGACCCAAATCCAATTATATTAACAAACAACAGCCGTAAAACAAAACAAAACAAAACAAATCTGAGCAGTTATCCTCTACTTTAACCCAGGTTTTCATTGCTCTGTATTCTCCATTTAATTTCTATCTCCACATTTCCTTTTTCCTCCTTCCCTCTCTCTTTCTTCTTTGTTTTCCATCCCCATTCCATGCAAACATAAGAATTTTTTGGAGAAAGATAGAGAAAGCTATATCAGTCTATTTGGAAAATGATTATTCAATCAGATAATATTCATAAAGTACCTATGACTAGTACATGGTAAAATCCTCTAAAAGTTGCCCCTACTTTCCCAACACAAGCTTTTATAGATGTTAAAAAATGATATGATGTATTTGATGATACATGTATGTATCCAGTACACAGTAGTAGTAAAAAAACAGTGTCCCCTTCCCCACATATGCATATGTGTGTATCTTTGTATCATAGCCACCCTTCAATGCCAATTTTAAATCTGTCTTTCCTGAGGCCTTTTGTGGTACGTCCTGTCCACATGAGTTAGTATCCCTCTTGATATCACCTTTCGTGCTCTTTAATTAGCACTTAGTTATGCATTTTTTTAAAAATAGGCTTTATTCTGTACTGTAGTATTTTAAGGATTCTCAAAAACTTATACAACCATTTTTATTCCACTTCTCAGGTTAACAGTTTAAGGTCTCAGGCCAAAGGAATTAAGAAATTTTCCCCAAATCACACTACGTTAAAGGCAAAACAGTTGTCCCAATTCATTATTAGCCTTCAATGACTTTCCTGAAAGCTACACAAGGACCAAAGTTATGCTACATTCTTTTATTATCTTTATTCCCTGAGGCTAACAGCAGTGGTAGCATCTCCAAGTGGGCGCTCAGTGCATTCTTGCTGCGTTAAATGTTGCTGATTCTCCATACACGAGGGGTTTCCAGATGTGGCTGTACACAACACTCCCTCTGGGCCTTGTTAGAATATACAGAATCCTGTCCCGACCCCCGAGATTGTGACTCTGAAGGTCTGAAGTAGGTCGCGGGAATCCATTTGTAAGTGACCCTCCAAGTGGGTTGATCTTAATGGTCTAAGATGCGGTGCTTAGGAGCTACTGGCAGGGATATATACTTCATTCTGGAAAAGTTCCAGGGGATTCTGCTTGGCATCGTGTTTTGGTGTCTAATAGACCTTATAGCTAAAGAAAGGAGAAAAGTTCTTCCTAAGGCTGGAACGGAATTTTCATCTCTGCCATTTCCTCCCCACTACCCCGGGGGGAAACGGGTAACAGCTGCTCTTTTAATAACCCTTGATTATTAAGTTACTCATCCACCTTCTCTTCTTGCAGCTAAATAGCCCCCGTCTTCTGAAACTATCCTACAGGCCCTATTTGCCAAACTGGCCTCTTTCCCATTGTTGCTTCGCTTTTGAAGTAAGACTAACAGTCGGTTAGTGTGCTCTTATGTGAGGTGTAATGAAAAGCCATGTACAGTGTTTGAGAAGAAGCACCGTACAAGCAGTGACATCCGGGTTTGAGGGTGATATTCTCATATGCCTGGTCTGCATATAGCTCTGTTGGATTTCATGTTTTCAGGCAGATAGAGGGGCAGCAGTGCCAGGGCAGAACTTCATACAGTCAGGCCGGGCCCCACAGAGTTCCAGGCCGGTGTGTCTACTTAACTGGGTATGTGACATGGAACAAGTCGTTTTCTCTTTCTGTTGTTTACTGCCTTACAAGGGAGGCGATAGGTGTTCTACCTAAATGGCAGCGGTTGTTGTGAAACTCCAAACAGTGCAGCACAAGCAACTTTGGAAAGTGTGAAGTTCAATCTCTATCTAGACTTCCGGGGTTGGACACGCAGGAGGCTGGTTTGATGGAAAGTAATAGAAAATCACTAGAGCATCAGGAGCTTGGGGATCAAAATTGCAGGATTACTCAACAGAGTCCAGTCTCTGAGGCACAATTAGGGCAAGCCAGCAGGGAAATTCATGGCTAGTTGAGCCAGCCTTCAAATGGGCATGCCGTCCTCCAGCAAACTAACCGGTGATTTTCTTGGAAGGCAGATGCTTCTCTGAGCTCTAATTCCTCTCTGACCACCCTGGCCCTGATTTTGCAGCATGATCTTCCTCAGGATGCCCTAGTAGTTCTAGAATTCCTGCTGGGATATCTCCACTGCAGTCCTACCAAAACCATTATGTTTGATACCATGATGGTTTAGACACAGGTTCCTGGCATAGCAATACCCACTGACAGAGAAGAAATCGGATGTAGGGTGTCAGCTGCAGGAGGAAGACTGATAAAGCATTATCATCAACAACCACCCAGGTCAATCAGTTAGTAAGGGATAACTATAGCATTTACTGAGCATTATTGATTGACTGAGTGACCTTGGTACTAGGTCATACTGATGCCAGGCTCTGTTCTAAATGTGGAAATGTAGTATCTCATTTAATCATCAGACACTACTACCAGGAGTTAGCGATCATAATTATCTTGCTGATGGAGAAACTGAAGCAGAAAGAGGGGAGATAACTGAGTCCTGCAGGAACCTGAGCCTCAAAGGCAGACACTGGGCATCAAAACCAGTGGTCCTGAGCACCACACTATGCAATTTTCAGGTGAGAGATAGAACCATGCCCTGATGAAAAGAAATGTTGACATTTCCATCCTGTCCAAAGAAATCGCCAATAGCAACTTTATTTCCAGAGATTGAAGTCCTAATATATTGGTTTAGCATCTAAGACCTCTGAAGGTCTGGATTCAAATTGTTCTCACAGTCTATCTCCAACCACTCCCACCCCCACACTCTAAAGAGAAATGCAAGAGCTACATGTTTGTCAGTTGTGCTCCAAGCTTTCTCAGCTTGTCGCCTTTGTTTTCACGCTTGTCCCTGCCTCTGACAGTGTTTACAAAATTAGCATGGCCAAATCCTTACCTTTCCTCAAGCAGTATAAACTTCATTTCCTAACTCCTGATCCAAGCAAGTAGATGTTATTTTTGAACTCCAGGTCCATCTCAAAAGCCATCTTTTCATTCCTAGAATTTTGTCTTGCAATGTTATATGATAATATCTTATCCCTCTTAAAAATCCGTGATGTCGAGGGCATGCATATATGCTAGAGACAATGTCACACGCTTTCCCAACCCTCATGTCAGGCCTATGGTGGTGTTGGCATGAAGGTTTCTATTTTACAAGGAGGGAACTCAATGTCATATAGGCAACTCAAGGTCGTACAACTGGATTTTATATTCCAAATGCAAAAAGTGTGTTCTCAAAAACCACACTTTATTAGTCAGGAAACCTCTTGAAAGCAGTGCTTGCATCTTGATCATATTTGATTCCTAGCACATCGCACATGGAAATCATCATGCTTTATTGCATTCTTTCTTTTTAATTTCTTTGCAAATTGATTTAAACTGAATTTTGTCTTAGAGCGTGAGCTTTCATAAAGTTGCATACTTTCTCCGAACAACACAACCTGAAGCTTTCTCTGGGTTTGTTCATCATTGATGGGTGTTTGCTTGTTTTTTCAGTTATGTTACTCTTTTATTCAACCTTTGTTTTAAACTGGCTTTCATGTTCTTGCTGAGGAACTGACGGTCCTTCATTTCAGCTGTTTGACAGCTTGCACTCCCTGCCTGCCGGCATCAATATTTACTAATGGGCCCTTTCTCTTGCAAAAACTGTTTGCAATAAGGAAAGATAATAAAGAAATTACTTGACCCCAGATACACAGCTAGCAGTAATGATGGCCCATGTCACTGGGCCTCTCTGCCGTCTGTGCCCAAGCAAAGGGGGAGGGCAGGTAAGGATGGAGGAGCCCAGCCCGTGGAGGAGAACTCCAAGGAAAGAGACGGCTGATGATTCAGAAGCAGGAAAGGGACATCCTTTTGTCAGCATACTTCTATGGCCCAGGCATTATACATACATTTAATTCTCAAAACAAGGTGCTAAGATAACTGTGGCTGACTCTTTTGATTTGATCTTAAGTGAAAAAAACTGAAAGCCAAAGAGGGTAAGTAAAGGAAGAGAGCCAGAAAGTAAGGGGAACTGTGCCTCATACTGGTTTCAGTCCCTGAAACTTGGAATTGTTCAAGAATCTAGTCTTCTGTCACAGAATTGTGTCACCTGTCTCTCTCTCTCTCTCTCTCTCTCTCTCTCTCTCTCTCTCTCTCTCTCTCTCTCTCTCTCTGTGTGTGTGTGTGTGTAGGCACATGCTTGGTGAATTCTCAACATCATTTTCCATATGTAAAATGAGAATCATAAGAGGATCAACTTTGATGTGTGACTCTGAAGATTAAATGACATAATGGACATAAATTTATTAGGCCAGTTTCAGATACAAAACAACTATTGCATACATGATAAGCATTCTATTTTTATTCTTATTAGTAATGCAATTAAATGATGGGCCCAGCACTCAAATATAAACTTGTTTCTTTCTGAATTCCATGTTATTTCCATTCCACAATAAAGTCTCAAGTCAATAATTAAAAGGAAAAAGAATCGTTGTATTGTCTGGAATACAGAAGAGCCCCCTCTGGTCCAGATTTTGACTTTTAAAGAGCCTACCAAGCTTAGCCATCTTTCTGGGAGGTATGATGGTAACTTATTGCCATGCTCAAGTTGATACCATATATATACCACAGTTTTGTAGTAAAATTAACTCTTTATCAATACATAGAATTGATATGTATTGAGAGAAAAGAAGCTCTTTACTCATACTAATATGAATTTATGTATTCCTCCATTTTTATAGTCTCCATATAAATTTTTTTCTATGTTTAATCCTTTGAAGATGAAAGAATGTTAAGACATCTAAAAATATAATTCTAAATCTTGGGGATCTGGATTTTAGTTTTAATTCTACCCTGTACTGTGTGACCTTGATCAAATTGTTGACCCTCTCTGTTGTTGTTTCCAAAGCTGTAGAAATAGGGAAAAGAAGCGCTTATATATTTTTATAATTAACTGCAATAGTACGTATGAAATGTTCTGTACAGCTCTAATTCATATATTTGATAAATTCTCTTTCTGCTCACTTATGAAAATGACTAGATATATTAGTCAACTTGGTCTTAGCTTATAAAAGGTGGAAGTTGTACGATCAGTATTTAATTAATAGGTATGCTATTATCATTGATTTCCTGGAAAATTTGACAAAAGACACAAGTTCCCCCTTTCCACAAAAATGCACATGGCACGTGCTCGTGAAATTGGGCCTGAATTTCAGTGGAATTGTGCAGCCCCTGAAACCCACCTTGTGTGGACCCAGACGTCTCAGAGTCAGCCTCTCTCCACGTTTCTAGTCCAGACCCCCACCATGAGCCTACTAGGGCAGTGTTGTTCCACAACAAGTAGGCTGGCCCCTTTTTCTGACATCAGCTTTGTAAAGAACGACTACTTTGTGAGTCTTTGAAAGAGAGTGGGTATGATTTGGCTGAGAAGCAGAAAGAAAGCAAATGAGGCAGGAGAGCCTCCGTGGGTCAGGCAGCAGAAGTCACAGCGCAGTGGGAACCTCTCTGCACACCCTTGCTGATGGTGGAGTTCTGTGACCTTGCTAGTCACCAACTTGCCGAGTTCTGCTTCCAAGAACCCAGTGTTCTTCTCAGTCCTCTTACTGACAATTGCCTCTGAAACACCACCTCCCATCTCTCCCTCCAAGTCATGTCCTCTCGTGGCAGAGAGATACTCTGAACCTGGACTCCAGCCCTTTCTCTGACTGTGTTGAATTTCAGGATCTTTGTTAGGACCTCTCTCCCAGATGAGATGGTTTCACAGATGCGATGACACCTCTGAATTGCCATAGAGACTAGTTAAAAATCATAGAGTCATTTGTGGAAAAAACGCTGTTTTTCTTCTGCTTCTTTTCCTGACGACCTTCCAGGAATAATTCCCTGCCTCTTATGTATATGGCTCCATGACTCCCACCGGACTTTATGACCTTTATTCCTTACATACCTGCGATCCCTGCTCTACAAGTAGCCCCTTGACCAAATGGACAACCGTCTACTGTATATGAAAAGAAAGCATGATGCTGAAGGCTGAAGTATAATCGCTATAAAATAAATGAATAAAGGAAAGGATGAATAAAGGAAAGATGAAAAATTAAATGAGTAAATATGTAATGTATGCAAGCATGTCTTCAACCATGATTAGGATGTAGAAAATTCTTCATAAATGTTCCTTCCACTGAGAGGTCTACCTTAATAATCTAGCCTTTACAGCAGGTTCTAATTACAAATATCATAACCATGTAGTTAATATTTATCTCCCTTATAAACTACATGAAAGGGGTTCATTGCTGGAACAAGCACACTACCTGGAACAAATATCAATTCTCAATCTGTACGAATAGACCAAACGAGTCCGCCATCTTTCTCCCTTTTATTTTCCTCTTCATCTTTTATTTTGTGCTTCTTCTTCCTCTTACTTGGGTTCCGATGCTTAGTCACCTCTTCTGTTTCTTCTTCACTCATTTCATTTTTTCCTTTTTTTATACGTCCCTTCTTTCCTACAAAAAATAATTATACTTGATGGTGGTAATGATGATGGTGAGGGCATTAATAATAATCACTATTTGGAGTGTGTTATTTGCCAGGCATTATTCTAAGCATTTTACCTAAATTAACTTGCTAATGTTCCCCCAGATCCTATGAAGTAGATGCTAGTCTAATTCCTGCCCCAGCTTATGGAGCCCATAGGTGGTGGAGGGGGCTGCAAACCAGGGGATCTGCCTCCAGAAGTCACAGTCTTTAACCATTGAGATTCACTGCCTCCCAGAAACCTCAATGGCCTGAAGTAAGGTAGGAATCTTCAGAGCTTTGGATTTAAAGACTGAAATAGGAACATATGGTTTTTAAATTTTCTTTGTTACCCTTTCGCCAATTTCTTAGAAAATTCACTTCAAATTATCAACCTGAAAATGGATTTGACTGGATTAAAAGTCTGAACCACGCTGGCCTCCCCTGCTGTCACAGAAAACCTGACAGCCTCCATAGTTCTTGATCTGGGGAATTATGGGAGAATCTTGAACCTGTCAGGATGTTTGACCAGGCCCTTGTCCTGTGGGTGAATGACAACAGCAGTGTTTCTCTCTCTGCTTGATTTTCTGTCTTGAAGCAGCCAGTTCTCAGAGCTGTACACAGCATTTCTGCAACTGAGGCCACCATTAAAATACGTATGTTGTAAAGGAAAGTGGGCATAGCATCAGAAAGAGGGCACTGGTTGTGACTCAGCACACCTGATTCTTAAAGATCCCCAACTATGTGATACGGAGAAAGTCACTCAACATTTCTAGACCGCAATTTCCCTAATTATTATCTAAAGAGCTTTGGCTTTACAGCATTCAAGGTCCCATTCCACGACAAAATGCTTTGCAACTCACTGAAAACAATACACAAAAGAAGAAAAGCAAAAGGATGCATTGACAGTTTAGGCAGTTTGACTCCAAGGTGGACGGTCGCGACTCTGAAACTGAAATCAGAGCCTCCGTGAGACTATGTATCTCCTCCCATCTGCAAAGAATGGCCTTACTGAGTGTCAGAATAGGAAAAAGACTTATTCAGAGGAGTAAAACAAATGAGAATCTACTGTGATGAAGATGAGCCAGGTGCTGGGAGGTGGTGGAGATCTGTAGGAAGTGAGCATTTAAGTAAGAACAACGATGGATTAAAAAAAACGGGCCTGATGTGATCTGAGAGCTGGAGTCAGTCTTTCTGTGGAGAGCTGGTAGTGAGTGGAACGGAACTACTGAAGTCTGAGTCTGGATGTGCTATTGCGTTTGGCTTTTAGTCACAGAAAATTCCTCTCAAATTGACCCAAATGATGAAGGGGATTTATGAGCTCATAAAGTGAAAATTCAGAAGTGGGAAGCAATTCAGGTGGGTTTGATGCAGTGGCTCGGAGATTTCTAAAAACAAGTAGGTTTCTTCCCTCTGTCTGCTCTGCCTTCTTTTGTGGTAGTTTCAGCTTCAGCCTATGGCTGGCTTCGCTCCTGGAAACAAGAATCAGTAAGCTGTTTCTCCTACCACATTGCCCAGGAAAGCTAGAGGGATGGTTCTGGGTAGCTCTGCCAGGAGCCCAAGGAACTATTTCTTGAAAGCCCAGAGAAAATCTTTCATGACTCACTGACCCACCTCCAGTCACATGTCCAGTATCTAAACTGGTATCTCTGGCCCTGGGCACAGAATGCCTCTGTTACCCAAACCCAGCACCGTAGCAATGAGGTGGTGGTTCCTTATTGGATTACATAAATTATGAACAGCACAAAGGCTGGGCACTTACCTCCCCTGAGCTCATGGCTTCTCAACAACGGAGGAAAGAAAACATGGATGTTGGGCGGCAACACACATGCTCACGCTGAAAAGAAAAACACTAAGAAGAGATGGTATTATATTTTTTCTAGACAGTCAACTCCAAATGACTGGTGGTGGTGTCCTGGAAAGATGGGTTAAGGTGTCTCTTAAGACCTCATGAGAACATGCCATATTTGATGATAAGTGTCTGCTCTGGGCACCGGAAGAGGCAGTCTGCATCATAAGGTTTTACCATTCTTGATAGAGCAGGACACTGTATGACAGAGAAGACACCATGTTGCCAACTTTGTGAGTCTACTTCATTCAGAATCCAGAAGAGATGAAAGCATTGCCAGGTAGCGTTTCCTCCCGTATCTTGTACCATGGACTCTGGCACTACTAAACGTTAGGCTCGCCGAATTGGCTTTTCCAATTCTGAACACTTTTGCCTGTAGACACACTAGAATAAATGAAAATGAAATATATTTAACACAGCAAATGAAGTGAGACAGAACTAAATGCGATGCATAAAATCTTTATTATATCTAGGAAGTAACGCTATTACAGAGCAAGCTGCTGTGAAGATGAGCTCCAGTCCATGATCAGTGCAGGTCTCTTTCCTGATCATTGGACATCAGAGAGTAGGTGGGGACATTGTCCACCCGACTTTCTGGGCTTAGACCTAGCCCCAAAGTGGGAAGAAGCACCGGGTAGTAGGGACAGGCAGAAGTTGGTAAATCACTGTGTTCAAAATATTGCATTCAATAAACGTGTCTAGTACAAACTGAATACATAATTTTCTGCAAGGAAATCTGGAAGATGTGCACACAATTTCTGTTTACAATAAATTTGCACTCTACCTGGGATGGGGGTGGGTGGGTGGTTCCCATCAAGGTCTAACCAGGAAAACAGAAACCACTCTGAGAGGAAATGTGATGCACGGAATTTATTACACAGGTGTTGGAAGAGTTTAGAAGCCAAAGAGGGACAGTGAGGCAACCCAAGATGAGCCACAGCTGAAACCCACTACCATCCTGAAGCTTCTGAGGCAAATGGGAAGAAGTGTGTTACCAGAACCCTGGGCCGCGATCACATGGAACCACAGCAAATCTTCCAAGAGGCCAGAGGAACGTGGGAAACCCAGTGGCTAACGTAGACACTGTGCGAAGTGGGGGGGCGGGGGGGTTGAGGGCTGAGTACCTTGCTTTCTCTCCTTCTCACCCTCCAGTCTCATTTTAATACTCCAATTGGCTGAATTCATCTATATATCAGTTCATAGGGGAATCTGCAGCATCCATGACTCTGCAGCATCCATGACTCTGTTCCACAGGGAAGGGACACAATTAGATCTCAGGGAAAACAGGTCAGGACCAGCACGGGACTGCCGTGATCGCTACAGTTTATTACTGCGTGCCGGAGACTGTGCTAAATATTTTGCATCCCCTGTGTCATCGAACTTTCCCCACAGACCTAGGAGGTACACTCTATTATCAGAGGAAACTGTTTTGGGGCAGGTAAGAACTTCCTCAACTCACACAGCTTGTAAGAGGCTGAGCCAAGACCCAAGCTCATGTCTGTCTGTCTGTCCAGTCTGGGTTCTGTCCATGAGATAGGACATTGACTACCATACAGCAGGATGTTACAATGTATTATGAAGTGTCTACGCTATTCAGAGTACATAGCAAGAGGTCTCAATGGGCACATTGAAGAAGTCATTGTGGAGGCTGGGGCACTGGAGTTATTCCTGCAAAGATGAGAGCACAGTGATGACCTTGGTCAAAAGAGACATGGTGATTATGGGAGGAGGGGGGCAGTTACTGGAGATGCTGATGCAGAAGGGAGGGACAGCATAGGAACAAATAGTAACAGGAAAATGCAGGGCGTTTTAAAGAAGGGGTGTACGTATCAGCTAGCTTAGATGTTGTACCGAATGACATACAAAATACAATTTAGAACCTGAGGTTAGAGAGCCTCTGATTTAGACCAGAGATCCATTTTAGAAGACATCATTTAAACACACATCTTTTGTAATAATCTTTCACATTTGCATAATAAAACTCTTCTGGATTCATTATTCCCGGACAGTCTTCCAGGTAGCACAGGTTACTTTTGCTGACTGTAAGTAATGAAATTGTGGCTCAGGAAAGGTAAGCAACTTGCCGAAGATCACATGGTAAATACTACATGAGAGTGTAGGACTAGAACCCATGCTGCTTAGGTCCTAAGCTCAGACCTCTTCTCACATAATCAATGCGAACTCCTGAAGAAATCATGTAGTTGGTTTCAGACTACATCAATTATTTCCCGGTAATTTAAAATGAGGAGAAACCTTATTCTAAGCATAAGAGAGAGAGATTCATGGATCTTTGACGCAAAGATACAACTGAGACTTGGCATAATACTAGGACTCAGATGAAGGAAACCATCTTAATTGTCTCTTGGTCTGTTTTGTCTTCCCCAAGCCCCAAAGCTTCCTTTTCCAGTCCACTCAGCAAGTGAGAGAAAGGGAAAGACACCCACATCATAGAAAGCACCTGGGTTTATGTGTCTAGTGACTTGGAGATTCATCCCCTCTCTCTCTCTCTTTCTCTCTGTATATATATCTATGTATATAGATAGATATAGATATATATAATATATGTACATATATATGCATATATGTATGTACACATGTACATACATACACATATATACATAAACATACATGCATGCATATATATGTATATGTGTGTGTGTGTGTATATATATATATATATATATATATATATATATATATATATATATATATAAAAATCTGTCTCCCAAATTCTTCTCAGGAAGGAATTTTGATCAGGCTCATTTTGATCAGGTGCTTCTGCTTAGTCCAGTCAGCAGGGAGAAATAAATGTACAAGGTCACACTATTTAAGAAGGTCAGCAGGACTCCCAGTGTGAGTGACAGCAGGGTACTGGCGGGTGGGGAAAAGCCGTGCTTCCACTTCCCAGTAAAGGCCCAGGATGGGTACAGAAGAGAAGCAGGAGGCTCAGTTGTTCCATTCACTTAGAGAAGAAACCCAGGCCTCCTCTGGAGCAAGGCCCTTCAAGCAGAGTAAGCAGAGGGGATGCTTTAGGTCTTGGCATTAATTTACATCCTATCCTGGAGAGGGTTCACCCTCCAGAGTCTTTTGCTCCAGCAAAAGGGGGGTTACCACAGGGAGACACTTAACAACACTCATTTATGGGTTATAATTTCATTCAGAGACCCGAGAGCCTGACTCTCTGGATGCACCCGTCCATAACCAACTCAGGCTCAGCACCATTTCAATCATTCAGGAATAGCATTTTACAATAAAAATGCCCCTTACATGTATACAGTTAAAGTATGTCCATTGCCCTCATTGTGTTTAATTCTCACAATAACTATGATAGGAAGGGTAGGAAAAGGCTTTTTCCCCCCTATTTTAACACACACATCTATTGAGGTTTGCAGAGGCTCACAGCATTGCAAGGTACCATTTCCATTGGATGGCAGGTCTCTTTCTTCCCAATCCAGGGTTCCTTCCTCTTTTACCACAATGTTCACCTTACAACATCCCTCTTCTATTTCCTTCTTTTTCTAAATTTTATTGACCACCCCCTTTGACTTCCTACTATCTCTTTGAATGTCTTTTTCCTTCTATAACTTAAAATTCCGTGTTATCATTGAGTCTCCGTTTACTACCATGTTCTTCCTTTCACTGCTCACTGTTTCCTACCACAGCTAAGTCTGGGGATGTGGGGGCAGCATGACAACAGGTAATGCTTTCCAATACCTGATAAAAAGCACACCTGGTGAAGCCACAATCCCTAGCTTAAACAGACAACCAGAATAAAACACACGCTAGAGAGACACCTCCTCCCCACTGACATTGGATTGTTTGGGTTCTTTTTTAGAGCACTATAATAACCAGAGTTATCATAAATGCATTATTTCATCTCTTTTCATCTTTACTTTTATCTCTATGTAAACATTTTTCAGATTTTAAAAAATATAATTCAGATCTGAAGGAGTGGTACCCAATATTTTTCTTTTTAAAATGCGGTGGTTTGGCATCGGAGAGAGCCATCCCCACTCACTGTCACACAGCCCTGTTACTATGTCCCACCTTCAGGAAGGCGGTTCTTCTCCACAGTCCTCTTTAGACGTGCATGCATTTGGAATTTACAGGTCACGATTTGAGGAAATAGGACAATAGTGGTGGTAATTTTCCATAAGGTGTACTATTATCCATGTAGTGGATACACGACGCAGAGATAAAGACTACAGATATCTGTACTGACTGGAATTGTGAATGCGAGAGTCAGAAGCAGCTGCAGAAATCCTTCACTTTGAGCCATCAAGGAAACTGAGTTAAAGTGTAGCAGAGAGACTGGCGGGAGCCCACCTGCACAGGAGCTTTTCAGCACCCCGGGTCACCAGGGTATCCAGCAAACCGCACTGTCCCCTTTGGTCCTTAGACCGGCTGCCCCATTGTGTTGACATGAAGCATTCAGGAAGAATCAGTGAAATCATCTTTGGAAATTTCCAGCTGGGTGGCACCCTCCTAATACCAGGGTTAAAAGCGTGTGGTGGGTGTAAAGAGCATTTCCAAAGGGCAGGCTGCGGGGGTGGCGAAGTTGGGGGTAGACTGGGGAGAGACGGAAAGAAAAGGTTTTTTTTGTGATGAGCCTCTCACTGAGAGCCAAACTCATCCAGTGGGGGCCGTTTGTTTGATGTATGTTTAATTATGGATATCTATTTAAGCGTGGAGTGGTGAATTCATGGGGTGGGCTGCTTCTCTTGGGAGAGGGTTCAACCTTTTCCTTCTCTTTTCTCCAGCAGGAAACAAGAGAAGGGAGGGTGTGGGGATGAGTGGGTGGGGTTGAGTGCAGTTGTGAAGTCTGCCAGGATGCAAATCTTGTTGCTGAGCAAATCATGGCCTTTCCCAGGCACCCATCTAGGAAAGTTGGCCTAAATATGGAGGGAAGATGTATAGTGCAAGGAACACTTATCTAGAAGGAGAAGGTTGGGCAGAGAGTAGGTAACCCAAGAAGGCCGACCTCCACTTATAATGAGAGATTGATGGAGCAATCTATTAAAATATTAATAATAAGCCAACAAACACTGATAGGCCTGACTATGTACCAGACATTGTACTTGACACTTGGCCTCAATTATTTCATTCAATCTTCCCATCAACCTTATCTATGCGAGTACATAGTGTTACCCCTTCAGTACAGATAAATGGGACCAGAGAAGTTAGTCAATTGCCAAGGTCACAAAACTAGTGAGAGGAGATAGGGGCTTGTGGCTGAAATTAATGTGTTCCAAGGCCTGTGTTGAGTAATAGGAAGAGGTCATTTGACTGCGTTCGTGCATAACAGAAACAGTTTGCTATTTAGAGCCAAATCCCAAGTCTTCTCTGACTCCTGCATCTGTGCTGCTAACCACCGTGTCACATGGTTTCTTTTTAAACCCTTGGCCAGCCCCAAGTGCCCAAGAAAATAAATCAGCCAATGGGAATCAGACAGGATTGGGTAAATAGCAAAGTCTGGTGAGAAGATGAGAGTCAAACAAAGGGAAGAACAAAGCAGCGTTGAGACACCTTGCAGGCAAGCTGAGAATAAAAAGCTCATGGTTATGACAAAGAATTTACTCTCACAGGCTTGTTTTTCTATTTTCTCCCCCTGTCCCCCAGCTGATCTGATGACAATCTCATTCCAACTAAATTCTCCTGTGTCGTACATCTCTGTTTTTTCCATCTCATTTCTCTCACCTATTTTGTTTCCATTCTGTTAAACACTGCCTCCCCTTCCTTCCTGACCGCTCCATTTTCTGCTTGGCCTGGGGACGCTTCTCAAGCACCAGATGGTCTCAAACAGCCCGTCTTCTTCCTCTGCGGGGCGATAACAGCTTTTAGCTGATCTACTGGTCATCTAGGGGCAGGGCAGCGTCTACCCAACAAAGGACCCAGTGTAAGTGGCATGAGAAGCAGAAAGAAGGAAGATGAGGAAAAAGGAATGAAGACCAGGGATATCATAGGGAGATGACAGAAGAAAGCAAAATGAGAGGCAAAAAGGATGCAAAGAATGAAAAGGGTTGGCCCTGTGGCTCAGGCAGTTAGAGCTCTGTGCTCCTAACTCCGAAGGCTGCCTGTTGGATTCCCACATGGGCCAGTGGGCTCTCAACCACAAGGTTGCCAGTTCAATTCCGCAAGGGATGGTGGACTCTGCCCCCTGCAACTAAAATTGAACACGGCACCTTGAGCTGAGCTGCCGCTGAGCTCCCAGATGGCTCAGTTGGTTGGAGCACGGGCTCTCAACCACAAGGTTGCCAGTTCGACTCCCGCAAGGGATGGTGGGCTGCGCCCCTTGCAACTAGCAACAGCAACTGGACCTGGAGCTGAGCTGCGCCCTCCACAACTAAGACTTGGAGCTGAACTAAGATTGAAAGGAAAACAACTTGACTTGGGGGGAAAAAAAAAGTCCTGGAAGTACACACTGTTCCCCAATAAAGTCCTGTTCCCCTTCCCCAATAAAAATCTTTTAAAAAAAAAAAAAAGAATGAAAAGAAAGATAGAAAAGCTTTTAATTCAAGAAATAAAGGGAGGAAAATAAGACCAAAAAATGATAAAGAGAAATAGAAAGGGGGAGAGAAAAACTAAAAGGCAGAGGAGATGGGAGAAAAAAATACTGAGAAAATAGTAAAGGTAAGGGGCCTGGGTGGAGGAGTGAAACTTGACTGAAGGGGATGAAAAAGCAAACTGGAATAAGCAAGTTGGGAAGCAGCGAGAGGCATAGATCCCCAGCAGAACGAAATACGGAGAGAAAAGGAAAACAAACCCAGCGGGAAGAAGACAGATGCAAGCAAAACAAGATTGAGAGAGATTCTTAGAATGAAAAGATTATTTTTTCAAGACTGTCTTTTCCCTTGCCTCAGCAGACACACCATTTTATTTAACAACGCGGGAGCATATTAAAATAACTGAAAAACAAGTAATGTTGTGGAACTGTGTATGTAGGGGATATTCTTTGGTCAGTGATGTTGCCTTCATTTAAGCTTTAGGAAATATGCAGTCTTCATCATAATAGCTAATGTTAACTGAAAATGCACTATGTGCTTGCACTTTGCATGTATTATTGCATGTAATTCTCACATTGAGCCAATGGTGCAGTTACTATTGTCTGTGGTTCTTAGAATATGGAGGCTTACAGGGGATAAAGTACCTGCAAAGTACTGTACATGCTACACCCAGCACCAGACTCAGGCAATCCAACTCCAGAGCCCGTGTACCTGGCACCATCCTGGTGGCCAGGGGATAATCAGAGATAAATAAGACAGAACCTTGGCCCCCAAGAAAATAATGGGATAGTAGTGGGGGAAGATATGTAAAGGCACAGCTCACATTAGGTGGGAAAATTGCTTTCTAGGAGGTAAGAACTAACTGTAGGGATAAAGATGTGGAAAGGCCCTTCATGGGCAGGGGTTGAAGGAAGGGTAGAAGTTCTCAGCAAATGCTTTCTATAAAGAGACAGATAATATATACTTTAAGCTTTGGGCTGCAGGACCTTATGAAAACTACTCAACTCTGCCTTGGGAGCTCCAAAGTAGCCATGAATTGACAATGTGTAACTAAAGAAACAATCATGGACATTTTCCAAGAGGACCTGTATTAATGGCAATAAAATTTGAATCTCATGCCATTTTCATATGTCACAAAATATTATCTTTAAAAACTGTTTTTCAAGCATTTGAAAATGTAGAAAACATTTTTAGCTCCAGCAGTAGGATGGATTTGTCCTGAGGTCTGTAGTGGACCAACTCCTGTTATGTCAAAATGAGGGAAAACATTCCCAGTAGAGAGGGGCATGGACAAAATCAGAGTGGTATGGAAAGACTTGGGGTTTCCTGAGTATTTCTGTTGTCTGACTCAAGTGCCACTGGTAGCCTAGGGCGTGATGGAGGTTGGGCTAGACATGTGTGTTGGATTTCAGGACAATGCAGAGCCCTCGAAATAAGTTTTAAGCAGGATTTTACCACATCCCAATTTAATTTTAGATATAAACAACAAATAGGGAAGATTAGAGTCTAATAATATTTGAGGCATGGGCTAAAAAAAAAGAACTTAGCTAAAGCAAAGGCAACTATGTGGAAACAGGGACAATTCTGAATATTGTTTAGGCAGTCAAATTGACAGGCTTTGGTGGGTGAATAGTTTGGAAAGAAATGAAGTAAGACTGTCTGAGATGCTGAGATGCGTAGCATGTTTTACTTGGCAGTTGTGCTTAGGAGGTAAACCAAAAGACTTAAGTGTAAGGATTATGAGCTAGTGTGTGTGTGTGTGTGTGTGTGTGTGTGTGTGTGTGAAGTTTTCTGATTACAAACTTAATAATATATGGTTATTCTAGTTAAGGTAAGGTTAGATACCTTAACTAAATGTAATAAATTAATCAAAGATGATTAGTGATGACCAAATTCCTCTGTGCACCACTTCAAATCCTGTGGAACTCACCCCTTTTTCCAGCCACGTCAGTGGTGAGTGGCCTAATCCAGGTGTAACCTCGTAGTACCTTGCCACAGACATGCATTAGGCACCTCTAGCTTTTGCCCCAGGGCTTCTCTGGCTCCATATCGAGGAACACCTACAAACAATATGTTGCCTGGAAACATGTGCGACCTGGAAGCCAGAGTCAATGTCAAAAGGATTAGCTCTTGCCCAACCAGAGTTGGGAACAGATATTTCAATGGCTCCTCCTTCTCTCCCATAGGTAGCTAGTTCTGAGATGGATGCATAAGCCTCCTCAGAAACCTTGGTGGGTTTGAGCAGCATCCATCTGCAGTGATGGTCAACTTAGCAGCACACACTTAGCTTCCCTTTTCTCACTCCTCCTCTGACTCACTTCACTGGCCTCTCACTCTGGCTTCCTGTATGAGCAACCTAAAAATTACCTGTCAAAAATTATTCTTTTAAAATGTTGTATTCTTAGGAGAACTCATGAAAAGGAAGTCGCTTACCAATAGAAGCTTATTTTTTTGCCCAGATAACCTGCAACTGTGCCAGGCAGCTTCTAAGTGGTTACTCTGAGTCACAAGTTCTTTCCATTGTGTGGCTCTGACATCTTTTAGGACCTCAGAGTCCCCTCTGAAGGAAACAGCGGATGGCAAAGGCACACCTGTTTCTTTAACCACCTCGGGCCTCGTGTGACGTGTACTCCATCCTCTTCGTTCCATCGGAAGGCATGGAGTCACATGACCCTACCCAGACACACACCTGGGACAGGTAGTTCCTGCTCAGCAGCCTTTTCTTAGCCGACTCTACACTATGGAAGGAGCACATATGTTTTGGTGAACAGCTAGTCATTTCTACCTCAGTGTTCAAGGTGAAAAATTTGGAAAATAAAAATATAAAAAATAAATTGAAATCCCTATGACTGCATCATCTAGAGAGAGCCACTATTTCATTTTGAAGTATTTCTATCTTTCCTTTTTTCTGTATAGTGCATCATATTTTAGAAATGTGTATTTTATACATATTACTTATATATATATATTATAAACTTAAAACCCTACAGTAATCACAGGTTTACATTCTGCTCTATTCACATAATACCTTGTTCTGTTAATATTATAATAATTATATTATTAATTTATATAGTAATTCTATAAATCAATGTTATAATACTTAATGGAAATCTCATTTCATTTATAGTCTTCTTGAGGTGTCAGAAAGGCTGAATCTGAGTTAACCAATCATGTACAAACTGGAGACAAACCTCAACAGGCACAGGTGCAGCTCACACTCTGGGGGAAGATAAGACCTGAACACAAATAAACATATGTTCTATTAAGTTAAGAGGCAATTCGTGAATTGGGGGGCTGCAGAAATGAGGCCACCAAACGCTTTATGTGTCCTGACTTTAGCCACTAATCTTTTATTTTTCCTTTGAAAGCTTAATGTAAAGAATGAAACACTCTGTAGATATTAGGTGTTCCAGAAAGGAAACACCAATTTTTAATTAATACACATGTCAACTATTATTGCTACCAACACAGAGTCTATAATGGAGCCCCACAGAGACTAGGAAAAGGGAGTGGGAGGCTAGAGTTATGTCCCCATTTTGAAACAATGTGTCATCTGTGGTAGTCATGGGGTTTAGGAGGATGGGGTTTGTTTTCCATTAGGGATAGAATACAGGGAAGCATGTCTGTAATGGGCAGTAATCAAATTCCTAAAGAAGAAAAAACTATTTTGTTTGGGACAAACATGTCTCCTTCCTTCTTTCCCTTTTTACTACCCTTGTAATTGAAACACTAATGCTCCTCCCATTGAATTGCGCATCAAACTCACCCAGAGCTAACTTAACTCCAGGAGGATTTCTGTTATCTATCCTGTTTATACCAAAGCTGCCATGCAAGTAAATATTCCAAATCTTCAAATTCTGTGGACACATGGCCCCAAAGAGATTTTCTACTTTTACTCCACCAGAGAGCCGTGTAGATAGAGTCATGGGGGTTCCCAGGGGGAACCTCTGACTTCCATTAGGGATAAGAGAGTGCAGAAGGCCCTCCATTCCTGGAGGAAATGGAACCTACTCTACAGGGAGGGTTTCAAATTCTAATTATTGTTTAATTATCTGAAAAACAATATATGGCTGAGAACTTGCTCTAGAGTCAAAGTAACTGGGTTGAATCCCGTGTGATGTTTTCTAAGAAAGTGACCTTGGCAAAGTCCCTTAACTTTTCTGTATGTCCTGTATAAAACAGGGCTAATAACATGCAGTATCATGGAGTTCCTGTGAGAAATCTATGCTATAAAGCATGGAAAGCATTTTGCAGTGTCTGGCTCATGGCAAGTGTCCCGTACATGTTATCCCATTGTGCCAAGCCCTAAAGAGAGGCTAAATGGCATTTGCAAAATTGTCTTCAATCCTGAAACAGCTTAGAATGTTTAACATTTACTTTAACGTTTTTAAAGACTTTGACACATTTTCTAAAATGTACATAGAAAAATAAAACTTTCACAAAGACCTAAGAGAATTTTGCAAAAGAAAAGCAAAGAGGGAAGATTGTTCCCATCAGTCATGAAGACAAAATCATAGTAATAAAAAGTGATGGATTTAAGTAGTGAAGGTCAGACAGAGTAGTGAAGGAAAAGAATTTAAAGATTCTTAATAAAGAGTACAAAGAGCTTAAATCTGACCCATTTATCTGTAGCAAGTTAGTATATGGTGGAGATGCTACTAAAAACAATGAAGAAAGGACGAATTATTTAATAGAGGGTGCTGGGAAAACTGGATCACTGTGGAGAAAAAATATGGATCAAAGGCTTATATGTAAAAGAAAAATACACACACACACACACACACACACACACACACACACCGAGGGTGCCAAAAAAATATATACACATGACCTGTATTCATCGTCTGTTATCAGTATATATTATTACAATTTTAATACAGTTTTTTCCTTTCTTAAAATGTGTATACATTTTTTGGCACCCTCTGTATGTGTGTGTGTGTGTATATATATATATATATCCAATAGTTCACAATACCCTGTTTCCCCAAAAATAAGACCAACTATATAATCAGCTCTAATGAGTCTTTTGAAAAAAAAAAGTAAGACCAGTCTTATTTTACTATGCTATAAGACCGATGTAATACAATATAATATAACATAATATAATACTGGGTCTTATATAAGACTGGGTATAATATAATTAATATAATATGATACCCAGTCTTATATTAATTTTTGCTCCAAAAGACGCATTAGAGCTGATTGTCCGGCTAGGTCCTATTTTCGGGAAAACACAGTATCAGAGAATTATGACCTTGTGGTAAACAGGTTCTTGTTAAATACAACCTGAAATGTATAAACTATAATTTTTTGGAAAAGGCATGGGCTTTTATGTCAGAGTTATAGATATTTATTTAAAAATTGATACCGCAGACGAGACAGATTAACCTATTTTGAGATATAGTATTATATTTGCAATGACAAAATATGACAACATCTTTCCTTTGTTCTGATCTTAGGGGAAAATATCTAGTTTCTGATCATTTAGTATAACGTGAGCTGTAGCTGTGTTTTTTGTTTGTTTGTTTGTTTGTTTGTTTGTTTTTCCATAAGTATTCTTTATCAAGTTGAAGAAGCTCCCCTCTATTCTTAGTTTGCCCAGAATATCTATCATGATGAGGTGTTGGGATTTGTAAAATGCTTTTCTGCATCAGTTGATCTCATCCTGTGATTTGTCTTCCTTAGCTTGCTGATGAGTAGATTACATTGATTGGTTTGGGGACCAGCCTTGCTTTCCTAGGATAAATCCCATTTGGTGGTATTGTTTAATTCTTAATAGAGAAGGTGTTAAAAAAAAATGTATACACATTTTACGAAAGGAAAAAAAAAAGCTGTTGAAATTATGCTGATGGCAACCACTTTGAACACCCCTTGTAATTGCAGAAGTCAAATGTGACTTGTATTCGTCTTTTGTTATTGGCATCTATTGAGTGTTATAATTTTATTACTTTTTTTTCTCTTTTCTTAAAATGTGTTTGCATTTTTTTGGTACCCTCTGTATACATTGCTAGATTTGGTTTGGTGATATTTTGTTGAGAATTTTTCATCTATGTGTGTGTGTGATACTGGTCTGTAGTTTTCCTTTTTTGTAATGTCTTTATCTGGTTTTCTTATTAGGGTAATGTTAATCTCATAGAATGAGTTAAGAAATGTTCCCTCTACTTCTATGTTATGGAAGACATTTGGAGAATTGGGGTCATTGGCTTTTTAAATGTTCAGTAGAATTCACCTGTAAAACCAGCTTGGCCTGGTGATTTTGGGGGAAGTTCATTCAATTTTTAAAATATATGTAATTATATTCAGATTATTTTTCTTTGTGTGAGTTTTGATATTTTCAGTCTTTTAAGGACTTTGTCGATTTCATCTAGGTTATCAAATTTGTGAGCATATCGTTTTTCGTACTTTTCTTTTATTATCCTTTTAATGACTCCACTTACATTTCTGATATTGGTAATTTGTACCCTTTACCTGAGGGTTATTAGCCTGGTTGATGTTTATCAATTTTATTGATCTTTTCAAATCCTGAGTTTTTGGTTACATTGATTTTCTCTATTGCTTTCCTGTTTTCAAATTCATAGATTTTTGCTCTTATTTTTATTAATTACTTTATTCTGACTGTTCTGGACTTAAATTTATTTTCACTTCTCTATTTTCCTGAAGCATAGATTGTTATTGATTTTTGATCTTCTCTAAAATATATATTTAGTGCTATACATTTTACTTTTAACTCTACTTTCACAGCATCCACACGTTTTAATCAGTTGTATTTTAATTTTTTATTTAACTCAAAGTATTTTAAAAGTCCTCTTGTGACATTGTCTTTAACCAATGTGCTACTTAGAACTATGCTGTTTACTCTCAAAATATTTGGGGATCCTGCATTTATCCTTCGGGTATTGATTTCTTGTTTAATTCCATTGTCGTCTGAGAGCACGCTTTGAATTCTGTTCTTTTAATTTTTTAATGTGTGTTTTATGGCCCAGGGTGTGGTATCATGGTGAATGGTCCTTGTGAGCGTGAGAAGAATATGTATTCTGCTGTTGTTAATGGAATGTTCTATAAACGTCAGTTAGATAAAGTTGATTGATAGTGCTGTCCCGGTCAACTGTATTCGTACTGATTTTCTATCTGCTTGATCCGCCAGTTACTGACAGAAAAGCAGTATTGGCTTCTTCAATTGTAATAGTGGGCATATCTCTTACTCCTTTCAGTTCTATCAGTTTTTGCCCATGCATTTTCACTTTTATTTGCACTTGGCTTATTGTTAGGTGCATACGTATTTAGGATTATTATTTCTTCCTGGAGAATTGACCTTTCTATCATTCTGTAGTATCCCTTTTTATCCATGATAATTTTTTCTTGTTTTGAAATCCACACACAGATCAGTATTTGTTTTTAATGTGATGATTGAATGTTTTGAAATTATCATATAGGTTGCTGGTATTCTACTCCTTGATTTGACCTCTGTTCCTTGTATTTTGTTGCCCTCCCCTCCCCTGCTGAACTTAAAATTCTCCCTCTAAGTTTCCACCAAAGGACTTTGTGTCTTTATTTTTTCCCGGTAACCACAGCCAGCCGCTGGTTGCACTTCATTTCCTACAGAAACTCAGCTGCTTGCGTACTTATCAGGAACAGCTGTCAGACAATCTGGAGGGGAAGCTGATGATGCTTTACTTGGGGGGGAGGGCTGCAGATGGAGGGAGAAAGTAAAGGCCTTGGAGGCATCCAGAGGCTTGGATGGAGGGTATGGAGCGGGATGTCAGAAAGGAACGGGACACGACCAGAAGTCTTGCTGCCTGTGCCTCCACCCCTTGGCCCTTGGGGTAAGGGCCACTGTGGGCTGTCCAGACCTAAGGGCCCAGAGGTAGTGAGAGTCAGTGCGTTTGCAGCAGACATCAGTCACTGGAGTGAAACTACTTGTCTCTGGGAAGAGATAAGCTACTTCCTCCTCATTTGGGCCACATTCTCACTCCCTGAATGGACCCCTCTTCTCACACTGAGAATGGCTTTTGGGTCCTAGATGTGAGAGGAAAGCAGAAAAATTTAAAACTGTTAAAACAGTCCCTGTGTAACGGCAGTGTGAGAAACAGCATACTCGGTTGAAAGCAGCAGTGGTCTGGGAAGTTGGTAGACCTGCTTTTTGGACCTGAAACTGTCGCGTAACCATAGGCAAATAACAGTCTCTCTTGGCCTTTGTTTCTTCATCCTTTTGCATTGAATGAAATATGTTTCAGTAACGAAAGTTAAAGAACAACAACAACAAAAACAAAAACAAAAATAAACAAACAAACAAAAAACATGAAAGAAAAGCCCTGGATAGTAGACTGTAAACTCAATGTTAATCTACGGCATGATGACGTAACTGAAGAAGGAAACTAGGGTGATGTTAGACTGCTTAAGGAGGGAGAGATCCATTCTCTTTTGTTCTGCATGGGTCAGATTTTCTGAAATGCAAAGACTAATTCTGAATCATACTTTTAGAGGGCACCCGCAGGGATGAGAACCTGGGAGAGTGAATGAGAAAGCTAAAAATCAGAGAGATGTGCAATCTGGTGCAAAGGAGACCGGGGAGAAGATTCGATTTATTTTATAATAACAATGGTTAACATCTGGTTACAACTTAGGAAATACTTGTATTGTGCTAGGCACTGTCCTGGTAACTTTGAATGCAGCATTTGCTTAATTCTCACATCTTGGTCTGAGGGGAACTATGTGTGTGTGTGTGTGTGTGTGTGTGTGTGTGTGTGTGTCTGTCTGTCTGTCTGTCTGTCTCTGTAGGAAAACCAATGAAACAGATTTAATGAGTGTACATAAAATAACTGTTTTTAACACCACATAGTTAAGAGTAGAGCCTACCCTGTCTGACCATAATCCTAGCCCCGAAGTCGTAACTGCCACAGAATGGGGAAGCAGTCTACAAGTCCTTGCCTAGTGTTCAGAGGTGCTTCGTTTGTATCAAGCAGCCGATCCAGGACCTGTGGGTGAAAGTCATATGACAGCAGCACACACCTGATTTAATTATGAACTTCTTAACAAATGAAACTTCAAGACAATTGGGTGGTCTGCCTCCATAGGGTCAGTGGCCCCCGGATTGACCGGATTCAATGAAACAGAAGTGAGGCAGATGTTTTCCTGGATATCTTTATGGTCATTCATGCGCAATACAGAGTGGGCTAGTGATCTCCAAGGTCCCTTTTGACTCTAAGGGTTTATGAGTCTTTGCTTGTCAAGTGTTAAGCGTTGGTGCTCTTTGGACGCCACAAAGCACGCAGTGTTTCTCTTGATTAAGATTGTTGGGTATCAGCATTCCTCAAACCCTAAGAGAAATGTAATAAATACATTAAAACAAAACCCACCATTTATTGATCCCGTACTTAGTTCCGCACACTTAGCGCTTCACAGAGTATGCACTTAGGTTGAATCCTCATCACTTCTTGGGAAGTCTGTTTTATAATAATTTCATAAAGGGAGGGGGAACCTGATATTCATAGATATTATATAGTGTCTTCAAATTCACGAGCTCAGTAGGTAGCAGAAGAGAAATTGGAACCCAAACCTGTCTGCTGCTAAAGCCTTGTTTCTTACCACTCAGTAAGAAACCTACATACCGATTCCCTCCAAAAAGTAAAATCCCCCTATTATTGATGACATATCTGACATATATGAAAAGGAATCTCTCACAGACTAACAGTTTCCTACTTGCCTTGTGCTCTCAATGAACCTAAAAAACTTTGATGAATACAATGGGTTATTACTACTCTTATTGCAAAGAGACTGAAGATATTCCTGCGTGTCACTCTTGTGATAACTTGTGGGACCAGAATACCTTAATAACCCTGAATGACTTTGTAGTGAACCACTGTGACTTGGCACATGGAACCAGACAAGTCCACAGTTCTAAGGCTGACTGCCTTGCTCGGACCCTCAATACTTGACAAATCTGAACGTAGAATCCATGTGTTTAACCTTAGTTAGTTCTCCTTTCTTCCCACACCAGCAGTGTTGATCATAAAAAGTCAGTAAGCTGTGGGGGCTCTGTTTATTATGACTAGTACTTCAAATCTCATTTTCTCATTCCTTCATACGGTCTCTATAAAGTGTTTGCTATGTGTATTATACAAGTTGCCAACGTAAAGCAGTTTGGGACAAATCTATCTAAGAGAAAGGAGAATCTGTGCCTGGGCTCTGAGGTGAGAATCAAGTCCAGAGAAGGTCCCTTCCCACCAACAGAGAAATTGATAGCAACAGATGATTTTCTTCTGCTGAGTTCAGACTCGGCTCTTGAACTCAGCAAAAGGAAACAAGGGACTGAAATGATTTCTGAAGCACATTTTGAAAGGGGAGCAATATTTCTCTCTCTGGATTTTATGGAAAGAATTATTAGACATATAGAGGAGAAAGGGCCAAACAGTTGAACTCCCATGATTTGCTTCTGCACTTCTCATAAGCAAAGAGTTGATCTCAGAAACTAGAATAGAATGCAAAATAAACTCAGCCGGCCAATGAGCTGTCATTGCACATCAGTTATCTCTGTCCTTGTGGCCAGAGACTGGGGAGGGAAAGTAGCCATTTTCCCTCCTGCAGTGTTGAGGAAACCCTGAAGGTCTGTACACTTGGGCGATGTCCATATTCCAGCACAGTGCTTCCAAAGGTGAATTTGTGGCCTTGGTTTCCTCCAAGTGTCCATGTATAATACTTACAGTGATTGAAAGGCTCTCAAAATTATTACAGGTGGTACATAAATCCACCACTAAGAAAAAGTAAATCACATGATGAGAACTTATTTTCATTTTCATTTTCTTCCAATCCTTCAGATGAAGTTAAGGAGAAGGTCTCAGTTTCGGACTCATAGGTTTTTAACACATAATTTACCTTCCTTTCTTAACCAAGGGAAAAAATAGACTTTATACCAAGAATCTTGGACCAGCAAGAATATCCAGCTAGGATTCAATCAAATTTAATTGTTTCCGTTGGATTTAATTTTAAAGATATTGTTGATACTCATTATTTGCAGATTTCACATTTGAGAATTCACCTACTTGCTAAAATTCATTGGCAACCCCAAATCAGTGCTTGCAGCATTTTGCAAGTGGACATGTGCAGAGCGGTGAGAGAAATGGCGTCACACTACTTCTGTGTTCCCAGCTAAGGTTGAACAAGGGGACACTCTACCTTCTTGTCTCAGATTTGGTACTATAAACAAGTGTCCTTTTCATGGTCTGTTTAGTGCCACACTTTTTGCATTATTGTGGGGTTTTTACTGTTAGTGATTTTGCTGTTTAAAAGGGCCCCTAAGCATAGTGGTAAAATGCTATCCTGTGTTTCTAAACACAAGGATGGATATGCCGTACAGAGAAAATCTGCACGTTAGATAAGCTTCACTCAGGCAGGGGTTATAGTGCTTGGCTGTGAATTGAATGTTAATGAATCAACAATATATATGAAATCAACTATAAATATTAAACAAGGTGTCTTTACCCAGAAATATACCTTTGGGAAAAAAAAACAAAACACATATTGTATTGATTAGTTGATGAAAATGTGTGACCAGAGGCTTGCAGGAACCCAACCCTGTATTTCCCCTAGGTGCAGTGGTTCAGTATTTGTCAATTCTGTGTTTGTGGAGACTTTATAGAACAGACCTACCATGAATAATGAGAATCAACTATACTATTTTAGGCAAGTGATTTGAACCTTTCATTTATGCTTGTGCTATGTCAAGTATCCTTTAGGATGAATTTATTTAAGTAAAAAAGCAAGTTTATTTAAATAAAGGAACAGTAACTTACACATAAATATTACAGCTTGCTTGCTGGTATAGCCAAAATTTGAAAGCAGTAAGGAAAAGTCTGAAGTTTTGGGGTCACTTCTCTGCTTTTTGGGTAACCTGCCAAAATACCGAATCAGTCACTGAGCCTCAGTTGCCCTTAGCTCTAAAATGACTAACCTTTTTCACACAGTGAGGTGCTTCTGAAAAAACAAATGCAGGAACATTTTGAAACCTATAGACAACCTTCCCAATGTGAGGGAGGAATCACCACAATGATTGTTATTCTCTTGATGACAAATTGTGAGGATTAGCTGCTACTGTGAGCGCCCCTGCTACTGCAGTTCCATCTGTCAGAAAAAAAAAAAAAAAAAAAATGCATATTTGATATGCCCCCCCACCTTCATTACCCACTAATAATGAAAAAATAATGACCTTTTTTCCCATGTTGGTGAATATTTTCCCTGTCAACTCTGATATGCTTATAATGTGGGCAGACAGATTATTTATGACCAGGGAAATTAAATATTATTTCATTTCTCCTAATACAATCTGTGGCGTCTCCCTGCTCCCAATTCCTTCCCATTAAGGTTATTGTCTTTTCTGCTCCAATTGGCTGCGTGCTGTTGGGTTGTGACAGCACTGGCAGAATGCTCGGAGCATAATGGAGGTGGGAGAAATGGTGTAATTTGCAAGGCTGCCTTTCCCGTCTCTTCTAAATGAAGACATTTGGTCCCTGCAAGTCAAAACCCATTTTGATGAGTCTAGCTGCATTTGGACTAATGGAAAAGGACAGCTATGGCTGTAATAGATTTCCTGAACTGTGTTTTCTTATTCAGAATCACGGAATTTCAGAATCGGGAAGGTCATCGAAGGCCATCAGTTTCAAGTCTCTAATTTTGCATGTAGGGAAACTGAGGAGCAGACAGACAGGCTCTGGTGAGACAGCACATTTTTCACTGCCAGGCCCCATGCTAATAACCCTTCTGTACTTTTGCTTACATCCTTTCCAAGGGCCCATGCCTTATCTAAGCACTCAGAGACAGAATCCCCTTTTACAAGGTCCAGAGACCGGAATCTTTCCCAAACAGGAAACGTCTTTCGTGACTGTGGCTTGGATTCATCTACTCCTTTAGCAGTGTAGGTGGCAGTGCCCCTCAAATGGGGTAGGCTGCAGTTTTTCGGGTTTGCATGGCAGTGACTTCTCCCTCTGCCCAATCCTGCTCTTCTCCCTTCCTTTCCTTGTGTTGTTTCCTGATATCAAATACCTGCAGGTCACACCCCACCTCAGTGTCTGCTTCAGGAGAGGTCCACCTGTACCACAGAGGAGGTGACAGGTGAGGGGAGGTGCTTCCATCCTTTTTCTTGCATTCATTTCACACCTCCAATGTGCCCAAACCGGTACAACTCCAGTGTGTAAAACGTAATTCCTGCCAAGTTAGCGATCCAAGCCTGATTGTAGAGATGGCCAAGTAGGTATGATGATGTTAACCTATTGCTTCATCCAGACCACGGTTACCCCTTGACTAGACTAGTACAGTATGGACCTCGCCTGTATCCCACTTCCCATCTTGCTCCTATTTTTTCACCCAAGTAAAAACTCAAATCTGGCTATGTCACTTCTTGGCTTAAAATCTCTCAGAGAAGCATCATCACTGTTCCAATAAAGCCCCAGTTTCTTTAGCCCCAGTGTATTTCCCTAATATCATTTCTTTCTAATTCGTTATGCCTTAGTAACACTGACCTGTCCTCCATTTCTTAAACCCATGTGTTCTCCCCACCTTAAAGTCTCTAGACCTGCTTATTCCTCCACCCAGAATATTCTTCCTCTGCCTCCTCTCAGTGGCTGATGTGTCTCATTCTTGACAACTCATTTTTATGTGTTGTTTCCTCAAGGCCTCTGCATAGAGCTTTGTAGGTTCTAGACTACAAATCCTAGGGTGTTCTAGTCACATTGCCAGTCATCCCTGATTGGTGTATTTATTCTTATTATTTGATGGTAGTTGTCAGTAATGAACCTCGAGCAAGGGATGGCCTTTTCTCATTTGCATTGAGGTTCCAAGTGGGCATAAGCAGTGGAGGGGACGTTCACCTCCTTAACCACCTACCTTGACCACTGAATATTCCCTTCATAGTATATGTTGTCGTTGTAATCGTACATTCACTTGCTGATTTTATTGTTTGTCCACTCTATTAGATTTTAAGCACCACATGGTTAGAAGTGTAATTGTTTTCTTCACCCACAAGTATACTGTTTGTCTGACATATAAAAACCACTCAATAAATATTTGCTGAAAAAAAATATTGTTGCGTAAACCAGGAAAGGTGAATAGGTGGCATTTGAGCTGAACTGTGAAGTAAGCATAGGATTTAAATACTGCTCTGTGAAAAGAGGCCTTTTTACTGGTAGTGGAACAACTTCTTATCTGTGATGTGGGAACAATGACAACCAAAAAACACCTACCTTAGAGTACTGTGCTCAGAAATGTGAAATGCTGGCACAGTGCCTGGCATGGCAACACCCAAAACTCTTCTGTTAGCGTGACCATCATTCTTTTACTATGGCTAATGTACGTAGAACAGAAATGATACTCTCATCCATTAAAAAATGTACAGTATACAAAAAAAAAGTAAAAGCAAACTTGATAATTAACTTGTATGATTTGGAGAACTCTCTGGAGGAATTTGGATTTTACAACTTTGGAAGTCCCTTCCAGCCTTGCAATTTACATTGAGACAGTGAAAAAAAAAATAGACTTCACAGAAAATTAAGCACATTGTATAGCCCGGATGCTACTACCCATGCTTTACTATCTTGGGGACCTTTGCTCTCCCACCCTTGCCGTGATCGGCTAAACAAATGCCTTGGGGAGCCCAGAGGAAGTCGGACAGTCTGCATCACCAACTTTAGTGGCTCTCTTTAAACTATATGTACTAAAGGGAGAATGCACAATGGTGAGTTTTCAGTAATTCCCCTTTACATCTCCAGAGCCAGGAAGTCATTGGTACTTTAAAACACTTTAGAAACATCCCCTGCTTTAAGATGAAAAACATTACTGACTACAAAATTCCCAAGTTCATGGTGAAGACGCAAAGTTGAGGTCACTTGCTATTTTTTTCCCTAGTCGCTGATCACCCTTTCATTTCTCTTTTTTTTTTCAGGTCAGTGGATTTTTTTAAAAAAATAATATTCTATTAATACATTGTACTTTTCAAAAAGAGAAAAGCAAAAACACCAACTGAGATCTTAACAGCTTCCATCTTTCCACAAGAAAATGAAATGCTGTTGGCAAAGCTTTGGGTTGTTAAACGATTTGAATATTAGAGAGAATGTGGGTGGTAGAATGAAAAACAAACAGAAATTTGAAGTTATTAAATCACCTCCCCCTTTCATCAGCCTGTGTTGAGCTATTCATTTTCTTATGATTAGCCTGTGTCTCATTTGAAATAATTAAACCATAAGAATTTTATCTTTTTGCTGAGGCAAAACTCTGTAGCATGGTTGAATAAGCTTTTGCCCATAGGTAGCTTTCTGTCTTAGTTTCCTGGCAGTTCTTTAGGATCCTAACAAGAAATCATTCTACCTGGAAGCACAATGCTATCTGTAGCAACACTGGTTGTGCTAGGTCCTAAGTGCCAATTAGATGCTCTTCTCATAACGAGCCACATCATCCTTCTCTTCCTCCAGAGGTCATATGAAGTGAGCTTCATTTGCCTATGTAGTAAATGAATCAGAGAAGCACATGCAAAAGAAGTCTATTTTTTACTTCAAAATCCCAAGAATTTGATGAAGCAGCCTGCTTCTTTTTGATGGGTGTAAAGCACAGTGAACCCGAACCAGATCCTTACTCTGTGGGAGCTATCCGCAGAAATCTAGAAACTACCCTGAGGGACATGTATTTCTTAGTTTATTGTGTACCCTCCCACAGGCATGTCTCTTATCACAAAAGAGTCCTATCTGCTGCTTCTTCTACAAATCGTATCAGCATAATGTCATCAATGTGCTAACAATAGCAATGGCTAATGGTAGCTCTAGCTACTGTCTGTTGAGTGATTGTTGTGTTTTAGGCACTGTTCTGATGATGACCTTCCATCTGTTAACTAATTTAAAATTCCCAATAACTCTGTGAGGTAGAGACTATTAATCATTCCTCAATTTATAGATGAGGAAATTGAGGCAACATGATAGTAAGTTACAGAATCAAATTCACACTACCATTGCATGGAGGAGTTGAGATATGAAGGCGGGGAACCTGGCTGCAAAGCCTCTACTCTTTTTTTCTTTTTTTTTTAATTTATTTTTTAAATTTATTGGGGTGACAATTGTTAGTAAAATTACATAGATTTCAGGTGTACAATTCTGTATTACATCATCTATACTTGACCACTGTATCGTCTGACACTTGTCCAAGATAAGGGAACAGATATGAACAGAGACCATTTGGAACAAATCAGTGCCTACTTTTCACATAAGAGAAATGTGAAGCTGTTAATTCCACTGATGTTATAATTTGACTTCTCTTCATATCAGCTTTTTTATTATCATCGACTATAGTTTTGTCAAAAAGGAAAAGGTTCTTTTTTGTGGTTGGGAGGGTGGAGTTTTTTGTTTTTTTTCTTTTCTTTAAAAAAAGACCAAAAAGCTTTCATTTATTTAAGTGTATTTTTCCAGGACCCATCAGCTCCAAGTCAAGTAGTTGTTTCAATCTATTTACGGAGGCCGCAGCTCACAGTGGCCCATGTGGGGATCGAACCAGCAACCTTGGCCTTATGAACATGGCGCACTAACCAACGGAGTTAACTGGCCATCCCAGTGGGGGAGTATTTCTTCATTCATAGAAAGTCCATAGATTTCAGTCCATGTTTTGAACTAAGAACTTAGGGATTTGTGATCCTCATTTTTTCTTATGGTTTTAATGTGCTATCAGGAGCAGACGTGTCACCCTCCTGCCCTTGTCCTTTATACTGTGTTATGGCTGTGACAACACAGTTCTCAAAGCTTTGACTTCAGTCAGTACTTCATTCCAGGCACAGAGATGATACTTGACGTAACTGTACCACTGCTTCCTGCCCTGAGCACCCAAAGTCCCTTCCCTGACTTCTAACAGAATTCCTACTGCCTTCAGCTCCAACTATGTAATCTGTCACAAATCCCTCCTGTCTTCTTGGGGACCATTGCCTGAACTCCACTTCCTGGTACTAATTTCTGTATAGTTATGGTTTTTGGTTGCAAACAACAGAAAAAGAATGGATACTTCTGTGATAAAAGCAATTTATTCAAAGGGTATTGGGTAGCTGACAAAAATAACTGTAGGCAAATCAATCAGGACTCTAACATATGCAGAAACCAAGAGAATCTGCACAGTAGGAAATGCATCTGTGGGCTTCACACCCTGGAAATTCAGTCCTTCAGCCATGGGAGGGACTCTGGATGTCGCCATTTGCCACTGGACACTTACCACCACTGCCACCACAGATTCTTAGTGCTGCTGCCAATGTGAATAACCCTTTTACCATCCTTGCATCAGTCCCTTAAAAGTCAAAGTTATGGGTGGGGCCATCTGATTGCCTATTGTACCCCAAGTGCCTGCACCCACACTCTAGCTCCCAGCCAAACTTACGCAGCAAGGGGCAGGAGGCTCCTCCCTATTTTTCTCTAAAATGAGAACAAGGTTTCACTCTGGGAGAGTTACGTAATTGGCAGATTTCAGTGGCAGAGTATAAGTAATAATGAGGTTTCAAGACTTGTCCACATGTTTTAACTAAGTCCATCATAAGGAAACATTGAGTTGAATAAAGAGATAGGTTCTGCTAAGATGAAGTAAATGAAGACAGTAAGGCAACAATCCCACAAAACTTCACACAGTAATCTCTCCTAATCCATCATAAACCACAGTTCTATCCAACAGAGAACTCTTATGCATTCATTACAGAAGTACATGTTGAGGGGCTGCTATCCAAGCAATACTGTGGATTCAGACTGTGTCCTCAAGAAATTCGCCATATCGAGTTCATTGCATTTGGTGACTCTACAGAATGAAATAATTGAATACCTTCAGTTTTATACACCTGAAATTGAAACTCACTATGTCTTTTTCTGCTGTTATGCTGGCAAAGAAAATCGATTCATTCTGTACACTTAAATGCCAATAGGAAAGGCTATGGGCAAGAAAGGCAGGCAAAAAAAAAAAAAACACACCCCAAAAAACAGTTGGAGGATTGGGGTTGGCTGTAAAGTTAGAGATTTGGGTGTTAGAATACTGAGATTCCTTCCATAGGCCAGTAAATCTCAGCTTCAGTCTTGTGACAGGTTAAAGGGGCTAACACTTGAATTTACTTGTCTTATCTCTTGGTCAAAATAAGGTGGGACTGTCTACCTGGGCTGGGCTTAATTTTCATTCTGCATAGTAAACAAGGACACATACTTTTAAGGGTATCAAGTGACAGATACTGACTGACAAAGTATTTTGCAATCATTCTCTACTCAAAGCTATCTGATACCATCTGGATATCACACAAGCTTTAGCCAACTGAAGTGATTTCATCACTCTACAAAAATTTATTTTTTTATTAAAAACTCTAGTCTTACGCAGTCATTCTCATTATCTATACACACACATTTCTTTTTTCAGGTGTTAAGCAGTAAGCCACAAAGGGTTCTGTTGCAATTGGATAATTTCTTGAAAGTTGAGAAGTTTTCCCTCCTATTTTATTATCTCTTCTGTAGACAATGAATGGCAATCTCTGATTAGGGCTGATTTTAATTTACTTTGCTATGGGAGAATTCAAATCCCCGATTCCTCACATTTCCATATAAGAAAAAAATGTTCTTTTCCTGGGGAACAAAATATGGAAATGTTTCTGATTTTTCTGGGCCCTTCTCCTCTCATTATCAAGAGAGAAATAAATTCCCTAAATGGTAGAATTAAGAGAAGGAATTCAGCATGATGAGCTCACGACCTCTGTGGACCTCTGTTTCAGAGTGTCAGGACGTAGCCTTCTTTGTTCGTCTGTGTCCTAAATTTAAAAGAAATTAGGTGATAGCATAGTCCCTGAACTTCCAAAGGGCTGATATACATTTTAGAGAATAAATTCTCAGAAAACCCAACTGAACTGTGGTTGCAGATGAGATTACTTATTGTAATACAACTTTACCTCTAATGACACTGACACTTTGATGTCTGTTTGATTCCTTTGTCTATTTCTTAATGTGGCCACACTCAGGAAAATAATGGGATGTCACTTATGGGATCCCTGAAAACTTCAACTTCTGCCTTCTGTGGCTGCAGGTTCATGGAGCATATCTTTATCTATGTCCTAATAGCCACATTATCAGCACAGACTGCACATAATTTCTAGAGATAGTTCTCACAGGGACATGGTAAGCATTCCATAGTCTTTTAAAAAAAAAATAAATGCAATTTATTTTTTTAATGATGCAACGTACAAATCTTCCTGCTTCTTAATAAGTATCCTTTGCTCATCTCATCTCATTTGTGTTTTCCTCCAAAGAGAAGAAACCGACTTTAATTATATGACAAATATCAGTGAGCTCTTTTAGGAGAGATATAAAGAGGATTTAACTAAAATTCCCAGAACCCTATGTTTGGGTTCTTTAAGGAGTAAATTAGTCATACTGAAACACCAGATCATGTGGATACTGGTCCCCAGGATAATCCCACTTACGTGGTCCAGAGCCACCAATCAAGTGATATCTTGAAATGAAGCTTTATCCCAGCAGTCATTAGACCATTCCCTAAAATGAATTTAGCCTGTAGATACTAGATTACACATAATATGATGTGATTTTGCTATAGCACTGTAGTTTGGATCACACTGCATTTGCTATGCTTAAATAGTAAGAGGGGAATTGGTTTTTAGTGATGTTACTTAAGAAGATTGATGGATTTTTTGTGTGCATTTGCAGACTAGTCTCGTAATCCCAGGTTGTTCTTGCTAACAGACCAAACCACATCAAATTAACCTCATTCGTTCGTTTATCATCCATCTGTCCATTCATTCAATTAAAAAAAAATATTGCTAGTCAACTGATTTCAGGCATTTTTTTCTAAGTACTAGAAATACACAAGCCAATAAAACAGACAGGAATCTTAAATTCTAGTGGGAGATACTGGTGATAAACAAAATTAATAGGTAAATGATATAGTACTTTAAAAGCAATAAGTTTGGGATGGCGAATAAAAAACAAGAAAGAGGTATGCGGATTATCAGAGGCAGAAAAAGGGGTTTAAATTTTTAAAAAGTAGTCAGTCAAGGCCATATTGAGAATAAAGGATCTGAAGAAAGCCTTAGGAAGGAAAAGAGGAAGCCATTCATATATGTAGGACAGAGCAATCCAAGAAGAAGGAACAAAAAGCTTATGAGGCAACCAGTTAGCTCAGTGGGTTAGCGCGCAGTGCTCTTAACAACAAGGTTGCTGGTTCAATCCCCACATGGGCCACTGTGAGCTGCACCCTCCACAACTAGATTGAAACAACTACTTGGCTTGGAGCTGATGGGTCCTGGAAAAACACACTTAAGGAAAAAAAAAACAAAAAACCTTAGCAAGGAGCATGTCTGGAATATTAAAGGAACTGTCAGAGGCTGCCATGATGGGAGTTCAGTAAAGCCAGTGAGAGAATTTTGTGTGACGCTGTGGCCATTGTCTTTGGAATTACAAAGATTGAGATGGGAAGCCACTATAGGATTCTGAGCGTTAACTCTGATTGATGTGAGGTTAGATTGAGAGGGGTGGTTTGATCAAGGATAGAGATGGGGAGCCACTTCGGAGGATAGTGTTATAATGCAAATGTGGTGGCTTGGCCCAGGCTGGCACCAGTGAATATGGTAAAATGCACTCTGGATATATTTGGAAGATGAAGTCAACAAAGTTTGGTGAAAAGAGTAAAATAGAAGCATGTTTGGACTGGAAAATGAGGAGTTTTGATTTAGACAAGGTACATTGGAGATATCAAATACACAGGTGACCATAGAAAGCTTGATTTCAGGAAAAAGGTAAAGACTGCCAATACATATTTGAGAATATCCAGCCTGTAGGTGGGGTGAACACCAAGATATAGTGTGGTCACCAAGTCAAGTGAGTACAATCAGAAGGAACAAGGAAGCCACTGGCATTACCCTGGGACACTGGACGATTAAGAGGTCGGGGAGATAAGGGGGGACTCAAAGGAAACTGAGAAGAAAAAGCCCCCCAGTCTGAGAGAGAACCTGGAAGGGTGTGCTCACCCAGAATTAAAGCAAATAAAGGGTTGGAGAAATAACGTGACGTAGTGCTCACAGATCTGAGATGAGACTGAGACGGGCCCCTGGGTCTAGAGATGTACGATGTGCTGGCAACCTTGACAAGAGCAGTTTTGCTGGAAAGCCTTATCAGAATGGACACAACAGAGAATGGTGGTAAATAAATTGGAGATCATGACTAGAGAGCTCCCTCTGGCCCCCTTTCCTTGAAAGCCTGATGCGTCCGGTAGGGTAGATGTTAGTGCTACTTCCCAGTAATTCTGATGAAATCCCTCTTCAAACACCCAAGAGGACCACCTCTCCTCTCTGTCCTGAAATTAGGTATGGCCATTTGTCTTGCTTTGGCAAGTTAGTTGTCAGCAGAAGAGACACGCACCGGCTCTGAGCAGAAGCATTAGATCCAGTATGTGATTGTCCCTCTTCCTGCTGCTGCCAGTAATGTTCAGTAAGGTGGGAACTCCATCAGCCTTGATCAGATATGAACAGAAATCCTACACAAATGTGTGATGTTCATACGGTCTGAGTGAACAGTAAGCTTTGTTGTTGCAAGCCACTGAACTGTGGGAGTCACTGGTTACTGCAGCCTCATCTAGACTAATCTGATTAATAAAATGGCTAATGTGCCTGCTGGCCGTCTGAACCTCAACCCGCTCAATGCTTGTTGGGAACTCACAAGCTCTCTGAAAGATGAAGAGCATCTGCTTTCCTTATCAGCCTCAGCACACTTGGAATGGTCACAATTACCCCTTATTCTACCCTAGACATGGGGCCTCCCTTTCTCCCCAGTGAAGTGGTGGCAGATGGCAATAAAGCATGGTTAGTGTCATGTAGCTCTGGGAAGGACAGGGTCTGTGTATTCAATGTCAGAGTTCACTGGATCAAAAGAGAAGAACCTGCTCTCATTTCACATTTGAAATTAGGAGGTTAGTTTTACATAGAAGAAAAGCACCCACATATAATGTGTGCAGTAATTATTAGCTATAATTTTTTTGCAATTATTCTAGTATTGCCATTATTGTAGTTGCTATTATTATTATTATATCTAGATGGTCATACTGACATCAAACGTCAAAGCAAAATTGTATGTAGCACAAAAATTGATCTTCCACTGTTTTCTATATACCGGGACCTAAATGAAAGAGAACACCTGCATTCATTCAACATTTGTTAGATGTCTGCTGTGTGCTGGGCTTGTGCTCATAAGAGTAATGTTGGCCAAGCCATTTTCAGGTTAGTCTTCTCCTTCAGCTCCTTGGGGCATGAAGTCATTGATACAGAAAACGAAGGCGCGTCATCAGCCCATTTATCTGGAGGGGGGAACAGAACAGAAGACCATATTTTTCCATGTCAACACACCGATGGTGCTTTTTCCATAAGTTTCTGGTCCCCTAACCACCAATCTGCAAGTGGGGAAATTGGACTCCATTGGACTGGATGATTTGTAGATGCTGAAACATTAAGGACTGAGCAAGAGAGAGAGAGAGAAACAGACAGACAGACAGACAGAGACAGAGAGACAGACAGACAGAGGGAGAGAGAATGAGTAGAGAAAAAAAGAGATAATAAATACCTGTGTTCTAAGAAATGAGTTTATTTCCTTCCCATTAAGTATTTCCTCATTGTCCGGGTGAATGTATGTTGCTTATAGCACATTCCGTTTAAACAATGGCAATACTACAAGGAAATTATAGCTAGGAAACCCTGAACAGCATGCCAAATGACTCTGCATTCATTCGTGTCCCTCTTTTTCTTCCATAAACTGCACCCAGATAGACCATTCAATTCCAGAAGCCATCGAGGACTGTGAGATATTACATCATTTCAGTGGTGTATATATAATTCATTTGCCATGTCAATGAAATAGTGATAAATGCTGGACTTACTCATAAGGATCATATCACATATTTCACCTCAAGCCTTTTTAAATAATTTTTATTTTTTAAATTTCTATTATAAATCCCATCAGCTGATCAGCTTCATAACCATCAAAAAAATACTCAGCATCCAAAATTGATGTGGCATAGTAAATCTGGATGAGACTTGGTACCCAGTCTCTGGCCTATCAAGCTTGTTCATCTGTTGAGGGAAAAAGTGTGAGTGGAACCAACATTTATGGAGCCTTAGTTTCTTCATCTCTAAATTGGGAACAGCAATCCCACTTTACAAATTGTCTAAAGGATAAATTCATTTAAAAAATAGAATATTTTATTTTCAAAGTTAGTTCTCACTAGATACATGAAGCTGCCAAAAGTTTGATTCTTTTTATTTAGTTAAAATTTTAATTCAGTCAGCATATGCTAAAGAGCTAAATGCTATAATCCCTGTTCTCTAAGAGTTTTCAGGCCAGTGCAGGAGACTACCAAAAAAAATGCCATGACTAAACAATTAATTAAGAAGTCTTGTAACAGAGATCAGATGATTTGCTTTGAGAAAAACAGGAAAAGAGAAGAAACTTGGTCTGAGGCTATCCTAGAAGGTTTCTACGAAGCTGTGGTTTATGTACTGGATCCTGAAATATGTTTAGAGAATTTCTAGTTCTGGGCAAAGGGTGTAGCTTGTTCAAAGTCATGGATCATTGAAAGGGGTTGGCATATCTCTGGTATTAATTTTCTAGAGCTGCTGTAACATAGTATCACAAATTGCTGGCTTAAAATAACAGGCATGTATTGTGTCACAATTCTGGAGGCTGGAAGTCCAAAAGTAAGGTGTTGTCAGGGCTGTACTGCCTCCAAAATCTCTACAAGATGATCCTTCCTCACCTCTCCCAGCTCTGGTAGCCACACATGTTCCTTGGTTTGTGGAGCATGACTCCAGTCTTTGCCTCCATCTTCACACAGAAGTCTTCTCTCTGTGTATCTCTCTCTTCACATGGTTTTCTCACGTGTGCCACGTCCCCAGAATGTGCGTGTCCCCAGATTTTTCTCTTCTTATAAGGACACTGGTTCTGTTGGGTTAGGGCCCATGCTAATGACCTCATCTTAACTTGATTATTCGTATCTACAAAGACTCTATTTCTAAATAGGTTCACATTCACAGGTACCAGAGATTAGGACTTCAACATATCTTTCTTTGGTGGAGGACATGATTCAACCCATCACATTCATGGAAAGTTAAGTGTGCCATGTAGGAAACATGTTGGGAAAGGAGACACGAGGGGTGGAGACAGATTATGAAGAACACAAAATGCCATGTGGAGAAGGCCTTAGGCATGTTTTAGCAGGAGAGTGGATGAAGTAATTTTCTCTTTATAAACACAATTTATGGCGATGAAAAAGTGGACCAAATGGAAAGCGACAGTCTCATGTGAAATCCATAGCAGTTGTCAGATGACAAGGAGGGAAGCACAAGAGAGGCTGAGAAAGGGGAATTTCTTGGATGAGACGACAGTTGATCCTATGTGGGAGAATCAAGAGAGAAAGGGATAGAGAATGACCCAGGGGTTTCTAGCTTTGGGCACTGGATAGCTGGTGAAGCTGTTAACCAAGATATGAACCATATGTTGTATATCTAATTGGGAACCAGTAGAAGGAAGAGGCAGCTGGAAAGTTTAATTGAGTATATGTTAAGTGGATCGGGACAAAAATGGAATTTAAGCAAATTATTGAGAAATACAAATGATGAATACGAAGGTGTGATCATAAAATAAAGGTGAATATTTAAATTTAAAAAATGTTATAGTAAAAGACACATTGCCATGAATCCCCCTCACAATACTCCTCACTTCGAACACACTTATCCCTTCATTCTTGCCACTTTCTGAAGCAGTTCTGGAAGTCCTCTTTTGTGAGTGTCTTTAGTTGCACTGTCGTGGCTGCCTCTATGTCCTGAGTCATTTTGACTTTGGGGAAGAGCCAGAAGTCACACAATGCCAGATCCAGTGAATAAGGTGGATGAAGACACATCATAATGTTTTTATTTGACAGAAATTGCCATATACCAGAAGTGATGTGTGACACAGAGTGTTGTCATGATGGAGGATGAAACCGTTTGTCCATTTCATGTTAATACATTGTTTGTGATCCATGATTTATGGCACACTTTAAAACACACCGTCTCTCAACCATAGCTCACACCCAACTGACTGCACCAAACAAGTTGAAACTTGTCATACACTGTTACTAAGGTTTGTCCCACCACTTCCCATATTGAAGATCCCTTCCTTTCCATTGGATGGCCCCCAGCAGCAGAATTCACTGTAGTTTTTGATCACCCCTTGTATATTTTGCATTGGGCTACTTCTTATACTTTTCAAAATCTTAGAAGGAGTTGTATTCTTCACTCTTTGAATAGTGAGGTAAAAGGTTGACAAATTATGTAAATAGCACGAGTTTTCTATTTGCTGCAGAGTAAATTACTACAAATTTAGTAGCTGATTGCAACATATACTTACTAATTCACAGCACCTGTCCGTCAGGAGTCTAAGTGTAATCTAACTGGTTCTCTGCTCAGAGTCCACCAGGCTCATGTCACGGTTGTGATCTCATCTGAAGCTCAAGTTTCTCTTCCTTGTTTACTTGTTGTTGACAGAATTCAATTGCTTGTGATTGTAGGACTGGGTCCCTCCCCTACCCATGATTCCCTGCCATGTGGTCCTCTCCAGAACAGGGCACTTGGCTACTACTTCAAGGCCAGGAGAGCATCTGTGCTGCTTTGACTCAGTCTGACTGATAGACCATCTTTTAGAGCACTCGACTGACTAGGTCAGGCTCACTCAGAATATCTCCCTTTTGATTAGCTTCAACTCAACTGCTTAGGGACATTGATTTCATCTGAAAATCCCGTCACCTTTGCCATATAAGTAACCTAATCATGGCAGTGATATCTCATAATCACAAGTCCCACCCACATATGGGAAAGGAGGGGATTATACAGAGTGTGTATACCATGAGATGGAGATCTCAAGAGCCAGCTTAGAACTCTGTGTACCACAGACGGTAACACAGTCAATACTGGTGGGGCAAGGACTATACCTCCTTTCTTCTGCTTCAATGTGAATATTATTTCCAGTATGCTGTTTTACCCCCAATGGTGCCACACAGCTGACTCTCTTTGGGTGATGACATGTTTGTATAAAGCTAAGATTCTGGACTCAACAACTATTATCCATACTCCTGTACAAAATGTATGGACATTCTTAACCACGACCATGAGTTTTTGTCACATGCTTACCAGAAATAAAGAATCATTGTGCACCAACCTGAATACACTCACAAAGCAAGAAAGTGGGCATATGTTTTAGAATTGCTTAGTGAATTTAAAGTTCGTAGGTAGTCCAGATTCCTCTCAGTTAACAATAGAAGTCAATCTCACAACTATAGCAATTAAAGTAATGGTGATGATAATGATTCGTCATAATTTTCACTCATACATTTTCTCAAGTCAGCCTCACAACAACCCTGTCAATTCTATTCAATGAAGACTAATTTATCTTCAACTATTTGTATTGTAGTAGGCGTTCTGTGTACAAAAATCGGTAATCAGTACTCTAAAATCTTTATCCTTACCTAGCTCAAAGTCTAGATGGGTGAAATATATACTTCCTGTTATTTTGTTTAAGGAAACAGGGCTCAGAGAGGGGAATTACTGAATGGAAACCACACAGTTCATTAAATAGAAGAGATCGTTTGTTCTAACCTTAGAGCCAGCAGCCTTTTTACTGCCTCATATCACTGTATGTTTTAGTGATATAATATTCACATAATTCAATACATTTATTTCTACTTTAGAATAACACTTTAAGATGAAGATAAGCAGTGGAAGGAGAGATAACACTGCATACAAAAACACTGGATTTTACCATGGATGCTACTTTCTCTAAGTGCCTGGAACACAACACACCTGAGCAAGAAAACATCTGCCCTTGGCACTGTGCTGTGTGGCTGCATTTGTTGTTTCAAACTATGGGCAACAATCCCTGAAAATGAGACAAGAATAATCTGCTCTCTAGTGCCCTGAACTGGATTGTTTCCAAAGGTCAGAAGAAATTTCCCAGGGAATTGCAGCTGGAAACAGGACAGGGTTACCAAACTGCTTTGGTGGTGGTGGTGGGCGGGGGTGCGGTGGGGAATCAGAAATCAGTGAAAGAAAAGTGATTTTTGAGGCCAGAACAATAAAAGTAGGAAGCCAGTTTCTTCAAGGAAGCCTCTCAAAGAATAACAATACTATATAAGCAGATGCTACAGAAATGGCTAAAGAGTTTTGAAAATTGCTTACCTAGTATTTAGAGGAGAAAACAGTATTCAGAAATAAATGGAACAGCTTTTTGCCACAAACAACTGTATTGTTCTAGGTAAGCTCCTTGATATTTTTTATTTGGAACTACTTAAAAGTATTCCATCGAATCCCCTGTGTTTTTATATCCGACTTCTCATTGGCTTGGGCTTTCATCATCCATCACAGTAACTGGAGAGGTTAAAAAAAAAAAAGGTCAAAGTTCTTATTCTGTACACAGCATTTAAGAAAGTTACTTCTGTTTCCTTTTCATCAAGTTATTCTACTTCACTAATGGTTAGGCAAAGGGAATAAACTGCCGGCTAATTAATTTGCAGAATGTAGTCAATAGGTATATAGAGGTATATGAGGAAAAGGAAATAATGTAAGAGGCCTCAAAAGCTTTGCATGCTACACATAAGAAAACGGAAGGGCTTGAGTCCGTGTGTGCAGTTACAACTGGCACATAGAAAACAGGCAGAAGGGAGGCCACTGAAAAAAGAGCTATTGGACAGCAGTGAGAGGGCTCTTGTAGGAGGAGCAAGAGATGGACTCCAGTAGCTGTGAGATGTCAGTGAACAGTGAGTCCGCGGCAGCTCCTAGATTCGTTTACAGGACACTTCCCATGTATATAATTCTAGAGAGACACCCCCCACACCTCATCGTCATGTGAGTTTTTGGTATTTGGCAGACCAGCATCTGCACCATAGCTCTGGGCACAACATGGCTTCTGAGTTAGCCATTGGGGTTTATTCATCCTCAACGTAGAATCAGCCTTATTGATAAGGATCTGTGGCCACATGCCAGAAAGGGTGCAAAGCCAGATGACATATATGGCATTCATTTCTCAGTTAGGAATGTTGCCCGTGACAAGGAAGGTAAACTTATTTTTGTAGTAAAGCAAACATGCTGTGGTTTATCATCGAACATTTGCATGGACTTTGAGCTATAACTCAAGACTTGAGAAAGATTTCTTTTTTACAGTGTGCCAGCTGGACTTATATCTCCAGGTCTTCTAGGGTCACTCTTCCTTGATGGTACAGGTATTTAGGGGGGAAAAGTTAAGAAGCTCGATTCCAAACATGTGCATAGCATGATATGAAATACTTACTTGTTTTCAAAGTTTGTTAATATATTAAATATTAAGAGAGAGCCTACACTGTATCAGACACTTTTATCAGAGTGGAAAGAAGTCCACTGGTGTACAAATCAGGCCCCTACTCTCTGTAACACGCATCCAAAGTTTATATTGTATTGATGAAGCCTTTCACATACAGTAATTTCATGTAATCATATATTATGTATTATTAACTGATATTCATTTATTTGTTTATTTTGCACACATTTCTGGGAATGTTGCGTGGGCTAAGCCCTGTGCTAGGCGATAGTGTAATGGGAGTGAATATGTCAGAACTGTCCTCTGCCCTAAAACGGTATGAATTTTATAATAACAAGGAGCACTATCCCTTAAGCAGTCAGCTCTAATGCTGTGTGGTCAGTTTCACGCAAGGGAAATAGCATTTGCTATGGCATCATTTGGCAAGGGTGTTTCATCTGCACTGGGATGCATAAATGTCCTTGCCAACAAAATGCATTTAAGCTGAAGCTGGACAGATGTGTAGCATCTGTTCACATGGACAGAGTAGAAGATGTGTATGTATTTCAGGGACAGGGACAGCATGTGAGAGGCCGAGAGGCACACTCACTCTGGGGCATGAAAGAAATTTGCAGTGACTAGAATGCCCCATGAGGAGCAGAATGTGAAAAGACGAGGCTGTGAGCGTAGATTTGATCATGGAGAGCCTCACAAGCAATGTTAATGGACAGGTGCATTATCCTAGAGAGGATGGAAAGATCATGAAGGGTTTTAAGTGAGGGTCAGACACGAACCAATGTTGCGGGTTTTAAACGGTCACTGTAGCTTCAGTGTGCAGCATGGATTTGAAAGGGGCATCTGGAAGCAGGTAGGCCATTTAGGAGGTCATTGTGAAATCCAGGCAGAAGAAGACTCTGGTTAGAAGAAGACTCACACCGTGGCCGTGAAGGTGGACGAACGTGATCGCTAGGAGGTGAGTCCACGGCATTTGTTGTTTGGTTAGAGATAGGTCAGGCACAGAACTGATAGGCTATTCTTAGGTATGAGATGGGTAAGAATTTGGATGTGGTTACCACACAGTTTGGGGAAGAGAAGGGCACAGTTGCTTTTGGATATCTTCAGTGTGAAATAAGTTGAGATATGCAAGTGGAGAGCATCAGTGAATAGTAGAATGGGAGCCTGCATAGCAGGGACAGGCTAGGCCATGATCTTTTCAAAAAGGGTGTTGTTGACCTTGAACTGTAACTTCTGTGGTTTGAAAAGCGATGCCCTACATATTCTGCCTATTGGACTAGATTTCCTCCCAGGAACTGATGCTGGGACTCTTTCCATTAGAGTAGAGTGGGGTCTCACTCTGCCCTGTCATTATTTTGAGAATAAATCCAATGTTGTCCTGAGATTTGTCTCAAGGGACTTGCGCCAAGTCTGGCAGCCCACTAGTGGAGGCAGGCAGACCTGAGTGGAGACGTGAGTTTGTCTCCCTACTAAATCCAGGATGTGTTTCTTTATTCCACCCCTCACCTTCACAGTCCCTTCCCCAGATCATGAAAGCCTACCCTATCCTCAGTGTCCCTGGTGACTCTATGTTTTATTCTACCTTCAGCTGAAAAGAGTGCCGCATTCCCCCGCCCCCAGCCCCTCCACAGGGAGTGACACAAGCCCCGCACGGGAGCTCCTTCCCCATGTAAAGGAAGCCAAAGGCCTGTTTGAACACGAGCCCGATTCCTCCCCTACCAACCGTCACTGTCACAAACTGACCACACTGCCAGTGCTTCCAGCTATGAGTGGACAGGTTGACTGACAGGAAGCACAGATCTGCTGCTCTCACGAATCTAGGCAGCCAAGGGATGGAAAATAGGTGTGCTGGGCCTGTCTGGCACCGACAGCCTCTGCCACACCAACATTTCAATCAGCACCACGTTAAGCCAGCCCTTGTGTCACTCAAAAATAGTCCAGTACGCCAGGGGTGGCTTCTAGGGAGCCAACGGAGGTCCTGGCCTGCTGCAGAGAGAGGGGTTACCAGGTCCATCGGCAGCATCTGCCACACCGCCTTCTCTTGCCAGATAATTAGGATGCAGTCCAGTTGGGTGACTTTATCCTGCCCGAGGAAGTGACAGCTAATACAGGGCTGGCAGAGGAGAGCGCTCCATGGTTCGTAATGACTGTCCATATCCGCAGGAGCTGCCCATCGCATCCAGGGAAAGTTGGCTTTTGTTTACTCTTTCTTTGGGGAGAAGGGTGAAGAATAAAGCTAGGGGTGCTTTGAAATGCCAACCTAACTACATAGGCACTTATAGAGACCTATTCATATGGATAAACATGCTTGCACAGCACCTAGACACAAGTCTACCTGTTCATAGATAAGCTAATTTATGCACAGACCACAAACCTACAAACAGGCATATAGATGTACACAGAACTCTTCTATGCTAATATACATGCTTATAAGCACACATATGCAAACTTGCATTAGGGTGCACACATGGAAAACACACGTGTAAGTAAATGCATATGCTGCGTATGTGGTGCATACAAGCACTCATACACTGATATACGAAAGCAGATTGATGAGCTCATATAAACAGGCAAATACAGACATGAATATATGGGAAAGGACATTTCTACAAACACAGGCACGTGTATACACACCCACACAGTCTTCTCAGGGACAAACGTAAAGAGAAAGGGAGAAAGGATGAAGACCATTTATGTATTCGAGTTTGTACTGTCATCACGCAAATCACTTTCAAGTGTGTAAAAGAAAGGGTGGGGGGAAGAATTCTTGATAGGATAGGTTCAAGGAGCTGTAAAATCAATTATATTTTATTTTCAAATATCATTCAGAGAAGTTTACGCTCTTTCAGGATCGTCTGGTCTCGCCAGGGGGCAAAGCACCAGCTGGAAGTGGTAATGTGAAAGGCACTGCAAAGTTCAGGGCAGAGACCTGTGCTGGGGTCAGAAGTGACACTTTCATCTTCTCTGGCAAGAGAAGGGGGTTGGAAGGTTTCACGTGCCCCAATTCAAATAATGGCCATGAGGGCTCTCTGATGTGACACCGGTCACCTCGTTGATTGCTAAGTTCAACCTGGTCAATTCCCCTTAAAAAAGAAATGTATGCAAGATCTGGAGGGAGCCTTAGAAAGTTTTCCCCAACCCCCACCCCCACCCCTTTTTAATACAAAGAGAATAAGAGGCTGGAAGAAGAGGCGTGACTTACCCAGCATCACTCAGGAAGAGGGTCTGGGACTGAGCCCAGCCAGCTGGTTTCCCAGCCCCAAACTTCCTGCTTCTCCCATTAGACATCTGCCTTCAGAACACCCTCCCTACTAGGCAGAACATTGATTTCTGAAAGACCTTTAGAAGCACGCGACTAATTAACTCATGTAACATTAGGGGCGTTTAATTACAGACACCAGGCTGAGGGCTGGTGGCTGGCCAGAGGTTTCACCCTGGCCAGACCCAGGTGATATTTGCTGAAGACAAGACAACCCAGTCAGTTTCCCATGTGAGCATTCTCCCTGCCTGTGGGATCGCTTTTATTCCCAGAATATGCTAAAGTTGCATGGTCTTGGATAACCAGGGCTGGGTTCCAGCATATATATAGCAGGATGCTGTGGGAAACAAAAACCCAGCACACAGTGAAATGCAGAAACCTTACTAAGCAAATAAGCTCAGCAAAAAGTGATCAGGGGGAAGGGGACAAAGAAGGTGACATTGAAAATGTCACATGCCACCATTACAAGCTTTAGCTTTCTCCCTGAAAAATATAAAAATAGAAGACAAAAAGCTAAGTCTGGGTTGTCAAGGGGTTTAAGTTAGTGAATGTATCTGAAAACATGTAAATTGATTGGATGAAGGTAAGGCACATCATGGTCTATACTCTTAGTGAAGGGAAATGTTATCGCAGAGATTTTCTTTACGATGTTACGCCCACTGCGAATGTCCTTGCTGTTCCAGGAATTGAACTTGGGTTGTCCTTTAAAGATTGGCCACATGAGCTGACATGAGTCACCGTCTCTCAAAACCATGTTGCTGAAAGAGGCCTCAGACATGATTTCTGACATTTTCACACTAGTTCTGAAACATACTAAGGGATGTTACTGAGTGCCATATATATATATATATATATATATATATATATATATATATATATATATATATATATATATATATATATATATATATATAGAGAGAGAGAGAGAGAGAGAGAGCAGGTTTTGTAATAAAAATGATTTTACGAAATGCTACGAATAAGATTTTCCTCTTGTAGATTCACAAAACACAGAAGCGTGTTCAAGGTTCGGAGAGGTCTTTTGGGAAATAAACCTGCCCTGTGTTGTAGACCATGTTTCCTAAATGCTTTTGTCATGTGCCTCTCCTCCCAACCTTTTGTTGTCATTGTTCTTGTTGTAGAGCTGCTGTCCTAAAGTGGAATTGTCTCAATAATGCAGTTTGGGGATGTGTTCGTCTGGTTCTATGTCCTCGTTTCAGACAGGAACCATCTAATGAGGGAAAGGAGTTGGCCCAAATCACGTAGCAACTTAATGATAGAGCTACCTTTCCAGAGAATCTTTCTCTTCTCGGAATCCATTGTGGACACGATTTAGTACCTGGTTGCATTCTATCTTACTGTGCTATCCTTTACTAATTTGTGTATGATTTTAAGTGAAATAATAAGTGTAACATCACTCGACATAAGTGCTGGAACATTTTAATCACTCTGTAAATGTGAAATCTGAATATGTCTATTTGTGTGCCTTTCCCAACTAGATCATGAGCTCCTGGAAGGGGCTATGTCTGGTACAGTTCTGTGTACGGCTCCTTCTAGACACAGGCGAGGCATTCCACAACTGCTTTCTCATTTACTGACTGAAAATCACTGGCAGCCCCCATTTTATGCCCATTGGAGGAAAGGAGAAAGCCTGCCATTAAAGCCATAAAATGAACTATTTCCCCGACGCAGTTAGTCTAACATTAATGAAAACTTCATGTTGCACTGTTATCCTCTCCTCTTTCTGTTTTCCTGTGTTTCATGCTGGATGCGAATGTCAGAACCCTGTATCTATCTGCATTTTCATGGGGCTTATTGCCACTCAAGGAATATAAGCTGTGACTTCTGGCAAGGGAAACCGTGTCCTCGGTGACCTTTCCTCTCCAACCCACGATCCCTCAGTGACCACAGAGCTATGGAAACTGGGTAAGGAGCACTGCGTCTGTTGTCATAGCCAGGGTTAAAACCCATGTTTCCTGGTTTCCCATTCTGAGGCTTCGGGCAACTTGTTTTTAGTCTCTGGACTTCGCTATAGGGAAGCAGAAATGGTGGTTTTGAAGCCTCTGTTGTGCCATCCCATCACACTTAACTGTCCCTAATGGAACTGGGATTTTGTTCAGATATCTGCCCATCCTCCTCACGATCAGAGGACTCCTGGGAGGAGATTCTCCCCCAGAACCCGGGATATAATCTCATCAATCTAAGCCAGGGAGGTTGAAACCTGACATGCACTGCAAT